>NC_081219.1:10218409-10538863 GCF_902713425.1 Acipenser ruthenus
AAACTGTTTTGCAGCCTTGTTCTTATTTTGCCCACGTTTGAAAACCAGGCTGTATACCTGAAGTATTTCCTAAAGCTTGATCCCAATAAATCTAACAGCTTTGAAAATACTCTGACGCACTAGGCAGGTAACAGGAATATACAGACACTTTTTAAATATTCATTTATCTCTTCAATCGCGAGCTGTTAACATAATTATACAGAAATGCCTTTTGGTAAACTAATGATGTTGGAGCTAGTGCAATAATTCCTGGTATAGTGCAGAAAACCACAAGAAGTGCTGGGGTTGAAACAGCTGGCTGGCCGCCGCCTAGGGGACGAAGTAATTAGAAACCTTCGTCTTCCGTTGCTATGGAGAAGACTTCCAGGGCCCCGGCTGCATCCATCAGAGGTGAAAAATGCAGCAACTTTTCTTTTGTTGTCTCTGTCTAATTACCGCATCTGCCAGGGTTCAGTGTTTTCCGTTCATCATAAATTGTTTTCACTGATTCAAATTCTATTATTTTATTTTTGTATTATCATCCAGCAAAAAAACATGCCATCAGGAACAATAGGGGAGACCCCACAGGTACCATAAAGCTCCTATTGCATTCTGCAGGACACACTGTACTAGGGATACCTTTATTAGAGTATAGTCCTGCAATTACATCATTGCATATGAATTGATATACTGTATGCTATTTATGCAGGGTTTGGACAGTATTTTACGTTGCTCACACTTTACGCTGATTCATTTGTTATGAAAATTCTTGACATGCGCAGTACCCTGTTTTTGTGATGGTGGGTAGGGTAACGTATTTGACAGAGGGATGAAAGTGGGCTCTCAGTTGGCCAGTGCTTCCATATCCAATCTGAGGAGTCTCAAGTGATGTGATGAGCCATTCTAGAGAACAGATTTTTGCAGCATGAGCCAATTAGACAGCTCAGTGATTGATTGCGTATGTGATTGATTTTGATTGATTGAGACGCCGCAGGGTGGTAATTCAGGCATATTGTTTAAGCAGGCCCTGCTGGCCATTCCATATTAGCTTTGATTTACAGTAGCATTTTCATCAGTGGTTTCTGGATTGAATCTAGCACATTCCTGTTCCTGTTGGCCTTTTCTAAAGTGAAATAAAAACACAGCAGTTGTTTCTGCCAAGACCCCCTCACTAAAACCACAAGCAAAGCCCATCTGTCCACCCTTAACCTGACCTCCTCATTTTAATCTGATTAATGCAGCTCACGCCAGCTTGGCTCCCTGTCAAAAGTTCACCCAGATTTGACTTTGATTATTTAGTTTGGGGTGGCTTTGGTTCACATTAATACATGCAAATGACATTCCCTGGCTGTGGCATCTGGCCTCTTGCTTGGGAGATGGACTCAATCCATTGGCACTTGGGAAAAGGACAATAGGCACTGAAAAAATCTACTGGCAACCTGTTTCTTTTCAAAATGCCCTTGTCTTCACTATGTTTAATTTCAAGGTTTACTGGAACGTTTAAGCAATATGTTTTAATTTCTAGCCTTTTTCAAACCATTGTGTAAATTATATTAGTTATGTGCTATGATATATCATTTACTCATTATATGTATATGATGGATCGATAGATCGATAGATAGATAGATAGATAGATAGATAGATAGATAGATAGATAGATAGTGTAAACCGGGCTGCACACAAACCGGCGACACGGCACCCCACTGGGATGACTGAAGTGACAGACGGGGAACATGAGGATGCACCAGCGGGCAGAGGTCTTTACCTGGGGACCGGCACAGCAATGTCCAATCACCCAGGGGGAGCGAAGCAGCGAACAGGGGGAGCACCAGCGACATCTGGCAGCAGCCCAGCGATGTCTGGGTGCTGGGGGAGAGCGGAGTAGGGAACCAGGGGCAGAGCTGTGGCCGATGTTGCAAATTCCTGGGCTCCAGATCTAGTGCAGGGAGATCCAGGCAGACCGGCACGGTGTCCAGGAGCAAGGGGCAAGGGACCACCCGCAGCAGCGCCGGACCGGATCGCAGGGGTGGTGGTCGTGGATGTTGGTGGAGGTGGGCTCCTTACCTCCTCCCCCTTCTTTGGAGCCTCTCTCGCTCCGCCAGCTGTCCATCCTGCTCCTCTGCAGGTAACACAGTACCTAAAAGTACCACTTTAAAACTATTGATTGCTAGGAAAATGCCCCTAATTGCAGTTAAAATGTAGTTTCACTGCTATTCACCAGCAGTCGAACTATACCGTTATGCTGCTTGCTCTTACTTATTTAGATTTCCCTTGGCTTGTATGTGGCGGATGACAATTAGGTAGTTTGCTTGGAAAAAGTGGTGTGCTCTCAGAAGAGAAGGTGAAATTGATTATATTAAGGTTGTATTGTTTTTACAATGTCTGAACAGGAATGTAGACAGTCACGCCACTGATTTTCTTCTGTAGTGATAATTACCAGACACCCAAAGAATAATCTATAGTTTCGGAGAAAAGAAAAGAAAAGTGTGATTTAGAGTGTGTTGTTAATATCCCCCCAGAGCATTTCATCCAATTGGATTAAAATGTAATAAACTGTCACCTATATAGATAGCTTCAATGAATAAAACCAGCACTGCACTTTTAATAATGCAGTCGCCTGCATTCTCCAAATCCAATTTATATCCTTGAGAGATTCCACTGCTACATTTCAAAGAGTTCATCCACCATAGTTTTAAACAATCAATGTAAAATTCTAATGTAAAACTATTAGAAACTGGTCAAGTACACCTGTGTAGTGTGTAATTAGTTCTGGAATAATTGATTTGTCAAACAAAAAAACAGGAATACAGTATGTGAATGGTGGCTTCAGGACTGTAGCTAGGGGGAGCAGGTGGTACAGAACAAACTTACCATTGATGTCTCCTGCACTGTACGTGTTTCTGCAATACTTTGTTTTGATATTTGTATTAGGAGCAGTTAATTGAAAAGGGATTATAGCAGAAGAAATAATCACATTAATCTCGCCTGTCGTGTACTTCTGTTTTTAGCATACTGTATTGAAGAGAGCGTTCAGTTTACAGGCAGGCAGTCTGAAACGGGTACTCTATGGTATCATATGCTTTACCTAACTTTGACTATGTTTCACCATGCTTAACAGTACCATTATTTATATACCATTATGGTATAGCACACAAAAAAAATGAAAAGAGCTGGCTTAGTTTGCGCATTGTATGGTATGTAGTGGCACTCTGCTGTACATACACTGTATGGTACTGTTTCAAAGCTTGCAATGTGAACTCTGAAAGTGGTTTGTGATGCTTAAAGAATGTAATTTGATTAGGAATTAGATACCAATTTCTCTACTGGATTACTGGGCACCATTCACAGAGCAAACGTTGACCTCTGCATTGCCCTACAGGAAGGAATTGCTGCCATTTATGGAACAACCAAAAATCAATTCCTGCCTTAGGGGAATTATATGTTATTTATCCTGGTAAAGAGTCAGCAAAAAAAAAAAAAAACAAAGGAACAAAGATAGAAAAGCAGCCCTGGCCATTACAGAGAGAATCAGAGAATTAATTGTCATCCAATCTGCTCTAAATCAGGCAGCAAGCAGGCCTGTAGATCTGTGACTGCCTGAATGTGTGAGGCTGGAAGTAAATTGACCTCAAATTAATTAACACTGATAATGAAGGAGTGCATTGTAAATTACCCTTAGATAGGCAGGTTAATACCATAATTCCTTCAGTCCCTTTGTTTTGATGTAGTGTAGGTGTGATTGATGTCCTGGGATGTTTGGAAAGTGGTGGTGGGCGGGGCAGTAATCTATTATGCAAATTAATTGGGGCACAGGAGTGTTCTATCAGTTTTTTTGGTGTCCAATTATTTTAGCCTCTATTTCTTCCAATTTTGAAATGCCCAATTTGGATGTCGCCACACAACTGCATCCCATGTACTGATTGAGGAGGACTGAAGATCATGGGCTAACCTCATTCCTCGCAGTCAAGCAAACCACCTCTTTTCATCCGACGATCCTAAGTAGCGGATGTTGTCAGGCTACTGAACCCTGAAGGTGATGCCCATCCTGGGCATGTCCGGTGGCAGACCCGTATCTGTGGAGTGTTGAGGCCAACCAAACTCTGTTGGTTTTCCTTGCTAGCTGACGGGAGAGCAAAAGCAAACGATTCTCTTCCTGTGGGCCCCCTGCCAAGATCAGCAACTCTGCACGACTGTGATTATCAGGATCAGCAACTTGACAAGAGACAGTAGTGCCTTATCTAGGTGAGGCATGTTTAAAACTGTAACCAGTCCCAGCCAAGAAACCTCTAGAAACAGTTGCAACCTTTAGCTATGGGCAGTAGTGTGGAGTAGTGGTTAGGGCTCTGGACTCTTGACCGGAGGGTCGTGGGTTCAATCTCAGGTGGGGGACACTGCTGCTGTACCCTTGAGCAAGGTACTTTACCTAGATTGCTCCAGTAAAAACCCAGCTGTAGAAATGGGTAATTGTATGTAAAAATAAAATAATGTGATATCTTGTAACAATTGTAAGTCGCCCTGGATAAGGGCGTCTGCTAAGAAATAAATAATAATAATAATAATTGTAAGTTGCCCTGGATAAGGGCGTCTGCTAAGAAATAAATAATAATGTTACGTACTGTACAGTGCTGTACTGTGAATATCAGAGGTAGAATCTTGATTTCTTTATGACAAGAGGACAGAATACCATTGCACACAACATGGCAGGTTTCATAAAATCAGATAATTAAGGTTTTAGTGTAGCTCACTATTTACTATGTATTTAACTTGGCTGTATTTAATTTCTAATACTAAAATAGCACATAGTCATCAGTGAATAGTTGCTGGCTGTCAGAAATCTAGAAAAGATTCCCCTGAAGAATTCTTTCCCCATCAAGCTGTGGAACAGAAACAATCTTGACTATCAGCAGCCAGTGCCATGCCATGCAGAGAGAGGAAGATGGCTGAAAATAAAGAGACAGGTTGATCAACACATGGACTCAACTGTACCAATAATCTAAAACCTGGATCTTAACATACTGACTGTATTGACAATATAGGATGCACTGAGGATGCACTGAGGCACAGTACACTGGTATGTGTTAATCTACTGAACCTACATTGAGAAAACACCTGCTTACTTGCAGAGTTTACTGGAGCTCTCTTCTTTATTGTACAACTTAAGCAGGGTCGTCAATCATTTAAGTTTGCAGCAGCCAATGACTGGAATGAATTTCAACAAAAGTTAAAATGAGAACGATTCATACCTGAGGTCGCTTTTGACTGACATCTGTGCTTGCTAAGTTGTTGCTGAGTTTTATGTTTTATGTTTTATGATTGATTGTGTGTTTTTTTTTTACTCCTTATTTATTGTTTTGTGTTGTTTTCTGTGGTGGTTGCAAGCCTCTTGCCAGGCTGTCATTGTAATGAGAATTTGTTCTCATTTGGCTTGTCTGGATAAATAAAGGGATTGATTGATTGATTGATTGATTGATTGATTGAGCGATCAGTCAGCAGTCACCCTAGCTTCTGGGGTTCTTTTTTTGCATGTATGCCCATTCAAACACCGATAATGACCCGAGCCCTGCAAGAGAATGGCATCTTAATGTAATGTTTTTTTATAACAAAACCTTTTTATTGCTTTCTTTTCTGTTGGCTGTAATTGTCGTTACTGCCGCCTTCTTCTATTGGCAGCATTCCAAGGCTTAGTCTCAATGGCTTCATCCTAAAGGTTCAGTTACACTGTAGTCAAAACAACCGCAGGGGAGACAAACAAATGGAATTTAGTCTGCTTGTTCAAAAAAACAAATAAACCCAAGTTTGAAATAAATATATATTTTTTTATTTTACGTAAGACAGTTATTTTGTGACAGTGATCCCAATTCAATTAACATTCCGCTGGGAATAAATCATTTTTCGTGGAAACATTTTTTTTTCTTCCCATAAACAGGAGACATGTGAAACTTTTTTTGTCTTGATTCAATAAATATGCTGCATGAATTTGTATTTTTGTAAATTCCAGCTACAAACTGTTGTTTCAGTTATGAGCAAATAATACAGTTGGTACAGTACCATCTGCAATCACGATTTGTTAGAGAACAGGGCAACCTGCTGCCATAGCTCCTGATTCTTCTCATTGATATGCACCGTTATACAACCTCCATTTTTCAAAAGGGAACTTCACTTGATTGCAGCAGTTGCTGGGGGGGAGTATGCAAACAGAACCACTCCACTATATTCTGTTCTGGCATTTAAAAGAAGAGCCCTTTAATGAAAATATTCCACCACTCTCGTCAAATCAGTATGAAGTGGCATTCAGCAAACAGCATGAGTAAATCAAATGCAAACAGATAAATATGTGTCAATAGGAAACAATATTGTTCAATAGAATATTCATGGAGCTTTGGGGCAATAACTTGTCATATCTATATTAGGAGGCAGTGTGCTCCAGTGGCTAAAGTCCAGGGCTTGTAATTAGAAGGTCACCAGTTCAAATCCCACCTCTGCTACTGACTGACTCACTGTGTGACCCTGAGCAAGTCACTTAACCACCTTCTGCTCCATCCTGCGGATGAGATGTTAAATCAATGTCCTATTGTAAGTGACTCTGCATATAATGCACAGTTCACAGCCTAACTCTGTAAAGTGATTTGTGATGGCGGTCCACTATGAAAGGCGCTATATAAAAATAAGGCTATTGTTATTATTATACATCTATATACACATCTTTGGGATTGGTTTCACCATGTTGGCTGAAGACTGGAGTTAAAGGCATAGGTTAGTTAAAGCTTTACTCTATACAGTAGGCCACCCTATCCATCATGTGCTGTGACTTAATAGACCGGGTCATGCAGGTTTTGATTTTGGCACCCTGGGACATGGTGTCAAAAACCAGGACAAGACAGGGAAGATGGTCAGCATGGCCCAATTTTAATATCTCTGATTATTACTGAATGGGTCTGGGCACTATGCTACTATATCAGCCCTTCTACAGCTAAAAACAGATTAAAGAAAACATAAAGTGACTCAGCACAATATTGCATTTTCCCCATACAGTTAAGATAACTGGGATTGTTAATGACTAGCTAGCAGCTTGGTGTTTCTACTCCAAAAGATCCATGCAAGTAAACGCAAGGGGGCAGGATTTTTTTTTTTTTATCTCCTCTGGCCATTTTAAAAAGAGATTTTAAAGTTATAAGTGTAAAAAGTTGGCAGGATGTTAACAATGAAAAAATGACAGGTACATTATTTAAACAGTTGTAGCAACACGTGGGGATGTATAACGCAATATTTTTCTAAGCAAACCCTGCTACCTACTTTTTAAGATGTAGTACTTTTATTGAAGATTACTGTTTTAAAAAATGTAAAATGAAGTCTATATTTTGTTTATATATGTATTGCAATTCTTTGAAGTTTGCTTTCAAAAGAGTAAGAAACACACAAAGCCTTAAACTGAAGACATGTTTGATAATCATGACACTTTTAGACTGATGGCTTTTTTTAACTCATGAGTTGTGAATAGGGCTCAATAGTTCAAAATCGTTGCCCATCCTTTGTAGGATCATCCGTCAGCATTGCTATCTACACATTGTACTGTAAAGTGTATTTCATAAATAATTAGGCTCCCCATTCATGTTATATTGAGTGTAAGATGCATTCATAATTCAGACTGAAGATCCTAGGTCTTGTGTTAATTCAGGCAGGCCTCCATATTATTTTAGCAGTGTGGATGTAACAACATTTGAAGCTCTCTTTACAACCAATTGGTAGGAGCTATTTAATTATTGCTCTTTGAAAACTCATTTTATACTATTAGTGGTTGGTTTCACAGAGCCTGATTCACACTAATCTTGTTGGACCACCTCATTCTATCTTAAACTAGTCCAAAATTAGTGCTAATTAGTGCTAATCTGTGAAACCAGCTGTATAATTATTTGATACCTCTCTGAAAATGTATTTGTATGAGTCAAAATATGACCCAGTGATAGCACTGTTGTTCAGTCCATACCCTATGCAACTGTGGATAGAACATGATTGACTAGGCTGGATAAAGTTACCCAAGAACGTTATCCTTACACTATCAGTGCACTAGAGCAGACATTTTGGAAAGAGCTTTGAAACAGACACACCTGCCCCGAACCTCGGAAACTGTCTGTGCACTAGAGCAGACATTTTGAAAAGAGCTTTGAAACAGACATAGCTGCCCTGAACCTTGGAAACTGTCTGCTGCTGCCTTCCCCCGCAGTACGAAGCCTTGATGTACTTCTTGACAGCAACCTCTCCTTTGATGCCCACATCTCCTCTGTTCTCCTCTGGTCAAATCTTCCTTCTACCATCTTCGAAACATCTCCAAAGTCCGTCCCTACCTTTCCCTCCTGGATGTGGAGATACTTTGTCATGCATTTGTCTCCTCTCGACTTGACTACTGCAACTACTCGACTCTTTGGTGCGTGATGCTCCCACCGCCGCTCGCTTAAATCAGCTCTCAAGACCCACCGGTTCTCTCTTGCTTTCCATGCTCTTTAAGCCTGATATCTGCTATTTGCTACTGTGTTGCTGCTACTGTTTCATGTATTATGCTACTATCATGTATTATGCATTTTTTTTTGTTAGTTTTTTTTTAATGTAAAGCATGTATTATGCATTTCCCTGTATTTAAAGTATCATGGAATTTCTTGTTACTGCAGCTTGTAAAGCTCTTTGTGATGGTGGTCCACTATAAAATAAAATAGAAATTGATTGATTGATTGATATAAAGTGTAAAAGATTGTCAGGATGTTAACGATGAAAAGAAAAATTACAGGTACGTTATTTAAACAGTTGTAGCAACACGTGGAGACGTATAAATTACTCTTTAAGTACCACTGATTCATAACTTTTAATTTCAAAGGGACGCAGGCACATATTTATGGAACCAAAACTTTCATTTATTAATACAAACTACCTCATCGCAGATACAATACATATTCATGTAAGCTGAACAGACCAAGTTGCCACCAGGTATCTCTGCTAAAGAACATTAAATAACATCCTTCCAGAAAGAATCCAGAAAGTCGAAACATTGTCTCGTTAATACATTATTTGATAAGTTCTCGCGTGACATTTTTCACTAGACAGGAAAGATATAAGCTAGATTATTTTGCCACAGTCTGACCTAACAAAGACATACAACACAGTTATAGCAACACTAACAGCAATGTGATATAAGAACATAAAAAGCAAACAAAAAGACAAAACAAAAAGTTAGTCTTGCAAGATATGGACTAGCACCCCCCCCCCCCTTTTTTCTTTTTACATGTTTTACTTTTACAGCATCAGATAGTAAAGAACATCCAGTAAAGCTGACCATGGTGTTATAAAATCCTCATGCAAAATTAATGAAGAAACCAAGAGTTTAAGTAAAGTTTCACACACGCAAAAAAAAATATAAAATACTTATAACAAGGTGTTTCCAACAGTCATTGCCTTCATTTCTTTAGTTGGTGGGCTTTAATTGCTACGTCTTAAATATATACGTCTTGTTTTCCTCTAAGTGCAGTTCCAGCTGCGTCCCATCTTGATAACATGAGTCTCAAGTCCGATGATGGGCGTGTGATGATGCACAATGCACAGGAAAAGTAGAGGTACTGCTTCAGAAACACAGTTCTTTATTTCTTTTAAAAAAAGGTATGACCTTTTTGACAGCTGTCTTAAGCTATGTTTTTAAACTCCTTCATAGCGTTTCCCCTACATGAAGCAATGCGCTATATATAGAAGAAGGTCTTTGGATGGACTACAACTCATCAGACCTGATGACATGGAACAGGGTAACATTATAGAGCACCTGGTGTCCGTTGTTCCATGCATACAGTGCCCTGTCCTTGGGATTGTAGTCCAGCATAGAGATATGGGAGTACTTGTTTTGGAAAGGGATATCAATGTATTCGTAGGTGGAGGTGTTGGTTTGGAAGGCATAGTAGACCTTGGTTCCTCCTGAGTAGCCATTGGTGACATAGAGGGTGCCACAGATCATAAAGGCCTCTCCAGCGCTCCGTTTGGGGTGGTTTGTTGCCCAGCTCTGCAGGACCTGAAGGGTGTTGGGGTCTAGCTTGCTAATGACGATGTTCCCGGCATTCTGGTTTGTGGCATAGACTGCCCACAGGCCCCCCTCATCCACCATGAGATCGATGTCCGAGTGGCCGCCCCAGGCATAGTGGTACATGTTGTTGTAGCCAGCGTAGTCCAGGGTGCGTGTCTTGCTGATAGACGAGGTCTTGAAGTCGAACTTGATGATGATGTGGCTTTGGAACTTGTTGAAGTAGATGGAGCCGTTGTAGACCACCTGGCCAGTGCCAGACCAAGGGTGGGGGAGGCGGTGGGAGGTGAAGTTGTCCGTGTTCATGAAGTCAGCTATGGACTTGTACTCCCGCACAAAACGGTTGTTGTGGTAGCCATCCATGTACCAAACCTGCATTGAAAACAAAAATACAATAATCACGGTGTCTGGCGTTTGAATAAACAAACAAGGTACACCCATTCATTCTTTCAGCAGGAGTATATTGTACAGGAGGCTGTGTGGTCCAGTGGTTAAAGAAAAGGGCTTGTAACCAGGAGGTCCCTGATTCAAATCCCACCTCAGCCACTGACTCATTGTGTGACCCTGAGCAAGTCACTTAACCTCCTTGTGCTCCGTCTTTTGGGTGAGACGTAATTGTAAGTGACTCTGCAGCTGATGCATAGTTCACTTACCCTAGTCTCTGTAAGTCGCCTTGGATAAAGGCGTCTGCTAAATAAATAAATAAATAAACAGGAGTTCACACAAGGTTATCACCCAGTTGCCTGCCTTTCCTAGTGTTAATATTCAGTCATAACTCATTGTATCCCCCTCTTCTGCCCTTGCTGCTACCCCCTGATTTATTGAGAGCCCTTTAAGCAAATGGTCTATTGACCAGGCAATAGCTACACTTCCATACAGATTTAATGCACATGTGAACAGTATTATCCATCATTTTTAATGTAACATTATTACATCCTCAAAAATGCAAAAAAAACACGCTTTTACCTATTTGGCGTATTATGAAAACCACATGAAGCTCATAACTACACACCTATTCACCGTGCCCCATAGAAAATGATAACAATTACAACCATCAACAGACTTTTTAGAACAAGACATTGCAATGATAACACAGTTATCTCAACATACAACTAGCGCTTCTTTCCTTGTGGTTTTTGGTTGTAATTGATCTGCGGTTGATGAAGGCTGAATCCCCTTTGGTAATGAATAATGCATTTGTGGCACAATTTTAATAAATTATACAATTTCTTGGATGCCTACCCCCCCCACCCCCCATTGCTTCGGTTTCAGCTAGAGATGGGTTTCTTCACAATTTTTAGCAGTGCCTTTCAAAGATGTTGTATGCATGCTAATGAGTTTGATATCTTTAGAATTCTACTCAGGGAATTATTATTTTTTTCTTCTTCATATGAATCAAATCCAATTAAAACCTCTTGTAGTTGTAGAAAATACAGCTTTAAAAAAAAAAATCCCCTATACAAACTATATGCACAGTGTATACATTACCAGTGCAGTGACATGAGGGTTCTACTTTTGAGATGACAAGTTTAAATTATTGAATGCCATTACTGAATGCCAAAATACCTAGTCTTATGTTTTGCCGCCATAACCTTTCCCTTCAAATAAAACAATCCTAAAGGACTTCGATCTAGAGTATTAGCAATTGCATGTGTCCCAGCAGATATTAGACTTTCAATCAATTTTAATGGGTAAATATTGAAAGCTCTTTACACATGCTGGAGAAAAGCCACACCATATTTATTATAGTTTTTTTTGCATATTAATGCAGCCTTTATTGCAATTTCCACATCCCTTAATCTGTAATATGCTGAAAAGCAGGATTAACCACCTAGTCACTACAGCTTTTGATATGATGATTAATATGGCACTTTGCTCTTTGTTTGCTGGTAAAACACAACATTTATCCTCATAACACTAGACTCCACCACAAAATGAAGCTATACGAGAACTAATGTGTCTAATAAGGTCATTCAGGGTTTCGAAGTGTGCTTGAGCAGAACCAATGGTACATTACAAAGTACAAGCATGTTGCAAAAACATTTCCATTATTTTTATTAGCAACAAGACTTACCCGGTTATCGCCTTCTGGAGCCAGGGGGTCAGTCATCCACGATCCAAACCTTGATCCAGATGCTTTTATTGTAACAGGGTCGCTTATTCCTGTCAATTTGCCGCAAGCTGCAAGTGTGGAACAAAGTTTGGTAGTGTCCTTGCAAATACATCTTAATGATATTGACACACCTATCTTTGTATCTATATCTATAACCATCTAACTGCATCTATCTGTCAATAAGGTACATGAAAAAACATCAAACATTAATGAATCATCATAGAATGCTTATATATATATATATATATATATATATATATATATATATATATATATATATATATATATATAGCTTGTTATATATTGTTTGATCAATTATTACGCCATTCATTTAAAATATATTATATGTTTTGCACTATGCCATGCCATCATAAAGTTTGCTCATTTACTGTATTTAGTAATTATCATTAGATGTCCTGGTATTTATTAATTTTATCAATGAAGATTCAGTTTGTTGCTTGATGTCAATTTGAAATACAAAGTTAAAGTTAAAATACATATAATACTGTATAGCATTGTCAGTGTTATTGGAAAGAAATGTTCTTTTTTTTCAATGCAGGAGACATGCTGTGAGTAGCATTGGGGACTTGCAATTCAGCCTTGGATCATTGCAGAAAACAATCTGAACACTGCTCACACTTGTCAAGACAGATACCCAGATTTAGCAAGTGTTCAACACAGCTGTTCCGGAGGTGTTCATGCAGAACTAGTAGACAGCGTTTGGAATGCATGTTTGGCCACACCAGGGCTAATCAGGGAGCTATCCATTTCTGTAACAGGGGCTTGCTAAGTGACAGCCTCCTACCAATTCTAATCTTTCTCCTCACTTCACTAGTACATGTCAGAACATGAAGACTAAAGTCAAAACTCTACTTAGATCACCTTTTTAAAGAAGCATTTAAAAAGTTTCAGTATCGATACATTCTAGTTTCAAATAAAACAAATCCATCCCATTTAGGTTGTTACAGTTTACCTTTGATTAGAAATATTTAAACAAAGGTACAATATTAACAGATTTTTTTTTTATCTTAGATATGTTATCCACCTCCCACAACCTTTACTTGTTTCCAAAACGGGCTGCTATTCCTTTGAGTTCTGTCCTCATCTCTCTTTTTATTACGCCTGCATCTGTTGTTTCAAGCTAATATTCAAAGCGTTGTTGTCTTTACATTTGGAATGCCAAATAGACTTTGGGTGATTCATAATCTCTTTCAAGCTCTCGCTTCTCTTAGCAGCGGAGTCATTTCATCTCCTGCAGTTCTCCCTGCTATCGAAACTTTACAGAAAAGCACAAACCAACAATGTGACTGTGTGTTCTTTGACTTTATGGATTAGGATGAAATAGCTTGCAAAATGCAATAATGAAACTGAGTAGGAAGTGGCCAATGGTATTATTAGGGCACCAACTGCATCGAATTCTTTTGTGTAGTTGTGGAACCCCCCCCCCCCAGATCTCTCTAAATTGTCATTAAAAATGAATTCTGAATGGGTGACTGGCTTCCCCAATCTCCCTTTTATAAACACAGCAATTCAATTATTCTTTTTGTGTCTTGCTCATTGATGCAGAATGAGTTACTGTATGGTGCTGCTTCTGATGCTGTATTGTGTGGACCCACATGTGGGTTGCAATGGAATGAAATCATTCTGTGTGCGGTCGTCTGCTGGAGCGAAGTAACTTGCATCACCTCCTAATTTTCTGGCAGCACCAGAAGAAAATTATTTTAGGAGGCGTGTGTGGGTGTATGGGCTTTGCTAGAATAAAACAATCAAAACGCCTATTTGAGCCAAACAGTATTATTTGGTTATGTTTTTGAAATTCCTGAAAATAGGCGCCAGCTTATTTCACAAAACATTTTTCGCTGGACTTCAGGTGGATGTGTTACATGTGAACAATAACAACGAGTTAACAGACTCTGTGAATGCAGTGCTATCCTCTATCCTTGTCATAAATGTTGGTTAACGAAGAAACCACTTTATCTGTAATATTTTTAAAGGGAGTTCCAAAGTCTTAAGAAATCTGTCTCTGTTCTTTCATAACCAAAATATTGAGACTAACATCTCAAATATCTCTTGATTAGCATTTGATTTATAAGGTAAATGTATTTGAATGATGACATTCAGACTTTTGTGAAAGGTAATCAATTCACTAGGTAGACATGTAAACCCTGCTCTTGTTCATTATTGATTGGTTTCTTAAGCTGTAGATTCACAGTCATCTGTCATGGCCAATGGGGGAGATGGGGGGGGGGGGTCTTTTTATTTAAGAATCCTTGATTAGCACCAAGAAAATATAAAGAAAAAAACACAAAAGAGATAAAATAAATAAAATTAAGAGAAAATACTACACTAGTAAAGTGAACTGGAGAAGGCAAGAGCTATTATTATTATTATTATTATTTATTTATTTATTTATTTATTTATTTATTTATTTATTTATTTTTTATTTTTTTTGGTAAAGTGACAATATTTTGTTAGTGCCAAAAGGAATGGCTGCCAGTAACTGTGCTAAATTGTGAAAGATGAACCAATCAAATCCATTAACTCTCAGGGGGAGGTGTCGTGAACCAATCAAGATCATTAAAGCCTCTCCCCAAAGGAAAACATGCCAGCCAGCATGTTAGCCACAAGCCAAGAGGTGAAATTAAAGTGCTGCATTTTCATACAATCTGCTGCTTGCATTCAGGGCTTGTTTGTATGCTCACCAATTACTTATATTGACTCAGAACTGATACCAAGGTAAGTCTTAATTAATATCCCAAAGGGACGAGTGACAGAATGCATGCTGATGAAAGAAAATAAACAGAAAAAAATGATTATGGAAAAGTAACAATGATGAATTCAATTGTTCAGCTCAGTAGAAATTATTTTACACCTCTAAACACATAAATTATTGTTTTATTTGTCACTCGAATAAGCTTTTAAGAGGCTTATCGAGGCAATTTGTTAAATGGTGTCTGCTTAAAAACAGTCAAACAAGTGTTTCCAAATGAACAGAATGCTTTTACGGATTAACTGCAGATTTATATTTAAAGTTCACAGAAGACAGACATGTAGCCTGAAAGATGATCGCTCCAGACTGAGAATCATATGAGGCTCAACAATAGCATAGATGACTGCGCATCTAGTCAAGGCCTACGCACTGTATAGTGGATGACAATTATATAACATACCATAAGTGGCTCATGCAGTATAGAGATTATTCAAAGCAGTTTCCTTAAACCGCATCTCACTTTTAGATTTGATTTTTAGAGCATCCCTATCTGTATAATGTCCAGTAGTGTGTCTGTGTATACTGTATGCAAAGTATTATATATGGTACCAACTGAAAAAAAATGTTCTGTTGAAATCCAATGATATAGTGATCTGTTAAGGGTTTATTTCACACATTCAGTATTCAAATGAGCCTTACTTCAACTCTTAATCATACAGACTGACCAGAGTTTTTAAAGTGTTGCCATGCAAGCTAGCTAATTGCATTTAGTATCCTATTGTGGTCTTCAGTATATATAGTATAATGTAATTATTCCCTCTATTGGCAGGTATTAACCCACCAGCATCAGACAAGTTAATACATGTCTAAAGTACACAGGTAACGGTTTGCCAGCCTGCGAGGTTAATAGGCATTTGTCCTGTCACTGTTCTTTCAAAATCTGTCCTTGCAGGTCCCTAGACACATTGATAAACTACCTCAACTACGACATCTCATTTTCTAGAGGCCGATGCATTTATGATAAGCAATCGCTCGCGTGTTGGAATGCCGAGCTGTCCATGTCAAACCAGCGGCAATGTTAAAATGCTCTTTCTGCGTTTCAATTACGGTTTATTTTAGACTGTTTCGATAACAGGAAAAGCCAATAAAAACAGAAACTTTCTCAGATATATGAACCCTTGAAAGATGAGAATGGCATTTGAATTTACTTCTGTATTATCAATTCTAATTTTAAGAGTGCCTGTAACTCTATTGTATATGCACTTGGATAAATCCAAAAGGGACAGGATATTGATCTGAGGTTTCAAAAGGCAGGACTTGGTCTTTATTTTATTTGCAATCACTCCTCTGGGTGTCCTAGTCATTGGCTGAGGGGACAGCCTGCCCGTTAATTACATCTTTAAGGGAGTCAGATTTCTCAGTCTGGCTCCTTACAAAATTACAGACAAGCTCATTTTTCTCTGTACATCTTTAGAGGCATTGGAAAGCAAGGGCCATTTCTTAAGTCAGAGCTCTGCTATAGGTATGCAAGGGGGGAAAAAATGTACATTATGGTTGATACAGGGGATTTTTTTTTTGTATAGCAGAATGTTATGAATACATTTACTTTGATTTTCATTTAGCAAACAGTGCCACTGGTTGCCAAGTTTTGTAACTGCACTTTCTTTAACTGGGATTTTAACTTGGCAAACAGCGCCACCAGGTGGTCACATGTCTAATCTATGTCAGTTTTTTCAGTTAGTTTTTTTGTATTGTGCAGATGTTGTGTGAGCCTTGAATGTGTGGGATTGTTGTTAAAAACCTATAGCTACCCAGCATGCCAAGCTAACAACATTAAATGTAAGGGAGGGGTCAGGGGGTGTGGGGCTGTCTTCTTGACCAGGGCTAACCGCAAACTGACCACTCACCCTTTGAGCAGTCAGTGTTTTTTTTCTGAGCCTACCTAATTTTTGCATGCATGCACGGAGCCTTTCTTCAAGATTTGACACTCTGTTCTGAAGTTCCTCGTAGTCATAGGCGCCAATCTCCTCCTGGAGTTCGTTAAGAACTGACGTCAGATTCTGGACTTCCTCTTTAAACTGCATTACCAATTTTGCATCGGCTTTGTACTCCTCCAACACTGGTATCAAAGGCCTAAGTTCCTCCATTTTCGTTTTTATTGCCTGAAAGGTTAAAATAAGCTGGGTTCAGTGCCATGCATGCAAAAATCTACAACACCCTGTCTTGCTCCCTGCCTCTCTGACTCCCTAAGGTGAATGCACTGTGTGCCTATCACTATCAAAATCATTAAGCCCAGATGTTGTATTATATAAAATATACATATAGCAAGCAGTATCAAACAGTCTTCAGTACACCAAAAACAATTGGGAAAGGTCTTTATTTATCATGTTTTAAAATGCAACATCTTAGGGTACATGCTTCAGATAACATACAACAAAGTTTTTTTTTTTTTGTTTGTTTGTTTTTTTTCTTTCATAATCAAATATGCATTGACATAAAAAAAAATTAAAAAAATTAAAAAAAGAGGTCAAACTATTCATGGAATGCTTCTACAATTACATGCAGGAAGTTCTCATCACTGGTCAGGTTCCTTAGTTTTAAAGGTGCTAATTTGAAATAAACTGCATGGTGCAAAAACTCTGAGGCCCAGTTCATGGTTACAATGGATTGACCTGCATCTTCAGTCACTGCAGCTTTGATAAAATTTCTTAAAGTTAGCCCTGTAAGCAAGAAAATGAGATACTGTTGAGGAGCTAGCTCACTAACCTATCTAATAAACATCACATTCAGCAATGGGTAACATGTCAGTGCATTCCCAAATGCACATCATTTCACATTATATCATAGCAGCGGGATTAAATCAGCAAGTGTGAGATATATAACATGCAAACACATTCAGATCATAATAATAATATACAATGCTGTGTAGAGATGTGCAGAAAACCAGGGGTGTTTGTTATACCCGTGTTCAAAGTGTGGTCATGTATCCATGTACAGACAAACACTGGCATATTTTGTTGAAAAAAAAGAAGACAGTATTGGCCATATTTTTCAGCATCTTTAGAAAAATTATGATTTTCACCATCCTTTGTGAAAAGGAGAATTCAACTTTTGCATTTTGCCGTAAAAGATTAAACTCCAGTTCTAGTGATTACCTTGTACTCTTTCCCGTTTTTTTGACAGACAAAATGTTGACTTAAAAATGTTAGGTATTTACCTTCAAAAATATATTGTTTTTAATATATTACTTTAATTGGAATGAAAACATTAAAAAATGGTATTCTGTTTGCAATTTTAGACACAATCTATTCATCATTTAGATACTAAGGACTGTTCAGAAGCTGGATGGTTCAGATTTTAATATTTCAAACCATGTATGTTGTAAACTAAATCAGCTTTGATGCTGTAAACTGTATTCTGTACTCAAATAATGACCTCAGTCTCTGTAGATGGATAAAGGCAACACAAAAAACTGAAAACCTAATGATGTTTTTGTTTTCTTTTGTGGGGTCTGGTGCCACCACTGCGAAAAAGCATTGACATTCTCTTTAAAAATAGCAGTGCAATTACAATATTTAGCCGCCAAGTAGCACTTTGTGCTTTAAAAATGTAAGCAATATCCATGTTTTTGCACATCTCTATGCTTTGTATTAGTCATTTTACAGTCTAAAAGATTAGTATTTTTTTAAATATGCAATTACAATTCAGTATACAAAGAAATACAAAATATGTCATCTGCATTAAGTAAAACATTTCTTTTTTTTTTTACAAGGGGGTGGGGGGGGGGAGGGCAAGTGTAGACCTATGCTGATACTACACTTTTCAAAAATACTCCCATTCAGAAATATAAATCAGCAAGCTACTGACTGTAGCTTTAACATGCTTTCTAAGCAAACAGCTCTTAGGAGCTCCAGGGGAACGGGACATCGCAGAAGTCTTACCTTCTGTGCAGAACTACATAATGGTCTTACCACGTGACTTTCATGCCCAGCACAACCCTTTCCCCCTTTGAGAATACTCCCTCATAAAGAGCTTCCCACTAGGAATAATGACCTTTTCACTAATGCATGGCTGCAAAGAGCAGCCTTGGAAAATAGGACACAAAGTCGTATTTACTCTCTACATGTCAATCCCATGTGAATATGCAATGTCCTGCTGCCAATATAACTATGTGTCCTCTCCTGTGGCTCTTCTGGTCCATTTGAACATGGACCTTGTTTGTGCCAGGCCGTTTAAGACTGTTCAATTAATTTCAATCTTTGGGTTAACTTCATGCATGAATTAACACCTCACAATCCTCTGATGGGTGTATGAATGCATGCCTTATGCATGTGATCAATATAATTTGTTACAAAGTAACATTGAATGAATGCGGGTAATTAAATCCACATGAATTAACAGGGCTGAATTCAAAATGAATTACTTCAGAACTCAGAGGAAGTGCACAAGATATGCAGGTGTTATTCCTGTGGTATTCAGTCGGAATTCATTATGAATTTGCGGCAAAGTGTTACTGATTTAATTCTATAGCTTACTATTGTATGTGTTTGTATTGGTATTATTTTGATCAGTTGCTGTCTATCTGATAAACAACTGCATATGGTACAAAAATGTGACAAGTTTAATTCGACAGCTAGCTGAAATGTATTTTCTATAGTTAGATACCTGCAGACTGTAACTACAGTTTGAAATGACTTTCACTGAGTGATAACCAAGGCTTTAAAATCCATTTCTTATCGATTACCACTGTTGCTACTATCGCTATGTTGAATATATTTAAGGTATTTGCTTTATTTTTTTTCTTGGTGTTTTTTGTACCTAACTGCATTAGGTGCTATACCAGCTCAGCTACACATGGTCTAATTGCAGCCAGCCCACTAGAAAGAACCTTTCAAGGAGCCAGGAATCTGTATTCTTTTAAATTATAGTGTTGTATTGTAATAACGAAATTGAAGTATTGAAAAAAAAATCAGAATAATGATCAGACTAATAATAAGGAAAGAAACATGATTATAAAGCCTTGGTTATTGATTTGTTTATAACATTATAATTGCATCTATAGCACACGCAAACTATGGTCTAAATACTTTGACTTTGGTTCATTTTTGGGGAGATCAAGTAGGTAAAGGGTTGCTGAAGACAGATGAACAGGAGTAGCTCACGACACCAGCTCATGTACACTGGCTTGTTCAGCTGGCGTTTTGGGGGAAATGGGTACTGACGGAACTCAGAATTGGTTTACAGTATTAAGAAGATTTTAGATCACTTCTCTCACCTTATATTGTCTAGCCAGTTGCTGCTTGTGGTTTTCCTCCACCTGCTTAAACCTGGATTCTAAACCTCGCATCTGGGTCTCCATCTTCTCTACGTACTGTAGATCCCTCTGGGTCCGTCGGTCTAGGACCTCGATGGACTGTGTCATGTTTTGCACCTGAAAAGAAAGAACATAATGTGTGAGTTAGTAACATACAGTACATCCCTGACTGTGTCTTAAATACAAAATGAAAGCTATCAGCATGACTTTAATCCACTGTATGTATGAGTTCGCCATACATACAGTGCCTCATTGGAAATGAATAACACTAAACTAAACTAAACTAAACTAAACTAAACATTGTTTTCAGGATAACACCAACAAAAGAAAACATTTACCATTTTCCTCTAAATTTTAATATAGTTGTTCTTTTTCATTTGAAGTTAAAATGCACCATTTTTTCAAAATATATATTGTATACATATTTAAGAAGTTCAGTAGTTTATGAACCTATAAAATATCGGATATGTAGCATTTTTCTGGGATAAACAGGCAATTCCGTTTTGTTTTGCTTTGCTGAGCTGAGCAGGAGCATGCCTGTTTACTGAGTGGCAAGAAAACTTCAAAAGGCAAACGAAACTCCCTTTAGGGAATGTAAACGAACTGGAATGTCAACACCATACATTCTGGTACAGTACAGTGCAATGATGTATAAACCATGGAAGAATATAGTAAACACTCACCAAGGAATTTTATTGTAGTATAAAGCTGAAAATCTGTGTCGGACTGCAGCTTTAAAAGCAATGCAAAAGTACTCTAGCCCAGAACGCAGCATGCTTGTGGGAAATCATTGGTGCAAGTGGATCAATATTGTGAAAGATAATTTTTTAACAATAGGTGGCTAAGGCCAAAGAAGAAACTATTTTGGACTGGCACTTAAGCTGCTGATATTTCATTGCACTAAAACACTCAGCATGCTTTCCCATTGCCAATTATGTTCATAAACCTTTCAGCAAAACATTTCTGGGAACATATCATACTGAGCTGGCTATCAGGACTGCATTGTAAATGCTGTTAGTATTTGATGATTGGATTTTACAGTTTTAACAAAATGGTTAGTTAACAAGTATGCTAATTCAAAGGTATGAACACACTTTTAGTTTAGGTACAATTATACATACAATGCAAATCTAGATGTATCTTCGCTGTACTCAGTTTTTTTGATACAGTGAGAGTGGAAATAGACCTAGGATATAAATCATTGGCGTAAATACATTTGGCTACTAGTGACAAAAAAAGAGATAAAAATACAATATTTGACATTATATTATAATGTTTTGTTCATCCCTGAAAAAACTTCACATGAAAAATGGCTTTAATTTATGAAGGACACAACAATCCTGTGGTTTAAAATCTTGCATTGGAAGCAAGCAATATGGTATAATTTCAGCTGTTCAGAGACAGACTTTCAGTCATCTATGCAGTGCAACAAATATACAAGAATATTTTCTATCAGTGTTCTGTATGGTGTAAACGTTTCAGTATGTGTGATCAAGCTTCAAACTTCTGGGAAAAACAAATGAGGTAATTTGCAAAGGGAGCTATGAAGTGAATCCCTCTCTCCCTAGAGGAAGGTGTGGCGTTGGCTTGATTACTTTTTCCAGAAGCTGTCTCAGCTGCTTGGTCCTGGCATCACGTGAACACATCGCCTGCTGGGGCGCCACCACTGTGCAGATACATCTGCCCTCGCTGTCCTGGGCTGAGCTGTACACCTGCCAGGACTCCTCTGGATTAGCTGGCAACACCTAGTGGCAAGTGGCACAGAGAAGGAGGGGACGTGAGAGAGGATGGTGGTGCCAGGAGATGGGGGCAAAGCATGGCGTGCAAAAAGGATTGCAAAGATGAGAGGAAAACAAAAATGAAAAGCAAACAAACAGGCAAATGCAAAATGTGAGCGAAAGGATGAGTGATGAAGGGACAAAGAAGAGACAAACAATTATTATTTAAAAACGAATCAACAAGGAATTAGACAATTTTTTAAGTCGTGATGTTTGTATTACATCACATTTTGTTTGTGTCTTAAAGTAGTGCATTGCCAAACCTTAGTTTAGATGTAAACTGCAATCATTTCTAAATACACTTAAATAACTTGCATGAGACGATCATGTATGATTACGTGAAGAACCATCTGGGGGTTTGTACCGACCCATATGGTCACATTGACCTGATACTACTACGACTACTACGACTACTACTAATAACAATAATAATAATAATAATAATAATAATAATAATAATAATAATAATAATAATAATAATAATGTCTTCTTGAATTAAGACTTCGGTATCTAAAAATAACCTTCATAAATTCAAGACCTGCCATTGTGAACCCACTAAACAGCTTCTCAGAATTCAAAGCAAAAATAATATTGACTATCACTTATAAAATATTCATGACACAATATACTATAACTATAACTAACTACAGTATATGTACAGCTGGCATGCCAGTGCTGTAAATCACCGAATTGTCCTATTGTCCCACCAGTGTGCGTGCATATAAAATCACAATAGATTTTTTCACCTGTGATCAATCAGTATGATCCATTTCCATAATTTGGTTATGGCTCTGAGCCACTCAGGGCTTAAATTAAAAAGGTGGACGTGGTTTGAATACTGGGGTGAAGTTGTAAAGCTCAGAAATAAATCATATTGTAGGAATCTAACGCAGCTGTAAATTATATACAGTACAGGATGAAGAACTATAAGACATTTTAAATGTGTTTCTGTCATCCTCTTTATCAGAACCGTGTTAAAAAAACATTCAATATAGAAAATATGAGCATCTTCCAATTCATTGATACATTCAAATGCTCAAAGATACCATTCATCTCAGCAAACATTTTCACAGCAGTGCAAACAGTACTCCAGGGAGGCTTGCTGTGTATCCTGTGCTTGCTTTTTCATTCAATTGTTATGGCAAATAGATCTTTTCAGGGTCTAAAAAAAATGCTAATTCAAAAGTATTCATACCCTGACAAGGAAAATTAAATTAATAGCTAGTTGAGGCACCTTTAGCAATAATAACCTCTTTTAAATGATTAGGATATTTGTCTATGAGCTTTTGGCATGATTCTTTATTCTTTAGTGATTTTTGACCATTTTTCAACACAAAATTGTTCCAGTTCATTCCAATTCCGAGGACTTCTCTTGTGCACAGCCTTCTCCAATTCATACCAAAGATTCTCAATTGGATTTAGATCGGGACTTTGACTAGGCCATTCCAGAACCTTCATTTTATTCTTCTTTAACCATTCTGAAGTAGATTTTGATGTGGGCTTTGGATCGTTGTTGTGTTGGAACGTCCAGTTGCGCTTTAAACCAAGTTTTGTAGTGGAAGGTTTCAGATGATTGGCCAATATCATTTGGTATTATATGGAATCCATTTGACCATGTATTGGAACTACATTTCCTGTGCTATTAGAGGAAAAACAGCCCCATTGAAGGATATTACCACCTCCATGCTTGACATCAGGTATGGTGTTCTTTTTTTGAACGCCTCACTAGACTTTCTCCAAACGTAACGACTATCAGCGTGACCAAATAGCTCGATTTTTGTTTCATCGCTCCACAAAACCTTTGACCAGAACTCCTATCCATCATTAAAATGCCATTTTGCAAACTTTAAGCGATTGTCCTTGTGACGTTTTCCAAAGCTTTTTCTTTGGCCTGCGACCATTGAGACCTTCACCATGCAATACTCGACCTGTGGTTGAAATGGAAACCCCAGTCCCAATTGCAGCCAATTCACGTTGAATATCTTTGGCAGTCAATCTCAGATTGTTATTAACCTTCTTCATAATTCTTCTACTTGTTCTTGGTGAAAGAACCTTCGTTCTTCCAGACTGAGGGAGCGTTGTGACAGTACCATGAGTCTTGTACTTCTTGATAATAGAAACAATAGTTGAAATTGGGATACTCAAATGCTTGGAAATCTTCTTGTATCCTTTTTCAGCTTTATGACAATGAATAATTTCCTGCCTAAGGTCTTAACATTAATGTTAGGTACTTTGTTTTTCTTATTTGTATCTTTAATTGAGTGAGAATGCTTGCTTCCAAGTAGGCCCTGCAAACTGTGACTGTTTTTGGAGGTACAGTAATTTGAACGTGATAAATACTCTACATCGAGGAAGACATACAGTACCTAAGCATCTTAATATGTAGTCATGTGGGATTTTTAAAGGCCATATTAAACAGGATCCTTTTCTTCTGAACCTAGTTTGCAGGCAACTGTGAGAAAACTTGCAAGTCACATGTCTTTTCATAAGAGCTTTGGCTCAGTAATACCCCATTACATGGTTTTGTTTTGTGGTATTGTAAAAGTGCAGAAATCCACAGAGAAATACATAAGTATACGGAATGGGAAATGCAAGCCCTGAAGGATATATGGTTCCAGGCAGCTACACTCGCTTGTGCTCTTCTTGGGAGCTATTCTTTTCAGAAGGGATTTGGGTGAGTTCTGCAGAGGATTGAGTACTTTGATAGTTCTCCATCATAATGGAAAATCAATATTGATGACTGAGTCCATATAAGGAATTACAAAGCATCCACTCAACCTTGTAGTTGGCTCACATTAAATTCCGTCAGTGTTTTTTTTTTCTTCCAAATGTAACATAACTAGGAAATTCCTGAACATCAGAAAAGCGGGGTCAATTCCTTGGATCAGAGAGTTTAAGGGGGATGTTAAGGTTTACAAGCGTTTTTACAAGTTTATTTCTAAATCATGGCATCATGGGGGTGATTAGAATTATATAGTACAAGTATATTACTATTCATTTCTTTAAAAGCCAGCGCTATAATTAAACAACCACTGTAAGTCAAATAAGAACTGTAATAAATGCAGGAATAAACACTTGTCATTTTTTGTTAGCTGTACATTTATATTTATTTATGGTGTTTACTGAACTATCTATTTGTATTTGTATGTTATATTTATTTGCAATGTCCATTCTATCACATTGCTTCTGATTTAGTGTAAAACAATATTGTTAAAATGACTGACCACAACTATTTTGAGATTACATTCATATACAGTGGAATGAGTCACTGCAAACCTACAACAGCAACAATGAAGGATTGTACGACCCGCCGCACCTGCTTGTGAATGAAGTGCGCTGTTTAGTCCCGTCGTGTTCATTGCAAATGTAAGTAACTTTGAATACCCGAGTAGCTTGGCTTATCTAATTAAAAAGCTTATAACAATGTATCATTAGTATTATTAATATATAATAAAGGACACTGCGTCTTTAAATCTGGCAAACTCCAGATTGGAAGCTTAACGTGCCCTTGTTCTGCCTTTCTCAGAACGCAATCAATCTTTATGACTGGGTGCCCTTTCCGTGCCCTTCTTACAAGTACCGCTTCAGTTTGGAGGGCTATACAGCCTGAAACTGCAGCAAAGCCCGATCCACGTTCTCGGGGAGTCCAAATGACAGATGACTGAACAAAACCATTCTGAAACCCAATCCAGGTGCACCTGCGCGGAGATTGCAGCGCTCTGTCTTGTTTTAAAGGGCCAGCGTTTTAAACAAAGATCTCAAAAACCATCCAGTCAACAGAATATAATCAACGTAATCATGAATTTTTTTTATCTCACTCTTTGGGGGAAAAAACAGATATAACATTATATTGTATGTAACATACTATTAAACTGAAACAATGTGATGATATGCATCCATTTACATAGATATCAACTGCTTGTAGTAGACTTTTTTGTCGATAAATTTAGCACCACTGTTAATATTGCTACAAACAATAGGCGTTCTATGCAGTTTTATACATTAGTACGCAACGTACCATTCGACTATACACATGCACACACAAACGCAAAATAACATTTGAATCTGTCAAACCGTTCCACAAAAGAAGGGTAAAATGAACCCGTGTTTAACTTACTCCCGTGCTCCTGTCTAAGTTTCCCGTCGTTGCCGTCAGCTTGGTGGTATTGAGCCCAACCAGGGATGGTAGGGTCTGCGACATCCAGTTGGTGATCATAGCCATAGTGCTAAGCACAACCCCAATTTTGAGTAAAGGCACCGACATCTCTGCTTTCTGGCTCTCACAAAAACCTTCATTCTAAACATTCGAGAGAAGAATACTTTTGGCGACCCATGATGCTTGCAAACGCTTGGTGCAACACCAGTGCCCCTGGCATGGACGATCTCGCTTTGGACATCGTTAACAAATTAATCGAAGGAGCCTTTTTTTTTTGCAAGGGAGCCAAAGAAGCCCGACAATGCTGCCGTGTGAGAGAGAGCCTTCTTGAGGTACGCTGCGAGGCTGCCCTGCAATAATAGATGGAGGAAATACAATCTGTTGTACGTTTCCCTCCACTGAATTAAAGCTAGCCTTTTTTTTCTTTTGAAACGAACCCCTTGATCTGACCCTGCCTCTTATGCAGTTGAGAATGTGTGAAAGTGACTACAGGCAGTTGGGAATGGATAAGGGGGAGGTGGTACTAAGGATCTATGTAACAGCGCGATGTGATGTCAGGTTCGCTTTTCTTACGAGAACGACCTTTTGTTGCCACTAGGGAGTTTCCGCCCGGGCTTGTTACATTGGGTTTTATTGCCGAGGGATATTCCTCTGTGCAATTACAAAGAGCAGGTAAGGTTGTTGTTCTTGATTGGATGCTGACCGCCTAATTATGTCAGGTGACACTTTGTACCACAAATGCATCCTGAGCCGAACAATGGAAAGCAATATTATTTTATATAGCTCCATTATGCTTCTTATGTATGGATTTATTATTTTACGTTGGGTTTATCTGTCTGCTACATGTACCCATATTGATTATAATTGTGGATAAGATCGCACTGTGTTTATTCATCTCATAGCACATTGAGATCATTCGGTATCCTATTTGTTGCCTACAATAATTACACGTTTACAATTGTAAACATATTTACATCGTTTTCATATACTACACATGATCCCTATATAAATGACAACAGTTCATTTTATAGTAACATATTTCTATAGTTAAATAACACGAGCATGAGTAGTAGTGCTTAGTTTTCATTTAATATCCACCTGGGATCTGTGAAATTACAAAAGTACAAAAAATAACAATCTATTTTTTTTTTCACAATTTCATTGGCCACTGTGATCCCAAATGAACTATTTATTATGGTCCTATATGCAAATAAATAAATACATAAATACATATTTACGAGCAATTTTAAAGCTGACAGGTAATATATGCCCAGTACTATGCCATGGTTTTTGTGATGTCCTTTTCATTACACCACAAAAAACGAGAGACGTTTCTGCAGTGGCTGCGCTTCTATTATGCAATGATGTTAACATAGTTTGTAAAATATGGAGTCTATCGCCCCCTTGTAGTTCGATAAGGTATTACGTTATTATTATTGTTAATATTTTATTTCTTAGCAGACTCCCTTATCCAGAGCGACTTACAATTGTTACAAGATATGTTACAAGAAGTGGTGCCCCCAATCGTAATCCTTCTTACTGTGCTATTATATTTATATTTGTATTCATTTAGTAGTACTAAAGATCTATGCTTGAAGTGGGAAAGAACACCGATCATTCCGTGACCTATTTCTAAGAAGAAAACAAAAAACAATATATTCGACATAATGAACATATCCACTAAAGTGTTACATAAGGGCGTCTGCTAATAAATAAATAAATAAATAAATAAATAAATAAATAATAATAATAATAATAATAATAATAATAATAATAATAATAATGAGTAATGGTAAGAAAGGCTTTTTTTCGTTTTCTAACTCGTTTTCGAGCACAATCACAGTTGGGGAGGCTGCTATTACATTTTCCCAAAGGCGTGTGTATTATTCCAGTTTTATAAATAAAGTGTATTTGCAGACGAAAGGAATAAGGATACGAATGCACAGCAATCATTTTATTGCCACTGTTTGCCAATAGGCTCTACAGTAACTGTCTCTGTCCAGCGGCTAGGGTGCTGAAACTAAACCATTAACATACCGGTACTGTACGTCCATGTGAGTTGCCTGAAGTGCCGTTTAATAGAATACTCTATTAATCTAAAACACAAATAAAAACGACACTGTGTGTATAAATATCAGGATATTTTTAGAAACAAACAAAGAAATCACGTCCGTTTACACGGTGCCAAACGCACAGCAGGCTAAAGGACTGACAGATGGTGCACCGTGTGTACAGGTTACAGCTTGAGAGTAACTGTACCCGCAACGCCTTCCCGACCCACGTGCAACTTCGACACCCACTGATCACCCAGCATCCTCCCTAATAAAAAAGAACACCAATGAACTTTGCGCACGAGTTCATGCTCAATCCAGTAGGATTGTTTCTTGAACCAATCCCCATGAAGTAACGGGAGTCTTTGAATTCAGCCTAAGTCATATACGTGACATGTTTATATATAGCTTGACAACAAAACTAAGATAACTTAGCAATTGGTAGGAACCAACCACTACTACAGCTACCATCTGAACACGGGCAGAATCTAAATCACATTACGTATATAATTTTGACTTATTGCTAGTAAAAACACCAATTGGATGTGTTCAGTTGTATACGTTATGGGTCTACAGAACAGAATGAATCGCTACTGTATGCTTTTCAATCGTACAAACGTTGTTGACAGTAATTGAATGAGTCACTTGTTTGGATTTCATTCCCATCCAATAGACTGTACATATAAATGAACTCACAATGTAAAGCCCCTTTCACAATGGCACTCCTGCCCTTCAATACATCTCAACCCTGATAATATAATCTAATGTAGATCTAGCTGCCACCAAAAGTAGGTCAGTGGAAATATTCTCATTAGGCTTTATACAATCTACAGTATCGCTATTTATATGTACTCGTCAGCTTACCACATTCCTTTGACGACACATGCTATACACAGCTCTCTCCTTCGCTGAGCACTTACTGTCTATTCTTTCAGTTCTTGACATAAAATGTGTTTTTACAGTGCTTCAAATCCCCGTAGTATGGGCAATTCACTTTTCAGTCAGTTTTAAGTGGTTTTGTTTGACCTGTTCTTAACTATATACTATGTATATTATGGAAATGAATGTAATACTTAGACAATAACATACAAGTCCAACCAATACAGTATATAACCCTAAAGCCCACAGACTTGACCGTCTCTCTGGAATGGTACTATCATGCATAGAATCATTATGCATGTTTGTGTTTGTTCTTCACTGACAGCTACTATTTATAGGCGTACTAACCTCTCTGAGATAAAATGGCATTCTAATAATAGTTCTACTACCAGGCAGTTCCAGTAATATGTTTTAGAAAGTGCATGTTTCGCGGCTAAAAGCAATTTTAGCTGTCAAGTGGATGTTACTTTAAATTGCTGATTTTGCCCAACCGACCGTTTAAGACTAAACACCATACCACTATTCACGTTCCCACTGACAATGATATACATTTCACGGGCAAGTTTCAAATCTCTGTTACCAATGAATAGAACATTCAATCTTGCTACAATGTCTCCTCTGTTCACACCATCTCTCTTTTAAATATTGATAGCTGCTTCCTGTCTCTCTGAACTCATTAATGGTTTTGCCCACGTGGAGTAGCACTATTTTGTTGTCCTTGTTTTTTTTCTTTTTCGAATGGTTTCCCTCAATGTTACTTGAATCCGTTTGGAGCTTTAACTTTTAAATGGACCTCCTGTCCAGGCCAATTAAAACTAAATCTTTCAACTGTGCATTGCTGCCACAACAACCCACTTGAGGGACATTTTTATTCAAGTTCAGACAGACAGACACACATCTATGATTTAAAACTTCCCTAGATGAATTTAAGGTAGCTTATCATTTTTTATCTAACGGTTACTTTGCACACGTCACCAGCCAAATATTGCAACAGCACTCAGAATCCACTAGAGGGAGCCATGATACACAATGCTGCCATCTAGTGAGTGCTGAGGGCAGAACAATGGGGACCTTTATGTACAACATGTATATTACACGGTAGGGTTCATTGTGAAGGTAAAGAGTCAGAAAATAATGTACAGGATTGTATGCAAAAGGCATGAACAAGCATTAAAATGTGTCCAAAACCATTACAAAAAATCACTGGATAAAGCATATTTGTTTTCACATTTGTAGGTCAAGTGCAAAGTTATTTTCTTTAAATGGCAACAGTACCTCGAAAACAATTCATATACATTACTCTAGTATTTCCAAATTTTTTTTCCAAGAATTGGATCAAATTGTTTTGGGGTTTTCCTTATGACAGAATACTACCCGTATGAGAACAAAAGCATACCACAAAACACGCTACCAGTACTTCAGACTTCAGACATACCACAAAAGTACTACACAAATAATGTTGTTGTAGCAAACATTTACATTTTACCAGCCACTGATTTGTAGAAGACAACATTTTCAGAGTGTATAAATAAATAGCATCTAGGATGTTGCTCAGATCAGATGTAGAGTGCTTATTTCTGGAATCCGTGTTCAGTTAGTAGATTAGTGTCAGTGTTTGGAAATGGGACCACCTGCCATTGACTCACAGATCTCACAGTTGGGAAGCCAGCTTTTTAATATCTTACTCCAGTGTTGTGCCAGTATTAGCAGAATGCTGTTTGCAATGCAATAGGAGACAGTGACAACAGCAGTGAAATGATCTGAATGAAGGTATGGTTGCGATTAAAAGGTTGAGTCTGTTTAAGGGTCTACTGAGAGTCGTCTGCTCAGCACAAAATGACCCTGGTGGTCTTATTTCAGAAACAGATACATAGCAGCTCTGTTGTGAAGGCACTGTTTCAGCTCATACAGACGGGTGGGAGTAGCCTATACCCAGCACGACTCAGTTTACAGACTACCGATCCCAGTGGAACCAGACCAGAGATAAATAATGCACTTTAAACAGGAGAAGCCAGGAGAAGGGAAATGTTTTAGACAGGCAGCAGACTAGACAGGGTTATGTTCTGAAACATTAAAGAACTACAATACGTCAAGTACTTTAGATTTTGTCATCTCGCTATTTAAAAAGAGTATTTTCTCTTTAAAATTTGAAAACCAAGGGTCCAGGAATATTCTGATTGTTTTAAAAGAAACTACTACTGGGGAAGCTTATATCTTCTTCCCATACTAATGCAGTCTTATATTTTGTGCATATATATACCGTATATATAATTATTAAGTTAAGACCTGTACTTACTCCCACTTTTCTAAAAGTGATTATGTATATACTGGATATATATATATATATATATATATATATATATATATATATATATATATATATATATATATATATACCAGACTAGGTTAACGAAAGCTCTGATTACATGACATACACATGAGATCTATGCAATGAATCAAAGTACATTACAGGTATGAATTCCACATCTATAAACTTTTTCACACCTTTCCCAATCAATGTGTTGGTGCAAGGGAAGCTTAAATAGAATTCAAATAAACCTGATGGACTCTGTATTTTAGTATGGAGCACTGCATTATTCAGCCGTTGTTTTGCAGAAAGTTAAAGGCAGGAAGAGAATAATCAATATTTGATGAACTTTGGATTTTAGTATCTCAGAACAGCAGATTGTGTTGTTTTTACAGAGCGCTCAAGGCCCTGTCAGAAAGACCCTGCTAAGTCAGGCACGCATTATATGCAGCTGGTCAAAAACAAATGTAGTGTAATTGCATTAAGTACCAAATCCATTGCAACCTCAAAACAAATATACAGTACATTGAAACATGTGTGAGTTATTACAGTTTTTTGGCCACTCCTTAAAAATAAAATAAAAAACAGAAACCATAACTATGAATAATTTGAGTAATTCTGCTCCAATGTTGCAGCTGCACACTTCCTTGAGCCAGGCAGAACAATCAGACTCCAATTATACTTCAAATATACATCAATACAACTACAGTATGATAGGACCAGCCAGGTCCATGCTCTCATCCTTAGCACATAAGAAGCTGATTTTCAAATAAAATCATTGCTTTTTTGTTTTCTATCAGTACCTACATTTCATCCTTCATATTTTCTAGGTTTCCTCCAGTGAGTAAATCTGCATTAGTATGTTTAAATCTGAAATAGTGGCTTATTAAGCCAGCCCTAATACCCAAAGGTAGTGAATGGACCAGTTTATTTGTTTAGTTTCAGTGAGAGTTAGGCCCAATTAAAGTGTGAAAGCATATTGACTAGTACTTCCATTTCCTTTACACAGTAATGAATGTCCTTATATAATTCCCCCAGTAAAACCTTTGTCTTTTAATATGATCCCCGTGGAATAAAAGAGACACGGTTAATACATTCTACTGCTGGAATGCAGACAGACATGGATGTTGAAGGTTTAAATACTCTAACTTTAATTAGTTGAAAAGAATGTTACGGCACTGTATTAAAATACCGAAATAGCTTGCAAACCAATTGAGAGAAATCTGGAGAATATAAATGTGTTTTATTCAGCCAACAGCCGGAGGCAGGGAGTACTCACTTTATAAGGACAGCAGTTGTTTTTTGTGAAGTTTTGTTTGGTAACTCAGGCAAACACGAACAATGGTCAAGGTTTGTTTGATAATTCATATATTTGTCTCTGGCTAAATAAACACCCCAAAGGAATGTCTGGGTCATGCTCTCAATGTCACACATTCAGAGCAATGACTTTTATGCTAACAATTGCCCTCAGTCTGGATAGGTCATCATATGTAAAATCTAGCTGTAATGAAGACTTGAAATGCCATGAATATCATAATACACAACTAGTCCTTGAAGTGCCCTTACCTCTCACACCCTAACTAACATTATACACAACAGTTGGTTAAAAATGTAACATTCTTGCTTCAATTACAACATTTGTTCCAAGAAAATATAAACAACTACGATAGGACCCAGGGGAACTTGAAAAGATGAAGAAAGAAATCAAAATGTGTTTTAATTCATTTCAAAAGGTGGTAAGAGATATGGATAGATATGCGCACACACACACACACACACACACACACACACACACACACACACACATATATATACAGTATATTAATAAGTGGGTCTCTGACTGTCTATTACATTAATTTGTTAAACTGTCAGGGTTGATTTCACTAATCTTTAACACTAACCTTTTTCCATTGCAAGCAGGGTTCGTGAAACCAGTCGACCATCAATAAAATAAATAAACCCCACTGTTTAGATCTATATATATATATCATCATAGTATCATAGTTCTAGGGTTTCTGACCGAAAGTCGAGTAATTTATAAACTGTAACTCACTGAAGAGGCCCATCTGTTATTTTTTATAATACATGGATACCCTTTTGATGCTAATATTAAAGAAGACGAGGTTCAGCAGTACAGTTTGTTTCTTTAAACGTGGTGTTTCAGTGCTGTACAGATGTTCTATGTCATTATCTGTTTCTCCAGTTTCTCCGAGATACGAATGTACCAGCTTTAGATCTTTCTCTTTTTAACGTATTCTCATTTTGTTGATCATTAATGAACATTTATGTACTGTGGGTGTTGTCGAGTGATTGAAAACGAGACATTTTGTGTTTGAATTGAAAGTGATGGTCTCGAGGAGTCAAATGGGTCAAAGTTCAAGTATATTTTCCTCTAGAGGAATTATCACTTTTTGATGTCACTAGTGTGGTATTATGCCTTTTTTAGAATGGCTAGCCTTCATCCATGTATATATATATATATATAGTATATATACAGTATATATATATATATATATATATATATATATATAGTATATATACAGTATATATATATATATATATATATATATATATATATATATGTATGTATAATTTTTTTTTATCTGCACAAAAGTTTTAAATGAATAAAAAAAAAAAATTCAGGATGTTGCTGACAAAAGTCCTTCTTCAGCAGTGTAGAAAGAAAAGTAGATATTCAAATTAAAGAAGATGTAGGCCTATCTTTTTAACACTGCAGTTGTGAATAAAGGCAGGGAGACCTGATAATCACAGATATAGACCACCTTTTCAGGGTTCAATTGCTGTATGTATGTATTTTTTTATTTTTAAAACTGAAAAGAAGAATTTGTGGAAACTTGTTGTCAGCAATTTTTATTCAGCAGTAATGCAGTATAAACTTAAGCGGGTGACATTTCCCTGAAAATAAAAGCTTCTTATGCACAGTAAATCAGAGCCTTTCCAGACAAGAACACTGAGGCATGTTCTTTATGGCAACTACAGTACCTAGTGACACACCTGACAGAATGAGATTTACAACAGAAAGATTCCAAGGAAATGGAAACAATAAATCCTGCAATCAGAAAATCGGAAACTGTGAGCATTACAAATATGATTTTCTTTTATTTGAAAATAGTTTAGCATTTTAAATATATTTTATAATATATTCAAAAGCAGGACATGCCCTGTTCTGTACTGAGATACATAAATCACACACTATATCTACAGCAACCAACACTACATTAATAATTAGTACACACATACATACATACTGTACATACATACATGCATGCATGCATGCATGCATACATGCATACATACATACATGCATACATACATACATGCATGCATGCATGCATGCATGCATACATACATACATACATACATACATACATACTGTACATGCACTCCCTAATATGTAACGTAACATTTTGTAACAATAGCAAATTAAGTCAGCCCCAAAGAGATTACATTTAATTATAGCTATCCTTATAGCAGCTTTTTTAAAAGTATCAAATGAGTAAAACTATAATGATTGCATGAGAATATTTAATGATAAATCTGCATAAAATGTCCCAAACCATCAGTTATATTTATCACTGTTGTTGGCTTGTTCTGTTATTTGTTACTTAAAAAAACAGCTAATAATAATAATAATAATAATAACAATAATAATAATAATAATAATAATAATAATAATAATAATAATAATGGAGCCTCTATAGATTAGAATCTCTGCTGTGTCTTTACATTTGTGATCTTTCTCAACTGACCTTGTTCTCTATTTCTAGTTTGTATCTTTGTCTTTCAAAGACTGTCACTTATATGGAATTAAACCAATTCCAGCTTTATTTAACAAACCATTTGGAACAGACTGTTAGAGACAATCTCAATAGAAAGCGAATGACCCATACTTCAGTGTTGCTTTCTGCGTTTTAAAGAACACATTGGGGTTTAATAGACAGGATAGGTGACACATTCGCAGTCAGCATTAAATATGACTGTTTTTAATATTTCAATCCCATGTCTTTTGTGCACTGATTTACCATGTTGTAACATTCTGCTTTAGCATCTGAACAACTTGTTATGGGCTTATTTGATTTGTGTAACCATATTATTGGTTCGCTCACAGAAACACTTTTTAAATAGACAGACCAAAATAGAAAATACACAATCGACCTTGTGTAACATATTCGATTAGTCTTTACCGGAATAGACTACTATTTCAAATTATTACTAGCCATTATAAAATGAACATCACAAAACTATAGTTTCCTATAGTACCATAGGACATCTGTAGGAAACGTTAGTGTTTTTAGACAATACATTTCAGTGATACATGTCCAGGGGTCAAAGAAACCCAAATCCCAGTTACATTATCCATATCATTAACCATTTGTTTAAACTACTCTCAACTGGATAGTCTGGCCCCTTTGTTCCTCTTGAAGTTGTCTGTAACACGACCCTTACCGCCATGTGTTACAAAGTCAGTCCGATCATGAATCATTTCTTAATGATAGTTGAGAAACTTCCATTGAACGTCTTCCCCTAATCTTGACATGGGAAAAATATACATCAAATAACTATTTTGTTTAATCCAGAGTACTGCTGAACGAACATCTTGAATACCTTTTTTTTTATAATTCTGTTTATGTTTTGCTCTGAAAAGCACACTGGACTAAATAGACTTGGAGAACGCTTGTTTAGCATCATGGCTCCGACTCTTTGGAACTCTCTCCCAGCTTTGCTGCATGATGCTCCCACCGTCGCTTGATTTTAATCAGCTCTCAAGACCCACCTGTTCTCTCTTGCTTTCTATGCTCTTTAAGCCTGATGTCTGCTATTAGCTGCTGTGTTGCTGCTATGTATGTATTATGCTACTATCATGTATTATGCATTTCTCTGTATTTGAAGTATTATGGATTTTTTTGTTACTGCCTCTTGTTAAGCACTTTGTGATGGTGGTCCACTATGAAAGGCGCTATATAAAATAATAATTGAAAATTGATTTGCATATCCTTCCCTTCGCTCTCGTTTTTCAGTGTGAGCTAAATCGTCACCTTGAAGAAACAATGGGATGCAAGCGATGCTCCATTTCTGGCAACTAGGGGCATGAATATTTAAAACTCATACGATTAGTGACCTAGAACAGTATGTTACAGTATATAATACACGTTTCATTTTGCCACACAATAAAATAAAACCAAGTTGTGTTTTATTTTTTTGTTTTTTTTAAATCAAATGTCCCACAAACCGTTTCTTCTGATCTACTGCCTACTAGGTCAATCGAAAGCTAACCGTTTCTTGAACAAATAAGCTAGATATTATTGGATTTTATTTCTTGGTATAATTTTTAGGTATTTTAAATAAAATCGGACAGCGTGTATGTTAAACCAATATACTGTACAAATGTTGTACTCGGGAAACCCGTCTCTGTCTCTCAATATCTAGTTTCTTATGTTGATAGTAATGTAGTTCAAAATGCCACTCCGACGCATTCAAACACACTTGTCTAATTATCTTACTCTTAACAAGGTAGGCGAATAAATAACAATAATCTACTTGTGCATTGCAAATCGAAAAGCCCTTTTGTTGCCAAAAATACTGCGAGCGTGAAAGGTTACGAACGGAATAATACTTAATGATTAATGTTATTTATTTAAACGCCTTAGCCATGCGTACGTTAATGTGTTTCTGTGTGAGCGCGCGTGTGTGTGTATGTGTGTGTATGTGTGTGTGTGTGTATATATATAGTGGACTGGAATTTTCATTCATCATAAGGTTTGAAACCGAACACCCCATTATGGTGCCCCATTAACGTTGCTCACTTGAATACGTTTCTGTAACAACACCGTTACCAACCCCTCATCTAAATCACCACCCCGCATGTACTGCACATATTACCGGACAATAAAATCCATGCTACTGATCCGGTTCAGTGCACCTAATTCTCCGTAGTGTTTTCAAATTCAGAAGCCGGATCTCTCACACATTTAGCTAATCGAGGACCGCTTTAACTGGGGGGAAAATGGCGTTTGTAAACCTACTTGGGTGAGTTCTGTGCCCATCAAGATGAGAAGGATAAGACTCATGAGCTTGCTTGCAGGCTGCATTTCTTGCATCCGGTGCCAGGACCAGCGCTGTCACCTGCAGGTCGTTCTCACACTGTATTCTTGTGCTTTCAAAAGCCCCCTTTTCCTTGTTGCAGCCTTCCCTGCAGCCTTCAGCACCCAGATAAAGAAAAGCAAGAAATCTGTCTTGCACAGCCGTCACTTTGCATATTTATTGTATCCCAGTTTCTGTGAGAGTCTTTTTTTTTTCTTCCCCCGTCTTTAATGGCTGCAGCTCGGATCTCTAGACATTTGCATGGGAAGAAATTCAACGGAGCACGATACGATTATCCTCCAATTGCCAAAAGTTTGCTTCAGAAAAAGGGGGCAGACAGGAGAGCGAGATGAAAAAAAAAACTAAGTAGGCGCTAGCCACGGTGCTGAAACAGGATGTGACATCAAGCAGGCGTGGGAAATTCAAATTGAATGAGCAGATTCTTTTGTGCAGTCAGCTTCACGAATACAGTTTTTCCCTGTGGGTTTTTTCCCTTCTTCTTTTTATATGACAGATTTAATAATCTTGATGACACACTATAATTAAATGCAGCGTGTCAAAATGCTAAATAAACCCCAAAGTAAAGGGTGAACCATTATTAATACTGGATTATGTGCCGCTTGTGTTGCTATGGAAACTGCCTCCTCCCTTGAGCGCTTGCTGATCGGAAACAGTGGAAACCGAACAAATAGGCTTGCTCAATAAATTGACGACTGAAGTCCTATTTCAAGAGACCTTAATAAGCCTGTCAATGGTGCTGTGTATAAATTTGTGTTAGAAAATAATACGTGCCCTTGCTGCGGCCCATTTCACAAAGCATTTTTACATTTTTAGGGTTTGGTTTTTTTTGTAAGAGGAAAAACATGTTGTTTAAAATTTGCAAGAAACACCAAGGTTACTTTACCTAAATTAAGCTCATTAGTTGTTTATTTATTTATTATGTTTTCTCAATTAGCTTTCTCTTATAGGACATAGGCCTATAACAAGATAGGGACCGGACATATTATCTTAAAGAGTCAGGGACAGCAACAATTCAACCTCATATTTATGTGTGTGCCATTTTGATATTTAACAGTCTGTTTATACAGGTTTTAACATTCATTTTAATAATGCCCTTCTATCGAGTACCAGGATCCTATGTAGTCTTCAACTACATGCGATTGCTACCATCATATCCAGTAAGAAAAATACAAGAAAGCAATTCAAATGACATTTGAATCTACTCACTCTTCAACAACTTCTAAACTATAGGTGATCTGGATTGTAAATATAAATATATCAGGGATTTTTATTAATTGGTGGTTCAATGGCATCCTTAAATACCATATGCGCCTTCTAGAGCCTTAGCCATATGCCAGCTGTCACAAGTGTTGTATATTAGATCCACTAATGATCAGATGTTCTACTTATAATATACTAACCAAAACAGTAAACAAAGAAACAGTGTTTTGTTGACTATCTTGGAGTTAATGTTCCAGTAACGAATCACATCCAGCAATGGCAGCTCTGTTTTTTCAACTGATGAACATTTCTGAGAATGGGTTTCAGAACGGGTTTGTGTTGGTCAATTGACTGTTAATCCAAACAAACAGCTGGCAGATTTACTGTCACTGCCAGTATCAAACCACAGATAAAAACAATGAGGTGCTAATGAGATGAGATGATCATTTTCATTATGAGGTGTGACAACAAATCTTTCCATGGCTTAACTGATTGTGCATGTTTGCTATCAAAGGGCATGCCCGTGTTCCTGAGTGTGAATATGACTCATGCCGAATGATGGTAATGCTCAAATAAAATCAGTAATCCCTTTCCTAATGTCCATTGCAGATGTTCACTGACCAAGATGAGCTCAGCATGTCATCAGTTGAGATTGCTCCGGAATCCTATCTGTCGCTTTATTGATGCCTGCTAAGTCAGAATGTGATTACATACATCAGCAGCCAGAGACCTTTACAGTGACAGATACCCTTTTCTATTAGCAGCCTTTGAAGGGAAAGAGACATTAAGCCTGTGGGTAGCGAAGCATTTCTGCTTGGGTGATGTAAAGCATCTAGTGTTGTATTCAGAGGAAACCGTTTAATCTAATATTCATGATACAAATCCACTTTTCAGTGCTGCCCTTATTAAATGCATACAGGAAAATGGATTAATACAGAAGGGTTCGCTAACATGTGCCTTATTCATGTCACAACCGCATCATCTTAGTACTGAAACAGTAACTGAATATATTTTGGAATTCAAATTGCATGGTGTTCATTTCAGGCCTCCTCCATCTTTTGTATATATATATATCTGGACTTTTACTGCTAAATAAGGAGATATTACTTGTCATCTATTGGAGTATTATTTTTTTTGTGTTTTTTTGGCTCATTTAACAAAGAAAGCAATGGGGTTTTGAGTCTTGTCTTTATTCAAATTATATAGTAGTGTATTCCGAGTATATGACACAGTTACACCATTTACTCATTATACAGTAATGTGAGCTTTACAGAAATCTGGGGAACATCGCATGGACAGAGGATGTACCAAAGACATGTTCAAAGAGAAGGCTGAAGATTGATTAGTTATTAAAACAGCAACCTTGACATTCATATATTCTGCAATATATGCATGTGCATCTTCCAGCATCCAGTCAGTTTCACTCAAAATGTGCAGGACAGAAAATGTGACAGAATTTGACAGATGGCTGATAGTAGAGACTTGATTTGCAGGTACAGTGCCTTGCGAAAGTATTCGGCCCCCTTGAACTTTGCGACCTTTTGCCACATTTCAGGCTTCAAACATAAAGATATGAAACTGTAATTTTTTGTGAAGAATCAACAACAAGTGGGACACAATCATGAAGTGGAACGAAATTTATTGGATATTTCAAACTTTTTTAACAAATAAAAAACTGAAAAATTGGGCGTGCAAAATTATTCAGCCCCTTTACTTTCAGTGCAGCAAACTCTCTCCAGAAGTTCAGTGAGGATCTCTGAATGATCCAATGTTGACCTAAATGACTAATGATGATAAATAGAATCCACCTGTGTGTAATCAAGTCTCCGTATAAATGCACCTGCACTGTGATAGTCTCAGAGGTCCGTTCAAAGCGCAGAGAGCATCATGAAGAACAAGGAACACACCAGGCAGGTCCGAGATACTGTTGTGGAGAAGTTTAAAGCCGGATTTGGATACAAAAAGATTTCCCAAGCTTTAAACATCCCAAGGAGCACTGTGCAAGCGATAATATTGAAATGGAAGGAGTATCAGACCACTGCAAATCTACCAAGACCTGGCCGTCCCTCTAAACTTTCAGCTCATACAAGGAGAAGACTGATCAGAGATGCTGCCAAGAGGCCCATGATCACTCTGGATGAACTGCAGAGATCTACAGCTGAGGTGGGAGACTCTGTCCATAGGACAACAATCAGTCGTATACTGCACAAATCTGGCCTTTATGGAAGAGTGGCAAGAAGAAAGCCATTTCTTAAAGATATCCATAAAAAGTGTCGTTTACAGTTTGCCACAAGCCACCTGGGAGACACACCAAACATGTGGAAGAAGGTGCTCTGGTCAGATGAAACCAAAATCGAACTTTTTGGCAACAATGCAAAACGTTATGTTTGGCGTAAAAGCAACACAGCTCATCACCCTGAACACACCATCCCCACTGTCAAACATGGTGGTGGCAGCATCATGGTTTGGGCCTGCTTTTCTTCAGCAGGGACAGGGAAGTTGGTTAAAATTGATGGGAAGATGGATGGAGCCAAATACAGGACCATTCTGGAAGAAAACCTGATGGAGTCTGCAAAAGACCTGAGACTGGGACGGAGATTTGTCTTCCAACAAGACAATGATCCAAAACATAAAGCAAAATCTACAATGGAATGGTTCACAAATAAACATATCCAGGTGTTAGAATGGCCAAGTCAAAGTCCAGACCTGAATCTGTGGAAAGAACTGAAAACTGCTGTTCACAAATGCTCTCCATCCAACCTCACTGAGCTCGAGCTGTTTTGCAAGGAGGAATGGGCAAAAATTTCAGTCTCTCGATGTGCAAAACTGATGGAGACATACCCCAAGCGACTTACAGCTGTAATCGCAGCAAAAGGTGGCGCTACAAAGTATTAACTTAAGGGGGCTGAATAATTTTGCACGCCCAATTTTTCAGTTTTTTATTTGTTAAAAAAGTTTGAAATATCCAATAAATTTCGTTCCACTTCATGATTGTGTCCCACTTGTTGTTGATTCTTCACAAAAAATTACAGTTTCATATCTTTATGTTTGAAGCCTGAAATGTGGCAAAAGGTCGCAAAGTTCAAGGGGGCCGAATACTTTCGCAAGGCACTGTATATCTGTACCCAAGAGTACACAACTACTGAAAAAAAAAGCCTCAGAAGTTACTACTATGGACTATTCAGATTTCTACTCAACATCCTGGAAGGCATTGGAAGAGCTCATTTATAAGAATGGTCCAGTACCTCTCTAGAACAATTTAAATTTCTTGCAAACTCTTCATGTCAAATTAGCTCCCCTAAACCTGCCAATTGTGGCCTTATATCTTTGTGACAGTGTTATGGCAGGGGTTTATTTTTGTTGTCCATCCCCTGTACTGTACAAAAGCTTCAGTCACTCAAGAACAGCAAACCCAGACAACTGTATCGGTCTAAATTATAAGAGTTTCCAATAAGAAAGTAATAGATACCAATATGTGTGCTGTCAACTGTAAAAGTAAATCTCCTTACAAGCTGCAAGGGCGCTGCCTCCTTTGAAGGTAATTGACTTCAGCACAGTAAGTGTTTTAGTTTGCAAGCTATATAACGGGATCTAAAAGCTTGCTTTTTACTTACAGATAATGCATCACTCTGCTGCACTACAGCCCTGCACAGCGACCACAATTCAAACTAGAAATGAGAAAAATAAATTCAGAAAAGCGACGCTGAGGGACACAAGCCTGCAGCCACTGATGAGTTCCCTCGTTGTGTTAAAGATCCAATCAATTCTGCAGCTCCCTTTAATTAGAATGCATTTTTTATGTTCAGTGTTTTATTATTTGGGCAATATTTGTCTGTTCATTTGATGTTTTATTGAACTTGAATTGTAATGTTAGCACATTTAACATTTTATAATCTAATGTAGAACTATTGTGCACTTTTTAGCCATCTTAACTTGGAGAAAATGCATTGGGAGTAAAAGGAGTTTGCAGGTTTTTCCTTTGACTAGGTATCGTAATACTGTAATATTTTGCCTCCCAAAGTATAGTTTTCAAATATGATCCTTGTGGCATGCCAAAAACCCATCCCATTAAATTAGCATTACAAAAACATATTTTAAAAAAGCTAATAAAAAAAATATAACATAACAAAGACAACTTTAAATATGTGCAAATCAAATGTGTTGATTTGACATTGTCACATTCAATTAACATTTTTCATTTTAAAGTTAAACCTCATTTATTTGTGTCAGTATACTGTACATTAATCTTTAGTAAGATGAGTCTGTCATTTCTAGCTGAATTCTTCTCTATGGCAATCCGGAAAAGTGCTATAATCGTCACACTGGTGTTGTTTCAAAGGTGCTTTGTCCCTAAAGAGTCGATTTAGTGCATATGAGTAATCCTTTGTGATAATAAGAGCCGCTCCTTGTGTTTCTCTTGTAATGCCCTTTTATGCTTGGAAGGATCACAATGGTTCTGTCAGTTGGAAGCGTAGCTGCATTCAGTTCAATTCTCATACTGGAAAACCTCCCTGCCTGTCCAGACTGCAACAGCAGCAAGTCAGCCTTTTCAAAACGCAGTCTCCCATATGAGTTTATAAATAGTCTGAAAATATTTCACAAGGCTGCTACCAAATGAGCCCATGGTGAATACAGTACTTCGAATCCTGTATTCTGAGCAACATTTTGGCTTCCACACTACGAAAATGACAGTGCAGCTTTGGGGAGATTTTAGAGAAGGCAACTTGACAAATCTAGTTAGGAACCGGACAAGCATTGGTATCCTCTCTTCTCAAACTTATTATGATATTCCTAATGCTCAGGTATTCCCAGTAAAATATGATCAGGATTAGGTAGTAAAAGCACTGCATGGAACTAGAAAAATACAATCCTTACATTTAATTGGCTGTAATTGATATAATTGACCATATATAGCAGTTGACATTCATTACACTTCACTGCTGTACTGGGGAGGAGGCTACTTCTAAAACTCTCTTTGGTGAACACACTGGACAGTAAACAGCACTTGCTTTTTAAATAGGTAGCGTGCTTAAAAGGCTATACTATGGAAGAATGCTGTAAACAGACACCACAAATAATGTTTTAGCTAGGTTCGTGGGCACTTTTTATAGACCCTTATAGTCTGTAGAGCATTGCTCTCAGGAAACCTTGTCTTGTTTTTATACTTCAGTAATTAGACATGCCAAGGTGTGCTTTGATGTGAAATGACTGCACTTCCAGGTGCAACCACCAAGATAAGCAGTAAATGAAATGCACACCTGGTTATAAAGCATCCCGTTCCTGAAGAAAAACCTGAGTACAAAAGCTTTGTGACGAGATCTAACAACAGCACGTCTTGAAATCTTTTTCATTGCTAAGTATAGCCAGGGCAGTCATCCGAAGTCTTATTTTAACTCACAGCCTACCGCAATGCAGGCTTGAGCTGTTTGCGCTAAACGGCACCTGACAGAAACACTATGATTAACACCTGCATCAAACCAAAAAAAGTTACTAGCTCTTCAGTTGTAACATAAATCGCATAATACTGTATGGTGTATGTAAGTAAGTAATGATGACATGATCATTGGCTATACCGTATGAAGAAGACATGTAAGGAATATTTTTTACAGAGCCCTCTGTAGTACAAGTGGATCTGCAGGCTTCTGGAAAGTGTTTAATGCTTTGGAATAAGTGATAGAGGCATGTTATGGCTACTAAACGCCTAAACCCTTGCCAGAAAGATAGTCTTTTTGGACCAACCAGCCTATCTGACACAATAGACTGTGCAATTTCTGTTTCTCTTCATACAGTACTTCCCTTTCCCCTCGAAAATGAACATAAAAACACCCTGGGCATAAAACATCACAATGTGAAACATCAATTGGAATGGGTGCCATGGGCAGAGCTTACATAAGCAATCACTAGGGGTACAACTCATATCCTCAGATGGCATCAAATAGGAGGCAGCAAAGACCTCAAGGGCATTAGTAGCACACACCCGTTACATTTACCATGATGCTAAGAAATATTCTAATATATGATAATATATGGGCCGTATACTTTATCATCTGCTAAAACTACAAAATACCCTTTAATAAGTGATTGTAGCTAACCAAAGAACATACATGTTGATCACTTTCATTCTCTACATACAGTATGTCTGAAACATGCAGTTTTTAAATGCTATGGCAGACATGTATTTTAGTTCTTGAGATCTACTTCTACAATAGGTTAACAAAAGTTCTCAGTCTGCTTGCTTTGTCCTTCAGGAAGTCTTTTACCGTTACACTGTCATGCATTTATGTTTGCTGCATAGTTCTGAAATATGCAGTATTTACATACTTTGCAGCCACACTGCTGAGGGAAATAGCCTAGTAAGTGTTACAGAAACAGACTACCCAGCAAGACAAGCATACTGAAAACGAAAATATGCACATGCTTGCTAGAACACGTGTTTCTTTCAAACCTGCACATTTGAGACATATATTGAACGAAGGCATCCAACAGATAAAATGTATGGAATAATACAAAAAAAAATTGTAACACCAGTCTTAGAAAAATTTGGAATTATGCAGATATCCTCCAGGGGTCCCTCCTCAGGACAGATGACATTCAATCTGCTGAATAATGCATTAAAGGATGAAGCTAGTAATTATTGTTCATTTTCATTCACAGTTTTAAGGCACCAATACCTCTGAATGTATACATGTATGAATTGCATATTACAACAAGTGTGAGTAAGGTTGTTGTTATGAATACTGAATACAGCTAAGCTGCACTATATAAAGTATATGTAAACTTAGCTGCATTTGTCTTGCCCATTATTTTACATACAAAGACAGAAATGCATCAAGGTTGTAAATGTGTTCACCATACAGGGCATACTAACCCTTTTTGAATGCAGCCTATATTATGTAAACCTCATATAACCCAACCTCATTGTGCTACACAATATTGTCATGCAGCATACAGTACATCCTATAAGGCTGATTTCTCCTGGTTTCCCTTGACCAATACATTTCGAAATGATTAATGCTCCCCTATACCAGTAACTTTCCTTTGTAGGATATAATGTATGTTATCTAACTCTCCAATCCATGGAACCATTGCATTATCAGAGGTGGTGTTTCAGATTTTCAATGTATCCTGAGGCCTTTTTTAAGCAGTATCAAGGCCCAATCAATAAACCTCTTTGCAATTGTATGTGTGTGTGTTGTTTTTTTTTTTTTTTTGTATTTTTTTTTATGTCTAGGATAAAATCAATACTAATCCAATTCTCATTTTCGTGTGGTAGTAATAGCTAGCGAGTTATCTGGCTCAGCTCTCACCATAATGATGCTAACCTGAGAAAATGTCGTAATAACTTGTGAAAAAACGACGTTGTGGGGACGTCCTCACTTTGTAAAACACGTTTTTAAGAACTAAATATGCCTTTAAAAAAAAAAAAAGTGCCAAAATATTTAGTTTGTTGTCGACTTTCACCCTGTGTGGAGTTTTGTCTGACGAGTTAGAAATAGTAAATAAAAATATAGAGAGAGTCAATAAGAAGTCACCACAAATATAAGAATGCAAACATGAGTGTGTGTGCGTGGGGGGGGGGGGGGGGGTTCCCGGTTCCCAGTTCTATTTCCCATTGTTTAACAGGACACAGAGAGACATTGATCATGAGCTTTTATCACTAGAAAAAACATTAGCAGTGAACTCACTTGTAGCAGTAAACACTCTTTACTGTAAAATCTTAAACAAACACACAAATCTGCTTTTTTCTGCAACTTTAAAAGGTTACATTTCATAATGTCTTTGGCTTGTGGTAGCTGCGGTAAGTGCATCAATTTGAAACTATGTGTTTATTGGTGTATAAATCAAATTCAAGTTTGAGTGGATCTAAAGCCTGAAAAGAGAGTATTTAAAATGTTCATTACATAAGGTTGAACGGCAGATTTAAAGGAAATATGCCAATGTTTTTCTAACAAGTCCTTTTTTTAAAGAAATACTTGAAAAGACTATCTGCCTTTTTTTTTGATGGGCATATTATCCGTTATGTAAAAGCGATTTTAAATGTACAAAAAATACGAATAAACCGATGATTAGCTGTGGAGCAATGAAGGTGTATTTTATCTGTTCAGTGCTGTCATTCTTATTTTCTGAATATCTCATCATAGATAAAATGCAGTCTTTCCATGATTCTTCACAGTGTCAAACAGCTCTATTAAAGGGGTGGAGTCGTTGATTTTCATTTCATGAACGCCTGGATGGTAGACGGGACAATCAGCGCGCTTCTTCCGCGCTAACACTGAGCAGTAAAAACGTAAAAAGCACTTTTATTTAACCACGTCCCCTTCAGAAACTTTCTTTGACACAAACTCAGTTTGCAGTACAAGTGCTCTTCTCTGAAATTCTAATGCAGCAAAGCCTCTCCCTCAACTCAAACATGCTTGGTACCAACTTATTGTCTATAAGGTTGAGGATAGTTCCCATCAAGGACCTCTGGAGTGTCAAGGGTGTGGTTTCAAGAGAGGGACTGTTGTGATTGAATACATTTTTTCAGATTTTGGAATCTTTTAAAACTCCCCGGCTTGTCGTTTAAAGCCCCTAGGTGGACCAGAGACAGTCAATGTAAGGAGGTGGGGGGGGGTCTTAATTATTATTATTTATTTCTTAGCAGACGCCCTTATCCAGGGCAACTTACAATTGTTACAAGATATCACATTATTTTTACATACAATTAGCCATTTATACAGTTGGGTTTGTACTGGAGCAATCTAGGTAAAGTACCTTTTCTCAAGGATAGAGCAGCAGTGTCCCCCACCTGGGATTAAACCCACAACCCTCCTGCCGAGAGTCCAGAGCCCTAACCACTACTCCACACTGCTAGCTTAATGGGAACTAGACTCAACCTTGGGGGACAGATTGGGGAAGACAATGGCAGCAGAGGATTGTTATGCCTGAAAGTCAACACTGTGCATACAGTAGCTTACAAGATTCAACATTGCCGCATTTAGCTGTCATATTTTGAGTTATGTGAAGAGAACAGACGCATTTCGTTGAGTGTAAATCTAATATTATTTGTGCCAAAGATATTAAAGGAGAAAGAGGTGGTGCACTTAAGGCAGAGTAGAACAGCTCACAAAATGAAAGCATTTTGATCCCGGTTCAGTTTAGAAAGCTTTATAAATCATCACTTGAAAGAGCCAAGTAGTCATTGTATGAGAATAAACGGGTGGGCTGGAGCTGATTATGGCTTTCAGAACACAACTACCTTTTAGGTGGTCATCAGAGCAGTTTAACTGCCTTTTGAAACATCGTGTTGTCCAATACAGCTACAAACCTTTGTAACAATGAACCACAATGAGCTAAAAATACAGACCAGTATAACATAGCTGTCTCCCAAACTGTACCCGTACCAGTGTAAAAAAGTGTTTTTTTTTTCTGTAAATAGCTAAACTTATAATTTTGCATGTGTTGCTGCCTGATCTGTTAAAAAAAAGTCAGTAAAACATTTAACAGAGAAACGTTTCTGCTAGAAGGCGCCTTTACCAGATGCGCCACTCTGGAGCCCTGGATTGGAATTTAATGTAAAATTCAACATGACTGTGGGTTACTGCGACTTTAATGGGCAAAGCAGAATGAATGTACAGTGCAGTGGATTTGATTGAAGTGTCTTACCTTCACCATGAGGCTATGGTGTATTATTATTGTGTAGCACTGCAATTCCCAGCTGCCAAGCCATAAATATTTAAGAAATCGTTTTTAAAAACCTCCTACATGTGCACAGCAAGGAGCTTTCTGGATGTTAATGCTTGACCCATCATGCATAAAGCAGGACTATTAAAAAGCCCATTAAAGGTCACACTCTGAGAGAGCTGTTTGATTAAAAAAAAAAGAAAAAGAAAGATGACAGATTGAAAGAACATTCCAGTGACTGGTGAATAATGCATTGTCCTGCTGGACAGTGGAGCAATGGCAGCCCATTATGGACACCTACATTTATTCTCCTGTTTAATCCTGCTCAGCACAATCTGCCTGCCAAAATCCCAGTTGGGTGTGTTTGTAACAGGTGTTGTCCTTCACAACAAACTTTTGGCATAGACCGAACTATTGATATGTTTTCTATCTAAATCAAAGAGTCAGATCTCATTCCAATCCTGTCATCTAATAAGACAGGGCAAAATGACTGTAAAAGCATAAGGGGTCCTGAGGTAGTTCTGGACCGGCATTGAATTAGCCTACTCCAAAACCAAAAAAGCCCCCAAATCTAGGTTTACAACCCCCAGTTGAACAACAAGAAGGTCAGGTGAGTGTTTTTAGGCATTTTGATGTTTTATATAATGTCCTATAAATCCAAAGTGTAATTTCATCCATATTTTAGAAACCAAACAACCATTTTTGTAATTTAACAAACCATGTATGTGCAGTGTAGCAGTGTGGAGTAGTGGTTAGGGCTCTGGACTCTTGACCGGGTTCAATCCCTGGTAGGGGACACTGCTGCTGTACCCTTGAGCAAGGTACTTTACCTAGATTGCTCCAGTAAAAACCCAGCTGTATAAATGGCTAATTGTATGTAAAAAATAATGTGATATCTTGTAACAATTGTAAGTTGCCCTGGATAAGGGCGTCTGCTAAGAAATAAATAATAATAATAATGATTTGTTTATTTATGTATTTAATTTGTGTGAACATCCTCTTAGTTTAAAACAATAAACTGCAGACTCCTGTTAAAAAAAAAAACTAAAAAAGTGATAAATGATAGTTCTGAGTAATTTAATGCTGATTTTATACCTTTTAAAATGGTTTTTTCTGTTGCCTTTGCACTTGCTTCAAAATGGGACACATACATTGTCAGCTATAGAGCCTTTTATCCACCTACCTACTTTATTGCTTCACAGTGCATAGTTTGTGTCCAGCTGACTTTAAAATCATCCTGTTTGTTAAAACTGTAGCCGTGGATCCAGTTATTTTCATGGTGAATACATGTGTGGATTAAATTGTGACTCTAATGCCTTGAATAAATATATGAAACGTGGCTTTTTCCCCCTGCATTACAGTATTAATTTGGTACCCACTGGGCCCTGTTTTGAAGGTTGCGGAAAGGCAAAAGTGTATTTTCTATGAGTAATACAACTATGGTGCATAAAATCACCAAAATAGGTGCTTAGTTGCAGGATGGAACGTTTTAGTTGTTACTCCAAGTAGTTTATTTCTAGTTAAAATGCTTAAAATGGCGTAGATTTTCTTCTAAATTACAATGGCTTTGAGGGCCCATTTCCTGAAATCATGCTTCCATGGAGATCATTCAGAATGCAGTTTTTTTACATAAAGCACTCCATACATTTTCCAAAGGATTCTGTCATACTGTTCCTTTTGATTCAGTGAGAAGATTAAAGCCATAACTTCAAAAGCTCGGAGACCAAAGACCAAAACATTACTCCTACAAATCAAATTAGGTCTTTTTTTTTTAAAGGGAAAGGGGTTCCTTGCATAATTATGATAAACAGGCACTTGTGCCTTAAAAGAGTTCACCACTTGGCCACCTGAGGCCAGGGTTTTTGATTTTGAGAACATTCAGTCCCACTTTAGGAAGGTTTTATGGTTTCATAAATATCAAACTGTGTATGATGTTTAGGAGGGACACATTCTGGCTCTTTGGGGTTTTATTATGATGTCAATTCCTTAATTGTCCATAATTATTATAAACGATTTTTAAAACATGAATTTTATATCATATATTGATTGTATGCCTATTTACGCTGATATGAAAAGCTGGCAAGTAAAATACGTTTGTACATCTGTTTGTACGAGAAGATCTCCATTCTGCATCTCATATGGTAGAATGTTATTGGTAAATAAAATCTTGTCATTTCTCCCTATGTACAGTACGCTGTAGGTTATTTGCTTACTTGGAAGCTACACATACTGGTTGTATTGAGATTTGCTATTTGTTAAACCTTTACTATCATTGTTGACCATGATTGAAATTAACTGAAGTATAATTTTGAACATGCTTTTGTTGTGGCACCATATACTAAGCATGGCCTGCTAATGGTTAACCATGGCAAATCAGTGTTGTCCTTGTTGTTCATGGTTTAGCAATGAAATAACATTGTTTTTACATTACAAAATAGTTTTGCTGCAGACATGGAAAACCTACTGTATGAATCTTATATTAACAATTGTTGTTATATCATCACATGTTGATTTTGGCATGTGTGTGTTTTAGGTCCTCTCTAGGCTACAGAAAATCAAGGAACATCTTAGACGCGAGTCTGCACATCTCAAACAGTAAGGAAAAAAAATATATATGTTAGTCTTTTTACTTGTATTGGCCTAATATGGTCTGCTTTTAGGGTTTGGTTTTGGGACATAGGGTGTTTTATCCACCGCTATGATGAAACTTGTATGGCCAGATTTTACCTTAACAAGAGCCTAATAAAGGCTTTCTAACCGTTCCTCCACTCTGCGTTCTTAACACCCACTCTAAATTTTGGCTGACCTACTTTTTTCATGGTGCTGATGATGCCTGATTGATAGAGCTATTGAAATCAACAATGTGGGTGCCACTTTTGAGTTTGATTAAACTACATTTATTATTCATTCAATACCTCAATGTTGGCAGGGGATCTCTGTTACTAACATTCCTTGCCTGTTGAGGCATAAATTGCATGGTTGTATAACAATGTGAATTATGTTCTTGTGTGTGCTTTTATACTCAATACATGCCTGTATACATTTTGATTCATTGTTATTGCGTACATGCATGTTCACAAGCTGTGCAGTCATTATGAAAAGGCCCCTGAACAGATAAGTAAAATATAATTACTGGTGTAAATATGCAACTCTAATTACCCGTGCAAGTAAAATTATAAATCTGGCAAAAAGCCACAACATGGTACATGCTTGCCTTGTAAGCCTTTTCAAGAATCCAGAACAGCTTGCTCAGTCAATAATTATCCCCCTACATGTTGGATTTCAGCTGGCACAAAAAGTTTTCTACTTTCTATGGGATTATCAAATATATCCATGTGCTTAGCTGTACAGATTTGATTTCATTTTCTGTGGAAGTTCAGCACTATACTTGCATGCAAAATCAACATGACCTATGCATACCAAAACCCAAAAGTTGAGTTGACTGTATATAGGACTTGTAACCTGCATCGTATGTGGCATGAAGGTTTTCTACAATACAATATTAAAGTGCCTGCTATCCATGTGCTGTCTTCTCAAGGTGATGAATAGAGCAATAAAATAGGTTCCTCACTGAAAAAAAAAACATGTGATTTTAGTGATATCCTATTCCCTACCAACAGCACACACCCAGCAGAAAGATTGCAGCAATATGGCAATAAACTAATCGGACTAACCATATAGTAGTTGAAATGACCATATATAAATCATAGCCCCTTTTTCCTTGTATAATACCTAACCAGTTTAAAATCAGGCTCACTCAGCCTTTCTGTCTGAGCTCTGTTTTCTGGAAATAGCATTATCCTTCAACTAATAAAAGATCAAGCTTTTGTTTCGATTTCACAATACACTGCTGAAAAAATGTGCTTTTTTCATCACACCGCCATGAACCAAAAAAGCTTTCTAAAGCAAATCCATTGCAACGCCTTCCTCAGCCCCTAACCAGTATAGGCACATGTGCATCACTTAATAGTTAAAGTTATCACTGTAGTTTTCTCAATGCATATATTATAGGAATAGGTGCCTTTACCAGGTGAACTACTCAGTACCAAGGTAATTAATTCACAATTTTCAGTAGAGAAAACAAGATTGTTGCAGCTGTTTTGTCATGAAGTTGACATTGTAAACCGATAGTATTAATTCTCCTGACAGTGTTCACATCTGGACAAATCACTGTTAATGCATTTAAATCCAGCTGTGTTCGATACTTGATTCTTTTCATCCAGGTTGACTTTCGGCAAACATCAACTGGGATTGAAGTACATTACTGTATATAGATGCCTCATTGTTTTATTGTCTATAAAATTGCAAGTCCTAAATGAATAAATACATAGTTTTTTTTTTTTTTTTCAGAAACAATATAAGGTAGGCAATGGTAAGAAACACACAACTGGCACTCCAGAAGGTAATAAATCAGTCAATGTAAATGATGCTTTATATCACTGACATTTGCATTGGGTACCGCACAAAAGAGGGTGACAGCTGCATCCTTTGACAGGAAGATAAAGTAGAACAGAAATGGATGAATATACAGGCATTAGAAAACAAACAGGGAGGAAAACAATGTTGCATCGTGACATTGCATCAGCAAAGACCTTCATTTTAGATACAAAACTCCACCTCCAAAAAATGCACCTTACTGGAATGATTTATGATTATGTCAACTGTAAGCAGATCATATGTGTGTGAAGCCCAACCCAAAATCCAAATCCTACCAATCTCTGCTTTGGAACACACAGATTCAAAGGTGAGAATTTCACTGTCCTCTTTTGTGTTACCTTTTTGAGCATCTGCTTGTGATTAGTCCTCTCTGAACGAATCAGACTAATTATATAACTAGTAATTAGTCTTAAATGACTCTGTAAGTCTTTAATTGATTACCTGCTGGAAGAGATTCAGGCATCCATTTTCTGTAATGCATTTCAATAAGGTAGATATCCAACCCAGGACAGGGGGCAAGTGGATTATCCTCTATTCAATTCTAGGGTTACACAACCAGCGTAAATCACATTGGATGGTTGATATCTTAGTGTTTCCTGTGCCTCCTAACAAAAGCCAAGAGGCATTGAAGGTTATTGTGGTATTGTGTACCAAAATGGTAAGCCAGTGTAATATAAAGCCAAGGGCGTACTAAAGCCCAAGGGATGTTATTACATGAGCAAGTCATTCTGGTATATTAGTGCAACGCATGAAAAAACAGCCCAGTACCATGTGCTCAATCAAGCTGCTAAAGTAAAACAAATAATGGAAACGCTCCATCTAGGAGAAACACTGACTAACTTATTCATATGTGATCTCATTTTATAAAATACAGTTAAATAGGAATAATAAGCATTAATGCTAATCTTATCGTGACGTCATTTTCATATGATACAAAGAAACGTCAGATAGCTGTATCACACCAAGGTATGAAATATGTTATTTGTTGGCTAAACAGTAGTTTTGTTACATTTTGACTGAACCAGCTGTCAACTATACAATCAGCACTCCAGACAAGACTCCCAACAAGAGCTTCTTGTGGCTGATGACTGCGCAGACGCGGAGGACTCTAGTCTTAGCCTGGAACCAACCAAGGTTGACCTTGAGTCGAATCTTGCATATACGTTTTATTTTGCGGGTCTGCAAGTTTTAATGTCAATTTGGGGGTCTGATCAGCAAAATGCTGGTCACTTGGGGGGTCAGCTTATCTGGACTGCTGTATTCAATACTGTATATGGCTCAAGAGCCATCTGTTGGACAACCTAACCAGTAGCCTGTATTGTGCCTGTTCTGATTGTGCTGATTATTTGGCTGTACTATGCATGGGTAAAACATACAAATGTTGCACTGTGCTTGTATTTTGCAGAGAGCACGTACACCTTCATAATGTATTTCACTTTATATGCAGTACAGGCTAGGAGCAGCTTGTTGTACAATGACAGGAATGGTATCTGAGTGCACAATCGAAAACCACTGATCTGTGATCAGATTTCTTATTTCAAAGAGCACTTGAAGGCTGCCGTGCATGTCTAACCAGGTGTACATGTGGTAAAACAATTTCACAAAGGTCAAGGTCATGGTTAAGGGTAATGCAAGACTGGGACAGGTAGAGAGCATGCCAAATTTAAGTTGGCACCCATTTTTGGAATAAAGAATAAATCCATTTTTACATTTGATCCTACCTGCATCTAAGTTTAATGGTGACCGATCTTGTTTCAAACCAGAACACATAGATAATGTTGTTTAATAAACTGAGAACGCATATGTAATACATGTGTTCGCACAGGTGGTAATTTAAAGGTCTGAAATAACGGTCCACACATTTCTTTCAAAATCACAAATCCATGTTTACCATGCTAGTGTTTCCTCCAGCATGGTAGGGTTTTGGAGAGAAGGCATCACATACCTCTTTTCCACTGTACAACCAAGCCACACCGGAGATTAGGAGGAGCCTGGTTCGGTTTCCACTGCAGAGCCCAAGTCGTGCAAATTACATTGCATGTAGATGATGTGGTATTAAGACGCACTGTATTTGAGTTGGCCCTGCTTAGCTCCAGGCCAGATATAGATGTGTTGTGAGGCCAGAGTTTCACCGTTTGGTTCTTGCTTGGCTCGACAAATAGCCAGTGGAAAACCACCCTGGGGCCCGGGGCCCTCATGGCTCAGACATGCCAGTGAAAAAGGGGTAATTGTGTGCAGGAAGGCATAACAAATCTGGGAGGAAGATGTAGTGGGGTCATTTTTTATTCAAATACTGCATTTTGTGCTGTCCTCTAGCCTCATAAACACTGTACAAGACCAATGATTCCACTCATTACAGGGCAGCCTTCTGAGCACATACGGGTTTCTTATAATTATCAGTCCTTGTGGGTTACTTGGGGTACAATATTAATGGAATACAATGGCAATATTTGAACAGTACCCCAGTCTCCTTTCTTTAATTCTAGGTTAGTCAGACAGCTGTAGGCGGTTCAATCCATCAAACCTGGCCCACTTCTATACAGCACTCTGTACAGCTCAGCAAGTCACGCCCCAGGCACTGTTTATCTTCTAGCTTCCTGATTGCAGCGAGACCATTGATATCAAACTGAGCACAGGAAGTGATTTGACAGTCTTTGAATAATCTTCATATTCCAAAAGAGAAGTATAAAATACAAGCAAAACAAACAAAATATCTTCAACAGAAGAAACACACCCCTTTTGAATCGCTGTTTCTAACCCATGTCAGTGATGCTTTCTTTGGACAGGAGCAGTGTGTAGTTTATTTTTTTCTACACCTTCCGATGGCTGATCACCCTGACCTTCAAGCACCACCATCTCTAGGTTCAAAAGGGTAATGCAGTTTATGAGCTTATTTCCTACCAAGACAAATGCAGACATTTTTCTTTCTAATGTGGTCTGCTTTCCTCCAGGGACTAAACCTATTTCGCTTCTGAGCACATCAGTGCTGAAAGTAAAAACCAAGACTACAGAGGGGAAAGGTTGTTGCGTTATTCCGCTCAGATACCTGATCCCCCACATAGATTTCTGACACCCCTCCCTCTCTCTTCACTGAAAATGTAGGTCACACATGATGGTAGAGTGTAGCCTACAGTATTAGTGTTAGTGGACTCATTGTTAGTGAACTCATTGTTCAGCTTTTGTCAGCAAACAAGTGTTCTTCCTGCTTAATCTGCTGATATATCTGCCCATTGTATTTGTGTGTTTTGCTTTATTGTATTAAGTCTGTTGAAAGCACTGCATGTCTTATTCCCACAAGTCTGTTTTTTTTCTCATCACAGAGTTCCTACTTAAAGTTTAATTCACACCATTATCCTCCCTGTTCTCACAATATCATGCATGCTATTTCTGCCCAATAGACTTTTTGTAGGTATTTCTGTTTTCTATGGTTTAGGTTCTTCTTGTATATCTATATTATGTATAGTCTCTGACACTGACCTTTCCATGTGGAGCTGGGCAGTCTTGGAAAGAGTACAGAGGAGAGCAGCAGGATTCATTCCAGGATTAAAATGCATGTCCTATGAAGATAGACTGAAATAGCTGAATCTATATAGCCTAGAAAGGAGAGCCAGAGGTGACTTAATAGAGGTATTCAAAATTGTCTGAGAATTATTTTTCACAGGTCACAGAGAACAGAACCAGGGGCCATGGGTGGAAGCTGAAGAAGCATATTCAGAACCAAGAACCAAGAACCAAGAACCAAGAACCAAGGGGAGAAGGAGCTTTTTCACAGAAAGGGTGGTGAACCATTGGAACAGGCTGTCAGACAGAGTTGTTGAAGCAGAGACTATCAGATCCTTCAAGAAAAGACTGGATGCTGTCATGAACAATATTGTATAGCCCTCTCTGTGACCACAATGAGACCTTTAGCTAGCTGCCTGGAGGAAGGGCAGTCAGTCTAGCCCCTGATTTTCTGAGGTTTCAATTTTCATACTAACCTGGTTAGGGGGGGTTTGTTTTTCCTCTCCTCAGTGCTAACGGATCCTGCTGGCATGAAACAATAGCATAGGTGGGTCGAGTGGCCTTTTCTTGTTCTTTAATTTTTTATGTTCTTACACATTTATCTTATTTCTGATCAATGCACACATTTTCACATATAAGAACTGTGGGTTTGCATTTATTAAAATGGAAAGCAAACATTTAAAAGTTAGACTTTTAGGAAATTGTGGTCAAAACTGAGGAGAGTGGAATAAACAAAGATGAGCCTTGGAGCCTTTTAAGGAATCTTAAACAGATTGTGATTGCCTTAATATTGTGTGGCAGACAGCTAATGGAAAAACATTTAGCACTGTGTACATTGTGCCAAGGAACCCTTCAATTTCTTGGCTGGAGACACATGTATTAATGGAAGAGTAGAGAGACAGATTAGCAATAACAATTGTAATGTTCTTAAAGGGGTTCTAATTATTCTATGAAAGGTTTTGGCAAAATGTTAAAGACAAAGATATGTCATTACCGGGAAAATTACAGTTTATTCTTAAAACAACTCTACCTGGCACGCCTTACTGTCAGATACAGTTTGTTACACTCGCACATCCACGTCCACTTACACTTGTGGGTATTTTCATCTCAGCAATATCTGGCTGCAAAGCATGTCAATCTTAAGGGAAGGAGCAGATTGCTTTACTGGACACTCAAGGGGTGGCGAGAACTTCAATCAGGGTAAAAATGGAGTATAAAAGTATGGCATGCAAACCAAGAGCCAGCTGTCATTTGTTTTTAATGAATTATAATGTTGCTATGTGCTTCTTTCAAAACTGCACATGCCAGAACTACATAGTGAATAGAAAAGTACAATAGGTTACAATAGATTCCGGAATATTTTAATTGGCTATTCATAACTCCTTTCAGGCTATTTATTATATTTGTTAAAACTTGGTGTTTGGACATTACTAGATATATAGATTCATTCTGTAACCTATTCAAACTACAACAGTACTAATCGGAAAACCCAAGACCAGATGATAGTTTTTGTGGTGGCTGTGGAAATGTTTTTTTCGCTTCTGGATGAGATGCATTAAAGACACTCAGAATTCAGTTGCAGACAGCCTAAATGAGCTATTTCTCTAATTTAATTTAAGCAGATTTAAATATCTCTCCATCTCCTCACAAATCATTTAGAGAGCGTGAAAAGCATTTTAAGACTGCACTGTCAGAAAGTCAAATTGAATCTGGTTTTATTCACAGGAATCATTAAAACTATATTAGTCAGTTAATAGAAATGCCTGTCTGCACTGTTGAAAAGGCAATAAAGCCATTACAGCTTTATAGATGTATGTGTTTTTGGCAGACTTTGGTTTAAGGTTGAGATAAAACAAAGAAACCTATAGTGTACATTCCAGACTTGGACTCAATTATGATTGTAATTGTGCAATTCATAATTAATTGCAATTATAATGTAATTGTAACTGTAGCTGAACCTTGGCCCACCTGTAATTATACCATATCATTGACCAATTGTAGTTCTATTAAGCATTTATTTGTCATTCGATCATTATTCTTGTATTGTTTTGGTGACCCTATTTGTTTGAAAAAAATTAAAACGTTTTTTGTGTTTGAACCTGTGATTACTGCTTGGGTCATTTAGAATACGTAGCGTGAACATGCTAATGTGTGCCGTTGTTTATGTTGTTTTTATTGTAACTGTGATTCTAATTGTAATTACTATAGCATAATTGTAATTGAACCACATCATATTGTAATTGCAATTTCTGCAAACAATTCTGTTAACATTGCATTTGTAATCATAATTCACCCCCGGTCTGGTACACACAGACTATGCACTAAGAGTGGAACATTGGTTTACTGTAATTTCTTACAGTTGTGCCTCAAAATTCAATTTAGGCTCCATTAAGTCTATAAAGTTATGAATAAAGATTGCAATTTAATGTAAAACGTTAAGGCTTTCTGTCATACAATATTGATTAGGTTTCTTGTGCTGTAGTAATTGTTAAATGATCTATTTAGTGAATGCTTTGATTATTCAGATGTTCAGGTTTTGTAGCACTCTACTGCAAGTTAAAGTGATGACATCAACAGTTAAATCGATAGAAAAGCTTTGTCTTTTCCTGGGTGGGCCTTTCTCCACACAAATATGTATTCCCCAGTCACACACATCTCAAGAAATAAGATATTGCATTTCAGTGTTATCTATCCTGAGTTAATATTTTAACATTTTGAACTAAGCATATTTTCACCCTTTCCATTCAATCCTAGCTGAGAGGTACCTTTATACAGCCTGCTGATCGATTGGAGCCCTACTGTGAATTTCTAAAGCAGATCCCGTAGGTTAAATATGGGTTTCTTGCTACCTGCTAATTTTATTAGTCTTATCAAAGAAGTGAAAGCATTGTATCAAATATATCACACAATTTTGTGAATGTATTGGATGGGAGTGGAGACTGAACAGCTGCCCAAAGAGGGTGGTCCCTCCAGGTCAGTCTTGAGGCATGCGTGTGGGATAATGGAAACATCTCACTTTGCCATAAATACTATATATATATATATATATATATATATATATATATATATATATATATATATATATATATATATATATTGCAGATCATTTGTTAGGAGGTGGTATCCACAGTTGTCGAGAGTTTGTTCCCAGCCCCATATCTTAATGGAAAACTTCTGTATTAACTGTGATATGTGTCAATGGTGTTTCTCCTGGGAAGCCTCCCAGTTTCCTTTTAGCATGTTTAGGAACGAAATGCTTGAAAAGACCCTTGGGGTAGCTTTAGGCACAGGGTATATTAATTCATTTCACCAGGAAACCAAATACTTGTTTATGCATAGCAATGACCTGTGTGGGGTGAGGTGGGGACAGAACTAGCCTACCTACATTAGAATGAAGGGCTAGAGATTCATAGTTTGAAGCAAAAGTAGATTAAGTAGTTAAGACCAATAACTTATCAAATGTTAAAAATAATTTTTCATTTTATGGATGTGCTTTGATCCTTACTAATCAGATTTGCATACACTTATTAAATCATCAAGTATTTTTTCTGGAACAAAGGATAAAGGCTAAGTGCCTTCCCTATGAAAATGGCTTGGCAGCTAAAGCCATAATCTGTCTGCCATATTATGTTATTGAGTAAGAAAGATTAATGCAAAAAATCCTATTGGAAATCCAAGCAATGGATAGTTTTAAGGTGGTCAGGATTGATTGTATGGGCTTTTAGATAGACATACAGTATTGACTCAGGAGTTAATATACTTTTGAAATTGGAATTGACTGGAGATGAATATAGTTTAACACACTTCATCAGTCTAGCACATTCAACAAAAGGTAAAATACATTAAAATCTCAAGCTAGGAGCTAGAGAAAGAAATATCTGTTCTTTTTCAAGTTTAGGCTACATTGATTTAATCTATGAGCCAAGTTATTACCAATGTGGGCAGTTCAGATGACAGGAAACATGGCAGGTATTAAAGAGAGTACTGTAGCTGTAATATGGTGTGGTTTTGTTCACAAGATCATCCTACATACTACTGCATTGTATAGTCCCTGGCTATTTCTAGAATCTTAGAAATCTCCTTATGACCTTAAAACTCGTATAATTGAAAAGTCCCCTGTCCTAAATTCTAAAATACAAATCCAATACTACAAGGGAAACAGAATTCTGAATAAAATGTAATTGCATGCTAATGACATACACCATTGTGTAGACTACTAAAGAAGTTGCACGCTTTGCAATTGAATTCATTTTTTAGTAGGGCTGTCAATTAATCGCTGTTCTGTGATTAATGCGTTTATTTTTGGGGAGATACATTTTTTGTAATGCAAGTTAATCACTCTCCTCTGTCTTGTCCTTCTTAGCATACCGTAATTCATTTACTCCGGCACCATTTTAATACACTCGAGTGTATACAAGGATTGAATGAGTGTAGTCATCGTTTGCATATAAAATTAGTCATGTAACAGTATTATGTAGCAAAGCACTCAAACTGAAGGACTTGAGAATGGGCTTTTTTTTAACTTTCTGACGGTTCATTGGATAGAAAGAGGGTTACTTGTATTTACCTTCAAAGTGAATTCCAGTATCACAGAAGTACGTCTAGTCTGCTGTACCACCTGCGTGATAAAACAACACTTCTGCTACAGATAACAACAATACAACAAATGAAACCCGTCCATTTCGACAGAGTACTCTTAATCAAGTCAAGTACAATACAATAACCAGTGCTGTTGCAAAGTGGATTGCTACCGACTGCAGACCTGTTAACATTGTAGCTTTATTTTATTTCAATAACCACATTTATTTAAAACAATATTATTTACAATTATGCTGGACCGCAACTCAGTGAATATTTTGTTTTATTTAGGCCATTTCAAGTTGTTAATAAAACGTCAATTTAAAATTATTAGTATTATTTAAACAGCAATGAAAACATCAGTTTATGAGTAAAGGAAACTGTAAAGGAAACTGATCATTTTAAATGCAGTAAGGTGAGTAATAAACTGACTCCATTGTGATTTAGCAGTTGGTTCAAACAATTTAACAACACATGCTGGATTCCCTCCTGGCTGGCCTCCCTGCGTCCGCCACCCGTCCGCTCCAGCTCATCCAGAACTCTGCTGCCCGCCTGGTGTTCTCTCTGCCTCGCTTCGCCCACGCTACTCCACTACTCCGCTCGCTCCACTGGCTCCCGATCACCGCTCGCATCCAGTTCAAGACTCTTGTACTAGCCTACAGATGCCTTGACCAGTCTGCACCCAGCTACCTCCAGACCCTCATCTCTCCCTACACCCCCACTCGACCTCTCCGCTCCGCCTGCACTAGAAGACTAGCTCTACCACCGCTACGCTCCCCTGCCTCCAAAGCCCGCTCCTTCTCCACCCTTGCTCCGCAGTGGTGGAATGACCTTCCTACAGATGTCAGGATTGCCCAGTCCCTGACCACATTCCGGCGCCTCCTTAAGACCCACCTCTTCAAAGAGCACCTGTAGAACTCCTCTGTTTGTATCCTGGGACACTATCACCCTTCATGTAAATGTGCTTTATTTTGCTCTTATCAGCCCCCTATTTTACTGCATTTAATCCTGTACTTCAGAATACTGTAATCTGCCAAGTTTTTAACCTGTAGTACTTTGTATTTAATCACATCCTGATGTAACTATCACTATTTAATCATATCCTGATGTAACTATCACTATTACCTGCTGTATTATTGAATTGTGGTTTGTCAAACTTGTACTTTGCTTGAACAAAAGTTATTGTATTTCTTGCTCTTATTGTATTACTTGTATTGTAACGCTTGAAATGTTTTTGCTTACGATTGTAAGTCGCCCTGGATAAGGGCGTCTGCTAAGAAATAAATAATAATAATAATAATAATAAAATAAATATAAAACTATAAAGAGGGACCAACCGATAGGATTCAGAATCCAGAAATAGGTAAACAGGGTTTTTATGTTGGGATGTTTTTTGGATAATAATACTAATACTAATAATAATAATAATAATAATAATAATAATAATAATAATAATAATAATAATAATAATAATAATAGCATCAGTAAAAAAACAAACTTAGATGAGATGGATGCAGTAATTGTATCAATTAAATATGCAATTAAAACCAAGATTAACTGAAATAAAAAAAAAATTCTCTCAAGAGATTGACAGACCTACTTTTTAGTAATATTGTTAATGTTGTTATTGGGTGTAAAAGGGTCTTTCTTAAGTTTTCATCAAAATAGTAACAGTATTCCAAGCAGCCTGTGACTATGATATAGAACAGTGGCTCATCACAAAACTTAATGGAGTATCACTGCACTAGAATGTACCATACCTTGCCGTGTTTGGCTAGGGTATACTTGTACTCCTCTTCACTGCACCATGCTGGGCTAGCTTGATATTCAGCTCTAAAGTTCTGTATGGTTTAGGAAATCAAATATTTCAGATCCCCAATGACTGTCGTCTAGAAATTGTATTTATCACCCATGGGTTGTAAATCAATTTACGGCCTTCAATAATAGATGGTGATGTGCACTCACTTTGACACCTAACCTGTAGGTGAACTTGCAGTCTTGTGAATAAAGTCCCATGAGTGATGTATTGTAAATAAATGATGGTGATATCATATCACCAAAATTGTTTCACAACTTGGGGTTAGAATGAGGTTTTCACGGTATGATAAAGGATTTATACCTAAAATATTTGTTTCAGAATTCTGTATTAAATTAAAGTGAGGTAGACAGATACACATTGCAAATAATACCACCATCAGTGATGACATTAGCCAGGATTAGCCAAAACGTTTGTCTACTTGTTTTTGTTTCTACTTCAGAATGGATGAATCCATTTCAGAGCTCTTCCAAAGTGCCGGTATAGACATTAGAGGGAAAAAGGCAGTTGTGCTGTTCATTCTGAAACTGCTGATATGCAGCTGCTGTTGAGAACAGCAAGACAGATAATTTGGACTGAAATAGTTTTTCAAGGGTCACTACTTATTTTTATAGCCCAGTAGTCTTCAAAATTGTTAAGTTTTCTTACAATGGCTGGAGTAGAAGGCCCAGTTGTACTGTAGTTTAGTTGCAGACAGTAGAGGCACCTTCATAGCAGGTACGTTTCTGCCAGGTGGCATCTTAGATTTAACCATTCCTTATTGCTTCCCGACCTTTTAAAAAAATATGCAAACACATTAAACATACCTAGGTCAAAAGTTAATTGCAAATAGTAATACAAATAAAATAAAATAAAATCATCTCTATACATATTCACATGTAAAATATTATGTAGAAAATATTATGGCAGATATTCTCTTTAGAATAGTTATTTGTATTGCACACCATGCCATAGGTGGTGAATATGTGTAACTGCAGCAATGATCAGAAGTATCGAGTTAATTGTGATGCATGTGTTCAACAAAAAAAAGCTATATAAATTGTGATGCTACAGTATATCACCCTTCCATTCCCATTGCATTGCACCTTAGGGTCAAGAACAAAATCTAAACCCAAGGAGAGGTCTCATAGGCTCTGCTGACCTTGAAACGTGCTCCGGAATTGAAAGAAAAGGATGTATTTCTGTGCATTCCAATGTAGACAAATAATTCTACACGAGGTTCAGGAAACTTTGAAGTAGAGACTTGGTCTTTATAAAAGAACAAACGCTGTCTTTTTGCATTCAAATTTACCTACTTCATTCATCCAGTTAGTAAAGTTTAAATGTAACTTCTGAAATGACTTCTAAACTTGAAGTACTGGAGGTTCTTGAAGTAGGTTTCAAACAGTGCATAGGATTTTCTTAATCACTAGAGAAGGAATGAGCTCAAGTAAATTCTCCTTTTCTATTCCACCCCCTCCTCTACAGTACCTTTACCTTTGAAATGTGTGGCAAAATGACAAGGTCCATTTAAATTTGTAGTGGCTGTGCTGCTGCCAAGATTAATATGCAAACATGTCTAGTGTTTGAGAAGGCTGCTAATGCATGAGTAGCTGTGGAGAGCTGTGGCACAGTAGCATTGAGTCTGCCACAGCTTCTGCCCTGCACATCATTATTGAAAATGGCTTTCAACAGGGAGATGCCAGGGACAACATAAGTGTGTGCTACATACCTCAGGAATTTGTATTATTATTATTATTATTATTATTATTATTATTATTATTATTATTATTATTATTCCAACCCATATGTATTGTAGATGTAGCATAAACTGATTTCATACAATGCCGTTGTCACAATAAGTTAGAATATCCATAGTTCAATAAAGGTTTTTTTGTGTATATTACAGTTATATATATATATGTGTATATATATATATATATATATATATATATATATATATATATATATATATATATATATATATATATGTTAAAAGCTATTCAGCTTCTCACTTCAACTTTTGACTGTGTTGTAAACCTTTAGAAAGGAAGTGTAATGGCAATTAGCTGATGATACGAATTTGTATAACCATTACAAACTCAATGGAAAAGGGCTTGACCCATAGTCAGAAGGAACAAAGAAACCTGATTAGTAATTCAAACGTTACCTTCGGCAAATGGAATACTAATGCATGAGCTGTACCATTAATACACGAGCTCTCCTTGACAAAATTGTTTGGGTGCTGCTGTGGTTTTTGACTCATTATATGTCAAAACTTGTCTAATTATTTAATCAATAGAACTCATGCATTGGTCCTGAAATCTGACAACCTTATTAGGAATGATTTATTTCATATTACACAGGAAGCTTGCATACTTGAATAATGAATCAGATTTTTTATTTCCTTATCGAGGGGGAATTTTAATCTCTAGGGTAGTAAAACCCAGTCAAAATTGAATTACTTATTATTATCATCATTATTATCTATTATCATCACTTTCGGAAGTGAACCTATTGTTCTCCAACACAGGCTAAGAACATTCTAGAATTGATTTAATAATGATTTTTGCAGACGAGAATACTCATTAATGCCCACTAAAATAAATAGGCAAGGATGCCCTTACCAGAGGACATGTCTGCCCCTCTATGTACTGTATGTTAGGAAAACAATAATGGAACAGATCACTTTCCTAACATCACTGCAATGAACTCTCCAATTGCGATTGACCACTGTATTATATTGTGTTTGTTTTTTCACTGAAAGCAAGCGTTTGTTTTTTTTTGTTTGTTTTTTAACTTTTTTTTTATTTGTGATGCTGCTTGGAGTTTTGGCCAGGGAGTAGGTATAACCCATCACCCCCACACACGCCTTGGTAATAAAATAATATAATTTAGATCGTCACAATAGATGAACTGTGCAGTGAACCCTCTATTATGCATTGTAATTATTTTCAGATAATTCATCCACAAACCTCAAGGTAAATACAACCTTGTCTTTAAAATGCATAACATGTATTGTACTGCAAGTAGCAGAGCAAGCTGAAAGTCAGCACATTTGCTCTATGACTTCAGGAGACCATCTCAAACAGCATGACACGTCGCCAGGGGGTTAGGATAAAAGATGTGTTTGCAAAATCAAAGATCACGTAAAAACATTATTTTTTTTTGCTATACAGCACTTTTTCTTTTTACAATGACAAAAGCTGGATATTGAGCTCAGATTTCTGCTCTTGTATCTGCCAGTTGCAAACCACTTTGACAATTAGCCTCTCCATATTTGAGCACCCCATTTACAGAAAGGTTCAAATGTACTTTGGAAAGCTGTCCGTTTAGAGGAAATTTAAATTGGTTTTCATATTAAGTGGTGTGAATCACTGTGTGCTAGACAGTGCTTAGGGTTGTGGTGAAACCATACTTGTTGAAGGAATCCTTAACATTAATGTATAATGAATGAGTGAATCATGAATGAGGCTTTTGAAAGAAAGAATAAAAAATAGCACTGTAGAAGGCAGTTCCTTAAATGCACACTTAGCGGAAATTAGGATTTTAAAAACTCCTATGAATAATTAAAAAGGGTTTTGTGAAGTATAGCAACACAAACTACAATATGCCTGATTTTCTTTCCAAAGGCGTACACTAAAAACGTGTTCTGCAATAATCTTGGAAGGCCTGGTTGTATAGGCGCATTGCATAAGTGTCTTTCCCTTTAACCTAGCTTTCTGTCAATTAATGACATTAGTAACTAGCAGGAAATTATGCATGTCTGCTTGTTAAATGTAATTTGGAATGATTTTAGACTTGTAAAAAGAAGCATAGAGACATGTAAATCTCTCTCCAGCTGTACTATAATTGCCTACACTCAGGGGTTTATCTCACATCTCCAGACTTTCCATAAAATATATGATCCTGGAAGTCAACCTCTCTGCCCTTTGCTCGTACAAACTACATTAAGTAGCTGGATTGTGTTAAACTTTTGGGAGGCACATTTACAGCACCCAGCTGTTGCAGACAGACTTTATAGAGATCGTAAGAAGGCTTCTGTTTTTTTGTAGATGGCTAGAAATATCAGGGATACTGTAAACAAAAAAAAAGAATTGTAGAATGTAGAACAGCTCAAAGGAATCACAATATAATATTCGCTATGCATGTGATTACAAAGAGTGAACACCAAAAAAATGACTGGAGTCCTTTATGGAGTTTCTATCAGTTTGAGTCTAAAGTATCCTGTTGACCACAGAAACTTTCCCCTAGTCCTTCCTGCTCCTTGGTTGTCTCTTGTGTGTTTCTATCATGGTTTGGTCTGTAGTATAAAGATTTGGATTAACCACTATGCTCAACAAAACTGTCAACCCATCAATTAGCAGGTCCAACTGAATAATTAGTAGCTAGTTAAGACCAGGCCCTGGACCAGAAGATCCTCAAGTGAGTACTACTGTTTTAACCACTTGATTTAAAAAAAAAAAAAAGACACTGCATTTCAGAGAATGGCTTAAAAGCATGGGGGGGATGTTACTTCCATTTATCCAGACATGCTTCATTTCAGAATCCAGCAGAAACAAATTAGGATATTGGTAGGCAACATTTTTTCAATATTTGTTGATGTATGTTGAAAGGCTGTCATGTCTAATTCAGAAAATTGAAAGACTGAAAGAGAAATTGGGGAAATAAAGGCTCATTTTGGAATGAATAAATAATGAATGGCCAATAATAAATGCTGTAGTTCTATCACAGACTCAAGCCAAGGAGTTATGCGCATCACTGGGGGGGTAAGTGGTACTGAGCTTTTGTCAGCTGTGCCGCCTAAGGGAGAATAGTTCATCATTCACTTTGAACTTATCAGTGCCTCTCACTCCCAGGTGCTTCATATGTCAATAGACCTGAAATCCCCATAATGCTCCATATAAAAAAGCCACTTAACACCAGCAGCCTGAATCAACAGCAAGTGCCAGGCGGTGTTGCTGTGCTCTATTAAGTAATAGACAGGATTTAGACTGTTTAATGGAGTTTTTCCCACAGGCGAAGACACAGTCCTGATTTACACCAGAGTAACTCAATGCACAGGGCAAAATGTATCCCGAGGGAATTTAAGCACGCTAAAAATAAAATAAAAAAATAAACTAAAGAACATGTCTTAGCATGCTAGAAAACAAATTTAAAACGTGTTGATTTCAACTGGGCCTACAGTAAAACCTAAATACGTTTTCTTATAACATTTTATTATTTTACTGTACAGAACATCCCTTGCCAGAGAGTTTGAGGGTGGGCAAGAGTCTATTACCAAACATCTACCATATCAATGTTAACAAACAGGCAGACTAATAAAGGGTTATATAACTAGGGCTTGACGTTTTCAGTTTTAACCAATAACTGAAAAAAACACCCTCGAAGACCTATTTAGACAATTCGGTTTTTTTATTTTTTTAAGTGTTTTGTGTTCCATGCTGTCCGGTCTGTTTGCTTTACGTGTGTTTTGTTCAACCTGTTTTTGCTGGCCACTGTGTCTTTAGTTTTGTTGCAGTATTTAGTTTTGTTATTTCTATTTATAATTAAAGTGCGCATTAGCCCGTTTAAACATCCTTGTCTCTGAGTCTAATCCCTGGTTGAAACAGCTTGCCAGTGACGCTACCCTGTCACAGAGACTTTTTTCAGTGTTTATCAAAAGACATTGATTTTATTCTATATAATATTTATATGCTACATCAGTCTGCCTTCCTAAACAGAGAACTGAAAACAATTCCCTAAAAATGTAAAGTTTGTTACTATTGGTGGGGGGTGGGGGGGGAAACGTTTCACAATATCATCTCTTAAGTGCCGGAACATGGGTTTGGCGTTCTGCAATTGGAAACAGTTCCCACGAGATGCCACTCAAATAACATAATCTTTTTATCCGAAAGAAATCTGATTTTGCAAGGCATAAATAGCAGCTTACAAAATCCACAGAGAACAAGAGCAGTTATTCTGATCCTTTTAAAGTTTAATCAGAGAGCAATTCTCAGCAGGTGATGGAGCTCAGAACTGATGAATGGCAGGGCAGCACTGACCCGAAGTGTGCTGTAAGCACTCATAATTTAATTTGCCTCTGTGTGATTTATTAGATTAGGAACTCCTCGGATGCATTTATTCTGGATCAATAAACAAGATCTCGAATTGTTCAGCCAGGGGCAATTTTTACCTTTACATTTGTATTTGAAGAATGGAGAGGAATCGTGTATGTAAGATGCAGCATTCATTTTTCTTTTACTCACCCATAACTCTCCGGTTTATTTTCCATCCCTTTTGTAGTTTGTACAGGAACGTTGTGGCAGGCAGGCAATCTTGAAATGTAATTGGAAGGGAAATGCACTGTGCATACCACATCATTGATTTTTTTTCAGCACAGACACCATGGAACTCTTGTCTTTACAATTCTAGAAAGTAACTGATGTGAGTAGAAAGCGCAAAATGATTCCAGGGTAGGAAAAGTGATCGAGGACAGTTAAACTGGAACCAGTGGGCGAGCTTGCTAACTATTAAACTGGCAAAGCCTTTGTGTGCCAACTCTCTGTGGTCTGTTGCTGGTTTTTCAAGATATAGGAGCAGCAAATTGATAAGATTTCTGTGTCTTGATTGGGATGAGAAGGGTATTGTTGTCAGTGCCAGGGAGTTGTAGCAGGTTTTTAAATGCTGTATTATTCTCTATTATAAAATCATTTTATTTTGTTATTAGGTCCGGTTCGTTTGTGAATTCAAACTCTCTCAGTCTGTGACTGTAGTAAATACTCATTCACCCTTCATTCTGAGTTCATACTGTTAAGGATTAAAAGCCGGTATTGTCCAGCCATCCAAAAGTCACGTTTTTAAATGTCCATTAATGCTATGTATGTATTCATTACATTCAGATTAATTTGGGGTTATCAGTACTAGGGACTTTTTTTATGGTGTATCAGTTTTGTTGTGTTTGTTTCTGACATCTGTATAGTAATAATTATGGTTTTAAATAATTTATTAAATTAATGTCATCAGAGACATGATAAGCACATGACTTGCATTAACATTGCGTTAACTGTCACAACACTGAAACAAGGGACATTATTATTTAAGAGATTTTCAATTGTTTTATTATTTATTCATCATTATCCAGCTCGTCACCATCTGGCGTATTGCTAGTGTATTGATAGTGTAATAAATCAAGCTTGGGTGCCAGGGATAGCTGCTGGCTGAGCACCACCCAGGCTTTTCAAATGAGACTCAACTGCTGAGATCGTCTGACACATGACTCCTGCAGATATTTAGGGTTAATTGGCTACAGTAATTGTTTGTTTGTTTTTTTGGACTAGTATACAGGATAGGCTGGAACGTTTCTAGTTTACAAATAAAATTTTATTTCTCAAAAAGCATATTGTTGTTCACTTTGGTATGTTAAACCTAAGTATGTCTTAAAATATACTCTGATGTCGATCAGACTTTTTCTCTGCTTTAGAGGTATCTACTATATTTTTTATGTTTCTTTGTGGAAATGGGGTGGGCATTCTGCAACATGATTGGTTGAATTGTAGTAAAGTAAATCTAAACAACAAGCAGAATACATTAGTTAAGATAACTGTGACATTTCCTACCCCTCCACCCCCAACCCCCCTACACACACGCACACGCACACACCCACACACACACATCTCATCTATATCAAGTTTCTAGACTGTGACCTCTAAAAGACCTCCAGGTAAAAAGCACAGTACTGTACTGTCTGTGTTTACTGTGATGAGTAAACAGCAATCGCTCGCCGGCTTTGTTAGCTGATCGAGAGAGTTTGCACATAACTTGATTCATCTTGTTTGTCTTTCAACAGACCCTTGTTTTATTTCTCGTGTCTGCAGCATCTGCTGCCGAGTGCCCCTGCATCCCTGTTTTGCAAGGCGGCACTGAGATCTGCCCTTTGATGTCGAGAAAAGTTGGCTCAGCTGCCTGCTGTAACATACACTTGGAATACTCCCAATAAAATGAAAATGGAGAAAGTGTATCGTCTGCTGAATAGAGGAAGGCACGAGCCCAAGTGAGTCACAAGTCCCCAGGACACTCTAGTATTGCCTCACACAAAGGGCATCAGAGATATTAGTTCACACTTTTTAATTATGTATTCTTTCTAGGCTCTAATTGTAAAGGCAAAATGACTCTTTAAAAGGCAGCTCAGTGGACCTATAGCACAATACAACATCTGACAAGACAGAGGACTAGATTAAATCTACATTCCAATTTAGTCAGGGCTCATCAGTACAGTGCCTTAAATCTATCAAGAAGGCTCTAGTTTACCAACTGTGTGCCGCTCAGCCCTGGTTTAAAAAAAAAAAACAAAGGAATTGGACCCAAATGAGAAAGATTATACACTACCTTCCAGTAAGTAAAAGGACAGCATTTCTGTGGTGTAAAATGTGTTAGCCAATGGATCTCACGCCATAGAAAACAGCCCTATCTTCAAATACATGCAAAATATTTAGGGCCTCATTCGCTAAACAGAGATAATGTGGTTTGCATGCAGTAAGCCCCTTTACTGTGTGCTTTATACACCTGCTGTATTCACTAACCAGTGGCAAGCAACCTAGTGTGTGGAAAAAATACCGCGTTCAAGTCTCAAAATACGACATGTAACCATGACCGAATGGGTATTCACCTCCTAAAGACCTGAAAGCAGAATAAGATATAACAAAGCTGCTCAGCCGAGCCTGTGACGCAGTCATGCCCGCCCCCGAGGACACAGAAGACAGCGAGCGCAGATCTCAGCGCCATTTTTCCTTTCATGAACTGACCTGACAGGAGAGCCTATTCAGATAAGTACTTGTTACTTTTTCTGCTATATATTTTTGCATTGATTGTGTTTTTATTGATTATATTAAAAATAATCGCTATGTTCATTTTACTGATTATGCATATTTGTGCACTGAAGCCTGTTGTTTGTTACGGCCCGCTCTTTTTTTAGCCCTAGCTACTTGTTATTGGGGTTCTGAATGGCAGCCTTGGCTTAGCCTTGTAGCATTCCAGTCATGCGGTAATCTTGCCCTTGTGACGGCTTGGGTATACTAACCCATTCGGTAATGGTTACATTTCGTACTTGAAAGGGAATGTCAGGTTATTATTATAACCCTGGTTCCCAGAAAAATAAATATAACCATTCCATCGAATTAGCTCTTAAATGCAATTATTTACTGTATTTTTTTATTTTGCTGTTATTTGAATCTGATCTTATTTTCTACTGATTTTACTGTACCTTCTAACTACTGATATTCTGTAATCTGATATTCTGTAATGTGATACTTTGTATTGTGATATTTTGTAACAACTGTAAACCACCCTGGGTAAGGGCATCTGCTAATAAATAAATAAATTATTAGTAATAATAATAATAATAATAATAATAATAATAATAATAATAATAATAATAATAATAACAATAACAATAATGCATATTTAAAAAGTTATCTCAGCTGAATACTCTCCAAGTTGAGCAAATTACTTTACAGATGGCTTTTAAAAGAAAAAAATAAAGTAAAAACCTCTTGGTACTGCTTGATGTCAGTGAACAATGGTATATTAAGCCTCCAATATGGTGCCAGATGAAGAGAACATTAACTGGGATATATATCCTCATTTACAATGACAAAGACAGATGTTGTTTTGAAAACTTGCAACATCTGTCTCCTTTTTGACTGCCAAGACCGTCATTCTCACAAGAAGTTTATATTTTCAACTTCAGGGGTTATGGGAGATCCCTTTGTTTTTTTTTATTGAAAATATTTTTACATTGCGTTTGACATTGCCATCTGTAACATGTTCAAATTATTAGCAAATGTGCTCTTTCTTTCCATCTGCTGCACTAATGTTTGGTTAAGATTTTTATCAGTGTTAAAGGTTTACCTTTATATATTTGTACAATAACTTTGAAGTTTACTTACTGTAAAGTCTACAGAATAAGGGCTTTACAGATTTTCATATTACCCTAATGGTGGACTTTCCATGATGGCTTTTTTGATTGGTTACAAAAATGACCAATATGTTAAACATTTAAACATGTTTAATACTACAGTTTGAACGTTTAGGAACTAAACAGAATCTAACAGCTCTACTTTGAACCCAGCAGGGTTGGACACAAAAGTGTCACAGGAATTTTGCATCATCAGGAATTCTCATACTATCTACAAAACCAGCAGCGACACGTACATTACATCTTGTCCTACTTGGTAGCGGTTCAAGTTCAGATGGGTTCAGTTTTTTGTTTTTATTTTAAAAGCAGGTACTATTGATCACAGATGATTTCCTTTGCCGCAGTCATTTTATCCTGTCTGCTTGTGTTCTTTACAGTAACACTTTACCATGCTTTTATTATGCATTTGTTGTACTTTACCATTTTTTTATAAACACACTTCCATATTCCTTATCTATGATTCCCCATGTTTTACTGTGCTTTATTACATCTTCCTTATCTTTTAGAATGGTCTAGCTGACATGGAAATAGTACTGAGTTGTATAAACGCTTATGATTTATTAAATCAGCTTTGGTATTAGTTTTATTCTTTGGTTTCCACAGACTTAAAAAAGTGAGAAAGTAAAAATGTGTTTTATGAGTAGGACTCGTATCTGCAACCAGTTTTTTCCTATTGTTTATACTGACTTATTGAATTTCCCATAAACTGCAGTTGTCTAAAGATTCCGCTATATTCAATTTGCTTTGTTTAGCGTGTGTGTGCATGAGTGAGTTTTTAGTGGGGAAACTATAAAGCAGTTTAGAGGTTTGCAAAGTGGAGATGCTATTTCATTTAAAACCTCAATGGACTTCCTGTGGGATATTGGTGTGGGCTAATGCTTTTGGGAAGTTAGATATTACTGCTGGAATCAGCAGGTTTTCCTAACCTTTTTTATTTTTCTACTATTGAAAATATAACAAGCATGTTTTATTCATATACACAGACACACACACACACGCACACGCACACACACACACTGTATAAATACGGTAAGTAACTGATTTGCTGAGAAATGCAATGATTTACATTGCTGAAAGTGTTTTGAACAGTCTTACTAGGTTATAGATTTTTTGTATATTTAGCAAAATAACTTCTCAGACAACTATGTATTATTCCAGTTTAAATCCACATATATTTCACGTAAAAAAAAAAAAAAAAAAACTATCATATCTATTCCTGTGCTATAAAAAATAACTCACATTTATATTTGTACATTTATTTTCACAAACAGAAGTGGTGTACACTATAACAGTAAAGGAAACTTGTTAAATTCTGCGCTTCTTCACACACAAATATATACATAATTTAGTTTCCTTACATGCTGTTATCAACAAAATAATTAAATACATGTGAGTATGTTGGCACAGCATGTCCTTTCTCACTCCCAGTCATGCTGACTTGGTGACTGGATGCAGAGGAACAAAACAGTACACTTCAGTGCCTGGAAATACAAGTACACAATGTTGAACCATGACCATCCGTTGCCTGGTATTCAACTGTATCTAAACACACATCTCACCCCACAAGCTCAAGATAATATGGCTGGTAAAACAGAGTGTGGTACACTTGGCTCAGAAGCTCTGGATTTCGCATCCTGGACTCGTCTTGGCCTGGAAAATGGAAATGTTTGGAGCACACAGAGCATCCCTGGTTTGTCACAGATTCTCATGTCAGGTTACATTAGTTCTTCAGGAGCTACCAGCAGGCTGTGAATTCCATCTGCTTGGTTGGTTTACTTCTAGCCAAGGCTGCCCTAGTACTTTACATGCAGTGCTTAGTTACTCTAGCTGGAATGACCATTGTGGTACATTGTCTCTCGTAGATTTCTAAGAACATTGTTGGCGATAGGTATGAGCTTTTGATTCTCATCCAATAATTTCTAAATATAACACTAGCTTTTGAATGTTGCTGACCCAATTCTATCTGTTTATGTATTCCGTGCTATGGACTCTGCTCTTCAGAAAAATCTTTTTTTGTTTTTTTGTTACAGCAAGGCACGTGACTGCTATTGCATTGCAACTAACAAGCCCCTTTTTAAGGCATTCATGAGGTGATTTACAGTGCGGTATCTCTTGGCATCATTCAAAGGATTCTTGCTGTGACTGATCTCCCATATAATCTGTCAGTGTATTTTGCCTGCCTCATAAGACTTTCTTTAAAATGAACCTGTAATGTACTTCCCCATCACTGAAGGCTTTCCCTTCTAATACAGCGCACAGTTTGTAGCTTTGTAATTTGGTTTTCAAAATATTACATTTTGAGGCCAAGGCACATTTTCTGAAGGGAAAAAAAAGAGTTATTATATAACGTTAGCAACTAGCAACATAGCAGTTCATTTATTGTTATGAGTTTTTTTTTTTGGCTAGTTTTATTGCTTTTGAAAAAAAATGACTTGCTCTAAAATAGGGCTATTTGTCATCTTTAAATTATTATTAAAATGTTTGTGTGTGTGTGTGTATATATATATATATATATATATATATATATATATATATATATATATATATATATATATATATACCCAAACATTAAACTCCAAGGGAAAAACAAACGTGTAAAGAATATCTTTGTAAATTAATTTGTGTTTATTATTTGGGCCTGCTATCCTTTATTTAGAACAGTGCAATACACATCCCTGGGATTTATTATTTACTGTCACCAGACCAGGATTATAATTAAACCTGCTTGCACTTTGAATTCTTGAAATTTGAAATTGTTGTCTGACTTTGCCACACTTTCACAAACCATTGTTTCTTTAGTTCACAAAAGCTGACCTGAACTGCACTCAAGACATTGAAAAGGACTAGTCAATGTGTTTGCCACTGTCTTTTGTCAAGTCAGCACTATTGAGTGTTTAATAGTTATGGAAGAAGCTCTTTCTCAGCTTGTCTTTTTTGTTTTTTGTTTCTAATGTCTAAATCCCACCATATACAGTAGATGCAACTAGTTTAAGAAACGTTATATAATTTATATGGAGTCCTGTCACTGTATAAACTTTAAAACAAAATGCACCCTCCTAAGTATTCACAATGATACTGTACTATAATACCTGGTGCGCATTTTTTTTCAATGGGCTAATCCAGTCGATATTTCTCATTACCGAAAGAATGCGATCACAAGTAAAAGAGCGTGACCCCAGCATGAACTAATACTATTCTCTATATAGTATTATGACTCTCACACATCAATGTTCATACATTCCGTATCTATAACATGCTGTTTCCACCCTGCAAACCCACAATAAAAACGCCCCATACAATAAACTGTCACCTGTGCCATTTTCCTTGTCACTCCTAAATAGCAGTTTCTAACCTTTGGACATAAAATGGGATATGTTGGTTCTGGAAAACACTGCCTTATTGGTTATCTGTCTGTGTTGTGGGCTTGTGGAGAGATTTAACAGGAGCTGGCATGTATGATAATGCAATATCCTGCTCTGTTTCCATTGTCATGATCTCCCTTCACGCTGTGTTAATTGCGATTACAATCTTGTTAGGATGCTTCACAGTGATTGGAACTGAAATGGGAAGCTATAGGGAACCACGATAGAGGATAAAAAAATGGTCTACTGAACTATGCTGCTGATCTATTTCGGTCACTGTGAATTTATTTTACTAGGTCATGAAGCTGGAAAAAGTAAGCTGACTGACTTTTTGGTTGCCACGGGAAAGATAATACTGATAATAATAATAATAATAATAATGACCATTGAAAGCTGTCCCATCTGCTAACAGTGCAAATAACTCACCAGAGCATTGCTACCTCAGTAGTTGCTGTTTTGAAGTGCAAAGTAGAAGATGGCAATATTGTGCTCCAGCCAATATCCACCCAACATGTATGCTGGGTTTCAAAAGTTGCCTTCAGGTCCTTCTGAGTGCTAGCAAAGAGGAGATGAATAGAGGACAACTCCAAGGTCCTTGTGAGCACTCCTTTGTATCTTCATGCATAAGTGTGCCGTATTCTACAAAGTCTATTGTCTTCAAGTGCCTTCTGGGTCTATTAAGTTGATCTATAAAAATACGGCCACTGTTTACAGAATTAAAATAAGGCTCTGTGTTTCGCAAGGTCATATTAAAAAATGTTACAGTACAGTGGAGTTTCTTTAGTGTGTTTATATCTTGAAAAGTAGAGTGCTCACCAGTTATTTCATGATTTGATCATTCATAAATGTGCTTATTTCAGGGTAATGTTATCGTGTAAAGGCCCTGCACTAATTCTCTCTGTTTCACAGTTTCTTTTCTGTATATAAACAGCTAGAAGGGGTTCTGATTTAAGGATTTAAATAAGTAATCCGCCTCTTACGATTATGAAGACATACCATGCCAAGCACGAGCAGGATCCCGGGATTATGAAGCTGGTGAACAGTTTACACACTATTTTCAGAATCCTAGAAAAACGTGTTTGAAGTTTGTGTGTCCTTATAATGGTTCCGTTTAGGCCACTTACTGTACTAACAATACTTCAGTGACATGGCTTCATAAAACAATCAATTTAACTAGAAAACAAACAAAAAAGAATCCCTCTAGTCTGCTTGCTGCAGTGCCAAAGAGCAAGCTGCTGCATCTGTAGCATTGATAATGATTATTGAGGTGCCTAGAGCAGCAATCCTTCCTCACAAATCTGACAAAACCAGAACAATTTTCCACCAGGACCAGTCAAATGCGTTTACCTAAATGGAAGAGAAATTGGAAAGCTGCTGTAACTCTGGCTTCAGAGCAATTTGTAAGTATATCTTATTGGTACCTTACAATAGAAAGACAAACCTCGGTTAACAAAACACTCCTGCTGTAAAGCTGGGGAATAGCTGTCAGGCAGTTTTCCTGAAATAGCTCAGTAAAAAGAGCTTGGGATGTGCTGCATGCAGAACAGTAAAATAATAATGAAAAGGTTTCATGAAACCCCTTAAGAATATTTCGAATAAAGTACTGTTGTCGCTTAATGTGTTTTTAAAACATTTGCATTTCCACACAGCCTAACCCAGATGAACTATTCCCACTTTCAGATGGAGCACACTGAGCCCCAGTACACACTTGCCACCAATACCCACCTATTAATATGAGAGAGGAGGCTAATGCAGCAGTGTCTGTCTTTACATGAAAGTCAATGTGTTTTTAGAATTTTATACACATTAACTTTATAATCATTGTGCCAGTAGATAAGGATAACAAGCAATGTCAATGCTAGCCTCAGGAACTAACCCCACTCACTCTGTTTACTGAGTATCTTTTTTCAGATTTTAATGTATGTTTGCATATTTAATGATCAGTAGCAATAAGGTTACTGGCAATGAAATGCTTTTTATTTATTTATTTATTTAATTTTAATTCGTCTGTACTATTTGCTCTGAATTATATTCCTAATATTTCCTGCATCTCTAGAGGGCAGCAAAGGAGTGCAAAAAACAGTAACATGTAAAATAAAAATAAAAACATTTTGTTCAAACAGAGTGTAAAACTAGTTTCACATTAGCCCTCTACTATGGGGTGTGAAACAAGTTAACATCCTTCAAGCCATTTCCATTTGATAATATAGTTTGATTCTTTAGTCTCTGTTTTTTGCATTCTGTTGCATTCAGTCTACAGGTAACCAGGGACAGTGGCAGATAGATAAGTTCCTGCTTCAAGTAATTTTATCTAACTACATTTAGTGACATTGTAAGGTGGTGTTTGAATTGGCTGAGTTAGTGTGTGATTAGTACCAGGTGAGTGGCTAAATTGATTAGCAGTTGATTTTGCTATTTGATTGGTTTCCACACAGTTTAGTTGGTTCTTTTGCCAAGCAGGTGTAACATTTAATCAAGCAGGAAGTGCCAGCAAACAGAAGAGCCTCAACAAAAGAGCCGGGAGTCTAGCTGTGGGAGTCTAGCGAAGGGAGGCCTGCGCCGAGACGCTGTTCGAATAGATACGAACCTAACAGCGCTCTGGAAGAAGCCATCTACTAGTCAGGTCTGTACCCTCCACCCCACTGCTCCCACTGTGCCTTTTGTCCTGCCTGTCCTGCTATGACTGTCTCTCACATCCCTGTTCTGTCCTCCCGTCCTCATCCTCTGCCCTCCCTCCGCTGCTGCTCCTCCAACCCCTCTAACCTCATTTCTCTGCCTCTCCCCCCCTCCCGCACACTCTCTGGTGCACTCTGGAACTGTCACTCTTCTGCTAACAAAGCTGATTTCATATCTGCCTTTGCCTCCCACCTCTCGCTCGATTTCCTTGCTCTCACTGAAACCTGGCTGTCCCCTGATAACACTGTTACTCCTGCTGCCCTGTCCTCTCTCTACGTTCTGTCCCATACCCCGCGTCTCACTGGACGGGGAGGTGGGACGGGTCTTCTCCTCTCTCCCTCCTTACTCTTTTCTGTCCCCTCCGATCTCACCTCCCTCTCTGTCAGTACCTTTGAATTTCATGCAGTCCAACTAACCTCTCCCTGTCAACTCCTGCTCATTGTTCTGTACCGCCCCCCTGGGCCTCTCACTCACTTTCTGGATGAACTCGACTATCTACTTTCCTCCCTCCCCTCTCTGTCTACCCCGACTGTCCTGTTGGGTGACTTCAACATCCATCCCTCCAACCCCAGCCACTCTGCTGGATTCCTCCCTCTCCTTCACTCCTTCGACTTCTGTCTCTCTCCGTCCCCTCCTACCCACAAAGCTGGCCGTCAACTGGACCTCACCTTCTCCAGGGCCTGCTGCCCCTCCACCCTCTCTGTCACCCCCCTGGACCTCTCTGATCACTATTTCATCTCTTTTTCTCTGTCTCTCCCCCCTCTCCCTGCTCCTCCTACCCCCACTGTCACCTCTCGCCGTAACCTCCGCTCTCTCTCCCCCTCTGTCCTTGCCTCCACTACTCTCTCTCACCTCCCTCCTATCGATTCCTTTTCACAACTCTCCGTAGACTCTGCTACCTCCACCCTCTTCTCCTCACTCACCTCCTCCCTCGACTCCCTCTGTCCCCTCACCTCCCGACCTGCTCACCCCTCCCCTCCCCTCCCCATCCCTGGCTCTCCTCTGCGCTCCGCTCGGCAAGAATCACACTGCGATCTGCTGAAAAGAAATGGAAGAGAACCAAACTCCCTGCTGCCCTAGACCTTTACCGCACTCTCCTCTCCTCCTTCTCCTCTACTCTCTCCTCTGCTAAATGTGCTTATTTCCAATCTGTTATCCAAGCCTCCACTAACAACCCACGTAAACTATTCTCTACCTTCTCCTCCCTCCTAAACATTTTCATTTCATTTTTGTTTATTTAGCAGACGCCTTTATCCAAGGCGACTTACAGAGACTCGGGTGTGTGAACTATGCATCAGCTGCAGAGTCACTTACAATTACATCTCACCCGAAAGACGGAGCACAATGAGGTTAAGTGACTTGCTCAGGGTCACACAATGAGTCAGTGGCTGAGGTGGGATTTGAACCGGGGACCTTCTGGTTGCAAGCCCGTTTCTTTAACCACTGGACCACACAGCCTCCCCCCTCCTCCTTCCTCCTCTATCTCCCCTTATGAATTTGCCTCCTTTTTCTCTTCTAAAATCTCAGATATCCGCAAACTCTTTAACACCTCTCCCTCCCCCGCACCCCCTCCTGCTCCAACCCCTACACCCACTACATCCCCTACTAACTCGCCCTCCTTCTCCATCTTCTTGCCCCTCTCAGACTCTGACCTCTCCTCCCTGCTCCAGGGTCATAAACCCACCACATGTGCCTTGGACGCCCTCCCCACTCACCTCTTTCAAGCTGCTGCTCCTGCTCTACTCCCCTTCATCTCCTCCCTCCTCAACACCTCCCTACTTTCTGGTATCTTTCCCTCTGCCTTCAAAAAAGCCTCTATCACTCCCCTCCTCAAAAAACCTACCCTCGACCCCACCTCCCTCCAGAGCTACCGTCCTGTCTCCCTCCTACCCTTCCTCTCCAAAACCCTCGAGCGGACTGTACACCGCCAGCTCTCTGCTTTCCTGTCCAACCACTCTCTACTCGACCCTCTCCAATCTGGCTTCCGCTCTGCTCACTCCACTGAAACCACCCTCCTGTCTGTCACCAACTCACTTAAGTGTGCCCGAGCTGCCTCTCTCTCCTCTGTCCTAATTCTCCTCGACCTCTCTGCTGCCTTTGACACTGTTGATCACTCTATTCTACTATCATCTCTTGCTGACCTGGGGATCTCTGGCACTGCTCTGGCCTGGTTCTCCTCCTACCTCTCCAACCGCACTTACCAGGTAACCTGGCATGGAGCAACCTCCACACCTCACCCTCTCTTAACTGGAGTCCCCCAAGGGTCAGTCTTGGGTCCTCTCCTGTTCTCTCTCTACACCCGCTCCCTGGGCCCCCTCATCGCATCCTATGGTTTCTCATACCATTTCTATGCTGATGATGCTCAGATTTTCCTCTCCTTCCCCACCTCTGACTCCACCATCTCCTCCCGTATCTGTACCTGTCTGTCTGCTATTTCCTCCTGGATGCACTCGCATCACCTCAAACTCAACCTCTCTAAATCTGACCTCCTCTTCTTTCCCTCCTCCTCCCCCTCCTCTGATCTCTCTATCTCTGTTCCTCTGGAATCTACCACACTCTCTCCCTCTTCCTCAGCTAAGAACCTTGGAGTCACCCTGGACCCCTGCCTCTCTTATTCCCAGCACATCTCCACTCTGGTACGCACTTGCCGATTCTTCCTGAGCAACATCCGAAGAATCCGACCCTTCCTCACCAACTATGCTACCCAGCTCCTGGTCCAGGCCCTGGTACTCTCCCGCCTAGACTACTGCAACTCCCTCCTGGCTGGCCTCCCTGCGTCCGCCACCCGTCCGCTCCAGCTCATCCAGAACTCTGCTGCCCGCCTGGTGTTCTCTCTGCCTCGCTTCGCCCACGCTACTCCACTACTCCGCTCGCTCCACTGGCTCCCGATCACCGCTCGCATCCAGTTCAAGACTCTTGTACTAGCCTACAGATGCCTTGACCAGACTGCACCCAGCTACCTCCAGACCCTCATCTCTCCCTACACCCCCACTCGACCTCTCCGCTCCGCCTGCACTAGAAGACTAGCTCTACCTCCGCTACGCTCCCCTGCCTCCAGAGCCCGCTCCTTCTCCACCCTTGCTCCGCAGTGGTGGAATGACCTTCCTACAGATGTCAGGACTGCCCAGTCCCTGACCACATTCCGGCGCCTCCTTAAGACTCACCTCTTCAAACAGCACCTGTAGAACTCTTCTGTTTGTATCCTGGGACACTATCACCCTTCATTTAAATGTGCTTTATTTTGCTCTTATCTGCCCCCTATTTTACTGCATTTAATCCTGTACTTCAGAATACTGTAATCTGCCAAGTGTTTAACCTGTAGTATTTTGTATTTAATCATATCCTGATGTAACTATCACTATTTAATCATATCCTGATGTAACTATCACTATTATCTGCTGTATTATTGAATTGTGGTTTGTCACACTTGAACAAAAGTTATTGTATTTCTTGCTCTTATTGTATTACTTGTATTGTAACACTTGAAATGTATTTGCTTACGATTGTAAGTCGCCCTGGGTAAGGGCGTCTGCTAAGAAATAAATAATAATAATAATAATAATAATGTTGCTTTTATATCCCATTACTGAATAGGGTCACATCCACTAAAGTTGCTCTGTGTGATCTATAGTGGAATACATTGCATGTCTCTATAGCAGGCACTATAATAATGATTTCATCCTGATGTCGGTATCCTCTTTTCAGGAGAAAATTCCCAATCTTTTCCTAATCTTTTGTATTCAGTTTTATTCTGTCTACAAATAAGTTATCACCAGTATATAGTCTCTATATCACCAGAGACTATTGCCAGCCGAGTAGTTTGAAGTGTTTTGTTTTTCATTTTGCAGGCTATGTTTCTTGAAACCATATTATCTCTGTTCTACATATTCTACAGTGCAGTGAGAATACGTACTGCACTATTATGCAACAGTGAATCATTAATGTCAACCTGACAGGTTCCCGAATAGCCAGAGAAAGGCGGTTTCTGCAATCTGGGTTAAACGTTTTTAGTGTTATTAATGTGCTTGTTTTTGTGATATTTACAAATCATGTGCATGACTGACTTGGAACCTTTAACTGTGGTCAAAGCATGGCAATTGAGATAGTTATATATTTCAAAATATAATTCAGTGCAAAAGTGTTTGAATGCATGAAATGTAGAAGTTGGTTTTCATGTTTTGTAGAAAAATGCAGCACATACATTCCCTGGGCATCAGCTCAGCCCTTGAAATGTTGACTGCTACAGTACTTCTGTTGTTTATCCCCATATAAAGCGTGCTCCTTAAATAAGGTGTCTAGTGAAAATACTGTTTTTTTCTTCAGTCACGATTATGTTGCAAATTATATTGGAAGAATACATACAACACTGGAGACATCTCAATACATTTTTGTTTTGCTCTCTCTAAATTGTCCATTTGGAATTGCAAAGCGTAGTCATTATGGCAGCTTTCTGTGATGTGTTATGCTAGTGCTGGGTTCTACTTTCCCCTGATCCGCTAAAGCAACTTGCATGTGCCCTGTTCCTCACTGACTGTTGTCTTGTTTCACATGCCCACCATAATCAATCAGGTGGCGGATGGATTAACATTGTGGGCGCGAGCAACTTGCTACCTACGTGGTTTTTATTATTTTCATTGTGCTGTAATTCTTTTCTTGTATGTAGTATTACCTGAACATTGTCTTTTTACACGTTATTATTTAGGGGGTGTCATGCTTTGCCTATTAAGGGCCAGTGGACATTCAAAAATTCAACTTGCGTTTTGAGCATCCATTGTAAAGGCTGTGGTTAATAGTTTAGCAGTAGTTCTCAATTCTTATATATCTTCCATAGCTGAACTGACTCATTTAAAAAATACTTTGTACTGCAATGGATTAGGGTGTGCACTAGTTTATAATAAAGTAAGGCTATTTTGTAGTTTCCAATGCAACTGCTTTTGTGTTCTCTGGGTGTCATGTAGTTTTGATATCAATTATTGTTTAGAGATTCTGCTTTTCGCAAGTATTTTTATCCTTCTATGAAATGAGTAAATCAAACAGGCAGCACTTCCCTAATTCCCTCCAGAATACTCTAATGTCAATTCAGTATTTGCAGATAAAGATCTTTATCCTCTATTCTACTTGCTAACATTGAGCATGAATTGCTGCTTCTTTAGTGCCGTGGTTTTCAATTAATGGAGGTACTAAACCGTCTGGGTTTTATCTAAATACCGTCACTGATTACAGAATTAATAAGAGACGAAGGTTAAAAATCAATAATGCAACAGTTCATATTGGTCTCATTAGTTGTAGCTCTGCCTGTAATAAATAGGAAAATAAAACAGGAACTTTCATCTTTGAAAATACTGAAAGAAACTAAAATCTGATGACGAACGTTTTGACAACAGGTATTTTTAAATGTCTTTCATCTTTAGTACAGTAACACTACGATAAGCCATACTAAATAAGCCATGCTCTCAGATGTATATAATGGCAGTGGGTCCTTATTTAACACTACAGTACGTGTGACATCTTGTATTTATTTTCTTAAATAATACAATAAATATACTACAAAATAGCAAGAGAATGAGATGTTATAAGAAACTGGGGAACGTAACTGGTCACAATTTAAAGACCCCCTCCCTTTATTTCACAATTTTGACATATTTAAAATGCTTGGTTGTTCTCATCTTCTAGCATGTAAACTTTAAATATAGCACCATAAAGACCAACACATTTATAACAACAGGAAAAAATTATTAATGAGTCATGCATACAGTTTGGTTTTAATGCTTCGAAAGACATACAAGAGTCACACCTCAAAGGAGTGGAAGGGCACAGTAAACTTCAATTTATTAACATAAAAACCAATATATCTTCTATCCTTTACACAGGTTTAAAAAAGTTCTTATAAAAGCACCTTTATTGGTGTGACAGTTATTACACTTTACTGAAGGATCAAGAAATGTACAATGTTTTTTTTCTTTTCAATATCATTGAAGTATGTCTAATGGGCCACAGGTACTGTACCAAAAATCTATATATAGTTCACAGATTTTTGTTTGTTTTTATTTACTGAAATTGTTCAAGTCATATATATATATATCAAAAGAAAAAAAAATCAGACAATTACATTTTTTTAATTTGATTGCATTTATGCAGAGTTGTCGGAGAGAAGTAGGAAGTAAATCTATGATTTGGCTATAGCAATCACAAGAGTGAACCCTAGTATATAAAGTCAATCCTTGTGCAATAAAGCATAGAGACTGAAGAATCACATGACCTAAACAGATTTTTTTAAAATATAAGATAACCTCTCATTTTGGCCTTTTGCGCCAAAGTGGAGCTGTGCAATCAGTTGGTGTCCCCAGTAAAGTCAACTGATATACATAAACACAATTGTGCTATAACTTGCAAAAAAAAAAAAAAAATTGCACAACACCAGAAGTCATGTTGATAGTAATTCCACAGAGGGTGGATGGCACTGCCTTCTAGTCTTCAAGTTTTCAAAGTAACAAGATGCTTGGCTGTGTAAAAATCGCATTTAAAAAAGAAGAAATATGTACTTGGGGTGGTTCTACAATCCGTTGTACTCTCTGAAATGATTTTAGAACTTCAGGTCCCAACTCTTTCCTTGAAGACATTTGCAACACACATGTAGGGGTGTGTGGTTTAAAGCCATAGCTGTAACATGCTATTCTGTGTGATTCAAGCATGAACTAGATTTGTCCTGGTTGGAAAGTATTAACATAAATTTTTGCAAGATAGATAGCACTACTTTTTACTTTTGTTTGATTGAAAACCAGTATCCCAAAAATTACCCCATCCTCTTGCCCTAAAACTGGCAGGCATTAAGACGCCGCATCCAGTAGCTGTGAATCGCATGTGGTTGGAATTATAAAGATCTGACAACAAAGTGACAATTTAGAAATTGCTGGGGGGTGTACAGTAATACTATAAAGAATCTAAGTAATTTATTTAAACAAACATTTTGACGAGAAGCCTGTCAGATGCTCAAATGATGTCTCACCTCTTCTTAGCCTGATAATTACATTGAATTTGACTCGCTAAACTAAAATACTAAGGGCATCCCCATAAAGGCCTGGAGTGTACATTTAAGAATTGTACTTTTTTTTGCTCGTGAATTAGAGCCTTTTACAAAACACTTGGAAGTTGAGGAGCCATGACATGCAAGCATGTTTGTGTTGCTTTTTTATGTCCTGTAACTAAAATATAAAATACATAAGTTAGCACCACAAACATTCAGCAATTGAATACAAACAGCGATTATTACTATCCTGTTATTATTATTATTATATGTAATTTTTTTTTATCAATAATTTGCTTTCTATATGGGCTATACAAGCTTAAAAAAGGAAGAGAACACAAAAACATCAAGGAAATTGCCCTGTGTATAAATATGAAAACGCCATGCATTAACTAAGATCTTGCAATAAGGTACAGTTTTATTGTCTTGTCAAAAAGCAGGAACTAAAGATCTTGGGAGATTTGGCAATGGCAGGGCACCACCAGTGTTTTACTTACATAAAAAACTAAATATATAGCACCACAGAGGGAAATAAAAAATAGCACCTATGTTTTCTTATAGAAGCATGATATCCCTCCATATGTAATCTCCCATTGCATACAGAACAATATGGAAGTATAAAAGAGCAAGCATTAACCAAATCAACTTGAAACTTGCACAAATAGCTAAGTTTACAACAGTCACCTTGCAAAAAAGGAGATTTCCAAAAGGCGATAGACAGATTTGTTTTTCTTGTGGTACATCTTTTTTTTTGTATAAAAATGAATGCTCAGATGATAGAGCTGTGCGGTTTTTTTTGTTTTGTTTTGTTTAACCTTTATTATAATCAAGTTTTTAATTACAAAAAAGTTGATGTATTCAATACCTCAACAAAAAGATGGAACTTGGTCGTAACTCTTTTTTTTTTTTTAAATAACTTTGTCATTAAAAAAGAAAAAAGGGTCACATGCATGTTTTGAATCCAGATATATACTGTATATGTATGTATATATATATATATATATATATATATATATATATATATATATATATATATATATATATATATAAAACAAATTACAAGAAAAAAATATACAAAAACTTACTTACAAACATACTATATATATATATATATATATATATATATATATATATATATATATATATATATATATATATAAAAGCCCCATTGTAAACAATAGGTGGACGATATGCACAAAATGAAGCAAAGCTTGAAGACTGAATACACTGGCATTTAAGGTTGGTTGTTTGTACAAGTCCCACCCTTCCAATGCTTAATGTTCCCAATGGCAAGTGTTAGGGTTGTTTGGGTCATGTGATTCTGGACCTACACCAAAGAAAGCCTTCCTGTTACTGGAGAGATGAGGAGCAGTGGGGTGCGCACAACATAAAAAGCGCAGCTGAATGTCAGATTCGTCCATTTCAAAACCTGCATGTGACGGAAAAGGCACGCTGAGGTTAAAGGTTGCTGTTTTTTTTATCTTTTTTTTTTTTGGAGACTCAATGGTGATGCTTTCTCGTTCCGTTTCTCTGTGGCGTCTCAACCCATAAAGCAGACGGGTCCCACTTCAAAACCGAACTTCTGTGACGCTTCGCCGAAATCGTTGAACATGATGTCGACAAAAGGAACTTGCTCCACTTTGGGTGTGTTGATCTCCAGTACAGTTTTTTCATAGCCTTTCTTTGCCTGAAAAAAATCAAAATGACCACATTAGAATAAAACAGGCAGGTTGCCAGAACATTTGCTGTAGGGCTGCTGCCAAGAACATTTAGCACATATTTTGGCCGTTTTATTACATGCATCAAATTAATTTTTGCGATGGTAAGGCTTCACAAATCTGGATTTTACATATAATATTAATATATATAAATATATATATCTATATATAATCTTTCCTGTACCTCTGCAAGCAGATGCAATGTTTCCCCATATATGTATTTTAAATGGATGGTAACAAAATAAAAATATTCAGACCCTGACATCTAATTCAGTGTGTACCACTGTTCACTGTGCTGTGTTGGGTCCGATTTCATTTACAACTATTGTTCTGCTCTTTAGTTTAATTGTCTGCTAGTGAGGATGTTAGCTTAAAATAACAAGGAGCATACAAATAGCAGTAGAAATGTTCTTGCTAATTTGCAGACACACAATTACTTCCTGATATTTGGAATATGGAGTTCCTTATAATAGTTACTTCCAAGTGGCTTTTGCTAAATTCAGGAAACAGGATAGGGGTTACCAGAAAGGATTAAAATGTAAATGTAATTTTTACTGTTTTACAACTTTCTACTCACTGTATTTAAAGAGTAAGTAGCGAGGTTCTGAAAAATACAGCGTTATACGTCCCCACATGTTGCAACTGTTTAAATAACGTACTTGTCATTTTTATTTTCATTGTTAACATCCTGACAATTTTTTACACTTATAACTTTAAAGTCTCAGGGCTCTTTCCAAACTGTCCGCTCTAGTGCACTGGGGTTTGAGATCTGTCCTCTAAATCACTGCAGGAAGAGCGATTTAAAAGAACAAAAAACAAACAAGTGCTCTGGTTTTTCTGTTCTGTACCACATCATGGATTGTTATTGCTGTGTTACCTGTTTGACAATGTGTGTAATAATCCTTACACTATCAGTGCACTAGAGCAGACATTTTGAAAATAGCTTTGAAGTTATAAATGTAAAAAGTTGTCAGGATGTTAACAATGAAAGGAAAACTTACAGGTACGTTATTTAAACAGTTTTAAATATATATATATATATATATATATATATATATATATATATATATATATATATATATATATATATAATATATATATATACAGTCGACTCTGCATAATTGCATGGGCTTGGGACCGGTGTGAGGTCATGCACATAACTGGAGTATGCACATAACAGGAGTAAGGGAATACAATGGGATACAATGACAATAGGTCTATATGTACACTATTCCCTGGCAACTGACTATATGAAATGTAAAATAATGTATATAACAGCCGGCATAAACTAAGTTATTGTAAGTTATTTTTATACATTTTATTACTAATAACTACAAGTAACCCACAATACTGTACAAGTGCAGAAAAATAAGCTTGCCTGCTTTTCCCACTGCCATGCCGTTGCTATGCACTCTATGGCACTGCTATTGCTGGAAAACTCAACGTTCTTCTTTTTTTAAACACTTGAATGTTTTTTGCATTATGCAATTATCCGAATTAAAATGCAATGTACAATGGACTTCAGGACCGCACAGCTTCATGCAATTAAGCGAGTTATGTATTTAACCGTATCATGCAATCATAGAAAATGATGCACTAAAAAATGGGACCAGCTGCATGCTATGCAATTAAGCAATTTATGCAATTAAATAATATGCAAATAAGTGGAGTCGACTGTATATGTATGCAATAAGGCCCGACAGGCCGTCTGTATACGTCGAATATACGGACACCTCGGGGCTTTGTGGTCTTTTTGTGGTTTTTTGTAGCGTTTACAAACCACTAAAAATACATTATTTTAAGTGACAAAGTCGGGGTGACTGAGTATAAAGACAGCGATTGTTTTTTTTTTTTGCTATCTTCCAGTTCATTTAATTGTTCCTCATCCAAATCGGCATGTCTACTTACTACTTTGGGATTTGCAGGTAATTGTTCACCCAGTTTCATAGTTACAGCTGTACATCTGTAACTGTAAAAGCAAGGTAGCTACTGTCCGATACTTTTAAATTCTGTGAGGCAGCGCAGTGATTTAGAATATGTGATAAGGCTCCAACTGTCTGTATCCATCCAATATACAGACAGCTGGAACCTCGCTTGACCAATCACATTGCTTGTTTCACGTTTTATATATTATTTCTAAACTATATATATAGTTTAGAAATTTATATTTTCAAGTTCTTATGCATGGATCTAGCTCTTCTTTAAGCTCCTTTTTAACATATTCAGCTGTAACAATGTATCATGCACACTGATCAAAGCTACTAGGACGCTAAATTGTGGTTTTCAAACCAATAAAGGAACCAGTACTTACAGCACAGCCATCGACTACCGCTCTGATGTAGGGGTTGTTGTCGTAGGACATCTCCTCATCGTTGGAGCCCAGGAAGCGGATGGCTTTGTCGTAGCTGTCCTGGGATGACTCGTGCCAGGCCACAGACTGGTAGCAGTTGTAAGTGAGGTTCTGGTGGGCAGAAGCACTCAGCAGTCTAAGGAAGGTCATCTGGACCACTCCAATGGGGTTGCCTTCTGAATCCACGTATGAGAGCTTGTTGACAGGGAAGGAAAAACTAGGCAGTGACATACCAGCACCAGGAACAATTGGAGAGCAATATGTCACACTGATATAATGTCAAGTTTTCACAGCACCACAATACAATAGAGCAGAATTCCAACTGGTGCAGGGAGATGTATTATTTTTGCTGCCCTTACTTTTACTAGCCGACCAGTAACGCAAGTAAACATTGTAAAAAGGATGGTATTCTCTGTAATTGACACCACCTGTATAGCGTATCACAGTTTGGTTTCCAAAATAGTTCTGTAGATTTGGTGCAAATGGAAGCTGGTGAAGAAGTCAGTGCTGACAGCATCAAACACCTCTAATTAGGGATCAAATGGTAACTTGCACAACGATGACATGCAGTTAAAGGTTTTTTTCTTGTCAGCCAAAAATACCAACATTGTTATATGGGGTTTGTGTTTGGAATTTTAGCTGGACAGTAATGATTATTATTATTATTTTTTATACTCACATTATTGTGTGAGGTTTGTTACCTTAAACTAGACAGACTTCATAAGCCTGTTGAATATATTGCCTATCCTTGCAAAACATACAGAACATCTTCAGGTATTATACTTTTAACATACAATGGATTATTAAAGTCATAACATTATGTATTCATGCACTGAAATTAGTATTTGAAATACACCATGTATCACAAGTAAAATACTTGACATGTTAGGAGATACCAAAATATTTTATGACTAGCATATATTCAATAACGCATACTTCTGTTGGTAAATCGTTAATAATTTGTATTGCCTATGTAGAACAAAAGACAGATTTCAGACACTCTTGTGGCCTAATAATAAATGTAAGATGGTTCCTTTGTGCAGCAATAATAAACAGTTTTAATGAGGTTGTAAAGACTTGGTTAGTTTTTAAACAATTTGATTTTGAATGAGGGAGTACTGGAGGTAACCTACTGTGTCTGTGTTTAGCAGCTTTCAGTTATGAAATGTTTCCATTGTCATTAACTGTTATTCCCTTGCCTGTAATATAATATTTTCTATTCTTCTATTCTTCTTTGTCTGTTAAATGGTACTGGTTGGGGAAACAGATTGGAAAAGAAAATCCTCTAACCATTTTCAGAGACATCAAATACAAAAAAGGGATTCTGGCCAAGACTTAATTAAAAGTCTTATCTACTTATTTGATTTATAATCGAAGACCGTGCTAATAGGAATTTGAATTTATAAAGCTGAAGGCACTTTCACAGAGAGGGATTGAGATTTAATTAAAAACAGTTCTATTATTTTTTAAAGAATGACCCAATGATTCTTCTTCAGTCGCCTTTCCCTTAAAGCCTAAATAAGAGGGATAAAAATGTCTACCTCTACACTCTTCTGCACTGTAGGCAAGAACATCTTTTGATAACTGACATTAGGTAATTACTCATCTGAAAATGAAATATAAGCAGTGTGATTTGCTGTTGTTGACTCTTAAATATTCTCAAAGGTGTGAAGAAGACATATTTCCATCAACCCTGTGCCTGTATAGTACAGAGATTTACGTACATAACCATACAACACTTTACACTCATACCAACCATTTCTGCTCCGCTTGATCCATATGGGGTTCTTCTTCTGAGAGATTAACATGACTGACCATGAGAGAAGCACATGCAGAGCCAATGACTAAAGGACAGGTACCAGGAAATGGCTACCAAAACTGGAGTTCAGGCGGCTGGTGAATTTGCACTATGCATGTAGCAGACCAGTTTACGTGGATATATAATTATATTATAAAATCAGCTTTCATATCCAAGTCCAACAAATTAGTTCCAATAATTAAGTCCCAACAAGTTAATAGTAATATTAGGAAAACGTTAAACACCTTAAGCAGGTGGAAATGTAATTGTAATGGATTGGATCATGATGAATGTATCCAGTTCTTGGTATATGTTGTGCTACGGTAGATTATGTTTTTTTATTATTATTATTTTGAACAAGTTGTATTTATCTATGATTACTGTTTTTCTTAAACATCATGTCCATAACTTGTTCCAACACCAATTGAGCAAACAATAGTGTAATGGAAAAAGCTTAGAAATGACTGAATCTGGGCACACTGAAAAAACAATGTCTCTAATGACACTAGTTCAAATAATCCAATATTATTGTGAACTGGAATAACTTGTTGGAACACAGGATCCAGGGATTTGTTGAATCTTTGTTAAATCTTAAATCATTATTCTTGTCATGCCTCCAATTTCAATAGCTCTTTTCAGGTTTAGGTATAAGAAGAGTGCAACACTAAGTGAACACCACTGAGAACTACTGTAGCAGATGAAGCACCTGGCAGGGCATCTGAGACACCATGTCTTCCCATCCCCTGCCCCAGAGCTGAATAAGCAAGCCATGACCATGTAATATTGTTACCTCATAATCTCCGGCACTGCCGCATTTCAAGTGTGGCTGGAGACCTTGTGCAACTTGTTTAAAGTGACTGTATTCCTTGTCAAAACAGAGCTTGCTTTATTGAGTCAAAGAAAATGGAGATCAGAGAACCGTCATTTAGTATCGGTTAAAAAATGCAACTGTATCAGAATAGGATGTTTTTTTATAAGCTTGCTTAAGAGCAGTTGTTTTCAATTTGGTCTAATCTTGTTATACTTGTGGTGTGCTGTCTCGGGTCTTTAGGGATTGTTATGAGGCGGCCATAACTTACAATTTCTTCAAGCTTAGCTTGAAAATTAGACAGACAGTCTGCAACCCAATCCCTTTTTGTAGTAAACATGTGGGGTAGCACACACCACATGCACTGAGGTATACAGTCACTTTTAGGTGAAATCTTTATTAAGAATAAGAATTACGGTTGGGCAATAACTTCAAAATAAATAATGCAGTTTCCTATTCACACTAAATTTGACTTTTGTCTTCTCTGAGCTGTGGTATAGGTTAGCCATTGTATGCCATCTGTGGAGAAACACTATGGATGGGATCACTCTCAGGAAGGTGCTAAAGAACCCTTCCGGCAAACCAAAAAGATAAGTTTCTTTAAAAAGCTTGTCCCAAACCTTCTATCATTTGATAAAGATAACACCTTTACTATTAGACTTACTTGAGCAAATAACCAGTGACACATGCAGTTTACTGATTGAAGCTGGTGCCAAGGACATGCATGACTCAAGACTCAAAACCTTGATGTGCAACTTACCAGTGACCCCCGCTTGTATTGACTATACCAAGAACCAGGCACATCTTTGGGCCAACGAGCCATTTTACTCTGTAAAATATGAAACTGGTTAAAGGAAGAGAAACAGACTGGGGAGGATGGCTTACCAGTTTACCACGTTTGAATTCACTGAACCAGGAGCCTGGAATTTCCTTTGCCCAGGATGTGATTCTAGCCTAGTGTGCGAGGCGGGACAGAGAGGGAAAAAAGCCACATTAAATAAGGAAATGCCATTTAATTTGCCCAGTTGAAAACAAAAAACTGCGCCACGTAGTCAACCTGACTGCAACTACACAACCATCCAAATCAATAGAGATTCATCTACTTCATTTTCAAAATATAATTTTACATCTGTTGAAAAATTAAATGAAAGACACTGTTACATTGCAGCTTCATTTCAATGAGTATTTAAATGTTCTATACACAGGACCACTGACTGTACTTTAAAGAGGGATCTTAAGTATTCAAAGGCTGCATTAATGTTTCCTACTGGCTGAACATTGAAAAACTGTGCAAAGGCATTCAGAAATGGATCCCTCTGTGATAACGCCTCTGGTAAACAGCAATAAAATAAATGTTAGCATCCTGGGACCGACTGCTGACAACCTCCATTTATTGTGATAGAACAATCTATCAACAACAGAGGAGAAAAAAGAATCATACATGTATATTGAAGTGTTAGCGGAAATTAGATACAATTTCAGTTTCTGCTCAATAAATAGATATTTAATTTTGTAGGCTTTTCATAATTTTAAGCATGGCTAAGGCTGAAGAGGTTCAATAGCACGGGACTCAGGTGTCTGTTCAAAGACCTAGCTTTGCATTTCAATTAGTCCCACTGGAGAACAGAGACGTGCCAGTTGTGCTACAATCTAATGGTGACTTCAGAGTCACAGTAGGGTAGTAGTCTTCAGGCAGAAATAGCAAAGGCAGTCAGTTAACATGGAGGCTTATTTTAAGTTCAAAGTGTGCAACGGTTGATTTATCATTTGACAGTTTGCTTACGTTAATAGTAGGATATATATTTTTATGATATTGGAGAGACAGTGGTTCTGCTTTCAATCTGAAGAGACACAGAGATGTAACTTTGCGTTTTCTTTCAACAGCACTTACTCCTTCAGATTTCTTGTCTGGGAAGATGCAACTTTCCCCTCCTGCTGTGAAGTTGCAGTAAACCTTGAAGGAATCTCTGGAACAGCCCTGGTTAGGATCAATCCAGTATTCACCTGCAAACCAACAGTTACAATGTAAGCTTGAAATGTATGTGTGAATAAGAATAAACTGGCAAAATCCACTTGGATCGCTTGAAAAAGTGTGGAGATCATTCTACCTATTATAAAGATATATGTTTTTGGTTCTGTGCTGCTAGTGGCCTATTGAAAGAACCCTGTGCTGCTAGCGGTCCATTGAAATAACCCTAAACCCTTAACGCACCATCTGGGAAGTCAGAGTGGCACAGCTGCAGGTCCTTGCAGGTGCGGGCAGGGTTGTTCTGAGTACCCAGGGGGTGCTTCATCTGCTCGATCTCCATTTTCAGAGAGTTGAGGGAGCCAAAGATCTCCTCCATGCCATCAGCGTAGTCCATGTAATTGTCTGGGTTGCCCTCATCCATGAGCTTGCTTGCGTCAATGTTGCGCTTGTTTCTCTTAGAGGACTGCATGGGCAGAGGGTGGATGACATCACCAGGAGGACCCTAGGGTTGAAAGAAAATAAGAGTAGACAGGCTGAATTAATTATTTATTAAAACCTACTTCTTATTTTTGGTATTATAACCTAGTCTTTTTAATATTTGTATTGTCTTTAATTTTAACTTAAAACAAAACTTAAAGGGTTAAAATACTTACTGGAGGACCAGGGGGGCCTGGCACACCTGTTTCACCCTTAGTACCAGTTTGACCCTACAGGAGAAGACAAGAAGAATCCATCTTATTAGCTTAGGAATAATGCTTTCTTGCAATTGTCAATGTTACTGTAAATCCAGTACATAAAATTAGTATGAAACAAAATGTCACTTTGCGAAGGGAATGGTAAGGGAGTAAATACTGTAAATCTTCAACCCCTTTTTAAAGCACTCAAGCGAAGAAATAAATAAATGGTGCCCACACTCCATAATATACTGGCCAATAGAAGGTTGCATGAAGGGAAGCAGTGGGAGGAGTGAGAATTCCGCCCAAGCCAGGACAGCAGGGGCTGCTGGGGCTGAGGATTGTACGTTATACTGTACATGTATCTATTAAACCAAGACCCTTGTTAGTGATCCAATAGGTTGTACTTACAGATGAACCTTTAGCACCCTTTGGACCAGGAGGACCCTTGAAGAAAGAAGAAAGGAGAAAATGTGCATCATTCAAAACATAATGAACAATTCCATGTTAAAGTGAAAATTAACAAACAGATCATTTTACCTATCCTGAAATAGGACATAGGTCTTTGGAACAAGCATGGGAATCTCCACTATCTCCCATCAATACCAACTGACCAACGTACTGTAACTGTATGCCAACTGTTTTGTTAATCTAGACCAGTAAAACACAGTTGTGAAGAGTACTGTACCTTGACTGGAAGACACAGAGAAAGAAAGATCCCAGTTGAAGTCAATGTCTCAACAGCTGCTACCATGCTGGCAGTACTGTACCTTTGTGGTGACATCATAAAGAATCTGCCCTGCACTCGTGAACTGAAAGTACAGTGTTCTGTTTTTCTAAACCCTTTTTAGCATGAACTCAGGTTGCATTCTCTATGGCTCCCAACTGCACCAACTGTACCAACTGCCTTTGAGTCGAACCCCATGTCTCCCCCCACAACAATACATGGAACATCATTGAAGCAGGTATCTTTTTATCCCCAGATCTTCTACTTACCGGTAATCCTGGAGGACCAAGTGGGCCAATTGGACCAGTTGGACCATTTATACCCTAAAACACAGTAAAAGCAATGCGTTAGTGTACAGTAGCTAACCACATGCAGTTTCATTTTCATCTGGAGGAAACAATACTTACAGTATCTCCTTTAGCACCTGTCGCCCCCTGAGGACCTGGAAGACCCCGATCACCTTTCTCCCCCTGCTCTCCAGGGGGTCCAATCAGACCGATCAAACCTGGATGACCCTGAATTTAAGAACAACAAGTAAAAGAGCATTACACACCATCCTACTTAGTCAATGGGTGGCATAGCATAGGATCTGAAGCAACACAATATATACAGAAAACTCCCTACTTCCTATATAAAGAGCGCTTCAGCAGTAAGGAAACTCGCTTGTCAGCCCCTTTCCATTAGGAGACAACCTGAAATATGCCCTTTGTTGGGATAACTTATTTCCACTCCTCTTCCTAACTGTAACAGAGGAACTTCAGTATACAATATTATATATTTCTCTGAACAGAATTATACGATTGAATGATCTTGAACTTGTACTTATGGTAGAAAAATCCCTGTAAGAAATGTCAAGATGCTTCAAGCCTTACCTTTTCACCCTTTACTCCAGAGTCACCTTTGAGACCTGGCAAACCAGGAGGACCCTTAACAAAGAAGAAGAAAAAACAGTTTGACACGTGTTCTGTTTGTATCATCAATTACAATAATAGGTTAGCTACCATTTAAAGTCACGTATCACTTACCATTGGACCAGGAGGGCCATTTGGACCAGGTGAACCTGGGAGACCTTGTTCACCCTGAAAACACAAAAACACACAAAAAAGTTTAGTTTTATTCTAAAAGCTAAAAAAAACACCAGTGCTTAGGACTGCAAAACATCAAGCGCAAATTTTAATTCGACCATATTTTATATGTTCACCAAATAATATATTGTAACTGGTGATGGATGGTTGCTTAATGTATAAGTTGTGGTATACCAATGACCTGAAGCCCTATCATGTATTTACTATATAGTAAGTGAGTTTACTGTTTTCAAATACCTGAAGACACAGGTATGTTATTACTCTACAGTCCATAACAATTTAACTGTAGCAATCCTATTGCAATTGATTTGACTGATATTCTTCTTTTCATTGAGACGCTTCACTTATAGTGATCAGCTGCTTAGCAGTAGTGAATTGTGATTGTATATGCTTACCACCGGACCGGGGATTCCCCTGAGACCCTCTGGGCCAGGCTTTCCTGGAGCTCCTTGTGGACCAACTGGACCAGTCTTTCCTTGAGGACCCTCAAGACCAGATTCTCCCTATTGAACAACGAAAGGTGCACAGAGATTAATATATGCCATTGCACCATATAGGGCAGCAGTGTGGAGTAGTGGTTAGGGCTCTGGACTCTTGACCTGTGGGTCATGGGTTCAATCCCTGGTAGGGGACACTGCTGCTGTACCCTTGAGCAAGGTACTTTACCTAGATTGCTCCAGTAAAAACCCAACTGTATAAATTGGTAATTGTATGTAAAAATAATGTGATATCTTGTAACAATTGTAAGTCGCCCTGGATAAGGGCGTCGACTAAGAAATAAATAAATAATAATGCCATGTGCCATTGTGCAGGTTTGGCATCTTAAGCATTACAATGAAGAAAGAACGTGATTAACCCACCCTCTCCTTCAATTTCCACAAAGCTGACAAGATATGTTTCCTAAACTAATTGGCAGAGAATTCAGATGTAACCATCTTCTCTATTTGATCTTGTCTCTTTCTAGCCCAAGTGAGCGTGCCACAGAATGATCTACCGCCACCTGCTGGAATGGAGGATTACAACTTCTACTAATCCTCCATTCAAGACCAGTTGAATTGGGAGTGGAAGACAAGTTCTATTCACCATCATTAGGAGATTTAGGAACAGACTATTGCCAATCCAATAATGGTGGTAAAGTAAGCATCTTTAAAAAGGTTTACCTTGATACACAAATATGGTGACACCACTGCACTGACTTCATTATGTTTGCTGCAATGCTTTACAGTATTTATTAAGGGTAGTGAGATTCTATTCAGTTCAACCTTCCCCTAAAAAAACTCCTTACCTTAGCACCCTTTTCACCTTGCCTTCCCTCAGGGCCTGCAGCTCCGTGTGGACCCTACAACAGATGACCAACATATATATTAAATGTCTTGAACGAAGTAGGTAGTGCCAGAGAATTCCTGATGGCATTTTTTTAGATAAGGATATCATTTGTATGAATTGTGGGTAACTTACTCTCTTCCCTGGGGGACCTGAAGGGCCAGCCTCTCCAGTAGGACCAGGAGACCCCTAGACAAGGGCAAAAAGCAAAAGGAGATGGTCACTGTACAGTAACATGTGGGCAACATGCTGCCACCCAGTGTAACACACAGCAGGGAATGACTGCGTCACTTACAGGTTGTCCAGCTTCACCATCATCTCCTTTGTCACCAGGAGGACCATCCAGACCCTGTGGGGAAGACACGGTTCAAATTAACTTGCATACCTTGTTTTGTTACTATTACAGAACTCCTGTATTATCACAGATGTTCATATCTATTGACAAGGTCATGTGTGGACTTACAGATGGGCCAGACTCTCCTGGAGGACCTGGGTCACCAGGGAAACCGACTGGACCCTGGAGAAAAAAAAACACAACCTGGTTATACACAGAAGAAATGGATTAACAGCAAACCCACAACAAAGATTTAACAGATTAACCCTGTATGATAAAACTGAGTGTCCCATGGATTTAGACAAGATTCAATATGGTTCACAACAGCAATGATGATAATGCGCTGGGTAACTCTGCCGTTTTGTAGCACCTTATATACCCCTAGTTGTATTTTTCTTCTTTTAACCACAATATATCCGATTCTATCAGCTTGTCTTTTTTTGCTTGGCTATGTATTAGTTCTACATTTGATCCTTCTTTCTAAGTTCATCGTCTTTGCCAAGTCTACCCATTAATCTAGCTACAGACTTAAGGAGCCATTTATCTGATGTATTGAACCATTGTATGTCTTTTATATCACTATGGGTTGAGACTAGCTTACCCCAGTGATTTTGAAAAGGTGATCCGTGAATGGGAAAGTAGAAGTGTCATACTTACAGGGCTGCCTTTGGGGCCATCATCTCCAGGGGGACCTTTAGGACCAGGGGGGCCTGATGAACCAGCAGGTCCAGCTTCACCCTTTTCCCCTCTCTCACCTCTGGGACCCTAGAAAGAACACACAACACTTTTAACACAACTATAAACTATGCATGATAATACTAGGCTATAGATTTTTTTTTTTAAATCAATAGCTGATGTCACATCTCAATGTTTTTACTGTTGCTTCTAATGACAATTTTCCTGCACACTTCTTTGTAATTTACTGTAGAGTTATGCATAATGTGTAGAATATAAAATCATAATATACATAAGCAATAACAAGTGCCTAAGAAGGGCAGTGCTTTTATAACTACTGCACATCTTGTGTGTTGTTGCGCTTTTAAAATGACCACCAAACTTTAAATACATTTATACTGAATTTAGCCTTCCACCAGTACAAAATATTCCCTATACTTTGGCTGGAAAGAATACAAATTTGACTTACTGGTGGTCCAATATCACCTTGGAGACCAGGTTCTCCCGCTTCGCCAGACTCACCCTGTGGGGGAAAAAAACAAAGAGATTAAACCTCAAACAAAGCATTCTCAAAGCTAAAATGGCAAAACAGGCAAAAAACATGCTGATCCAGAGGAAAAAAAAGATACGGAATCCCCTGTGCCTTGTTCAGAAAAGGCAAGTTTCTGTAGATCTCTGCATTTCCATCTTGTTTGATAATAGACTAATTGAGTTGAGTGATGCATGCAAGATCAGAATGGCACAGTCTCCTATGTTCATCATTAGGGGCAGGAGTGAAACACATGCTACATTACCAATGCTTATCAGTTCAAGACAGTTTGGTAAATCTGTAAAGATTCTCATGTCGACCACTAAAAGCTGGCAACAGTGTCATGTCACAGTAAATGTTTATAAACTGCAAATCGGAAAGGGCTTTCAGATCAGTTTATACTAAGAAAATACAAAAATGTAAGCAGCAAAATGTGCTCTTGGTGGATTGAACAAAAATGAACTCTTTTGCTGGTTTAGTGCCACCGTCAAAACAGGACACATTATAAAAAACATAGAAAGCATCTTAAAAATAAATATTTTTACTAGGGCTCTGACATCTATTTTTATTGTAAAACATTCTCATGACTAAATAGTAACTACATTTCCCCATACATCTGGACAGTCTGTAGTTGGCAATATACATAATGAGCGAAGTACTAGAACTACTGCATAGCCTCAGATGTGATGTATTTCCAATCAAACGATCTGAGATTCAGAGGGTGTGGAAGTCTTACTTTCTCTCCCACAGCTCCTGGGTTTCCAATGCCCCCTGGGGGCCCTTGTGGACCATCCGCTCCTGGAGAGCCAGACGGGCCCCTGGGGCCAGGGGGACCTGGCGGACCCTAAAAGACAAATGATACGCACTGATTAAAGACGACAAATTCATCATCTAATGCACATATTCCAATGTCGTATATCTACTTATGGTTTAAATAGGGAGGTGGGAAAATATTTTACCATTTGACCAACGTCACCCGTTTCTCCTTTTTCACCAGCTGGGCCAGGCAAGCCCTGATAAACAAAGAGAAACACATTGTTATTTAAGTTATGAATTGCTCGGAACCATTCCTCTTTTCATCTTTCAGAAGATTTTATACAATGGAGGCTTTTGGTTTTTTCTCACTTTTTTATTTTACAAAGATATTAGCTTGTCGAAACTGTCACTGAACACTCATTTGTACATAATATACTGCAACTGTTAACTTATTCCATGTCTGTCATAAGGTCTTCAGCATATCTTGGGAAGAAATGTCTATCACAACTAAAATATAATGAATTTCTACTCCCGGAGCAAAGTAATGTGCCATTACCTGCAGACCGACAGGGCCGGGTGGTCCTGGGAAACCTCTTGGGCCTTCGTCACCTTTCTGACCGAAGAGACCCTGCTGCCCACGGGGGCCAGGCTCTCCGTCAGCACCCTGGAAATGCACACAGCAATACCTTGTTAGCATTACACACAGAAATATACACTAACCAATACCCCTTTTAACACTGAACATATACACTAACCAATACCCCTTTAACCCTGAACATATACACTAACCAATACCCCTTTAACCCTGAACATATACACTAACCAATACCCCTTTGACACTGAACATATACACTAACCAATACCCCTTTAACACTGTGAACGTATACACTAACCAATACCCCTTTAACATTATATATATGTACACAAACTGATACCCTTTTACATTCTATATGTGTACACAAACTAATACCCCATTAACACAAAGAAATATACACAAACCAATACCCCATTAACATTCTATACAGGCACACAAACCCTCTATCAATCCCATGCCCTTTAATATGAAGTAGATACCCAGGATATTACTGCTCACTAAGGATTATAATTAAAACATTCCTTAAGCGCAGTTTTTTTTAACAAGGTCATTATTACCATAACATTATCTCAGCCTAATACCGGAGAATACATGAATTATTTATTTGTTAGAACTTTTTTTTTTTTTTTTAATTCAGGATTAGTCCATTGATATGAATCTTCTCATTTACAAGACAGCAAACAAACAAACAAAAAAAAAACACTGAAAATAGTAAAACACAAACTAATAAGAATCTACTGATTTATAAACAAAAAAACATAGGCACACAGATAGTCGATGCCAGTGGACTGTACGAACTAATGCAAGGAAGGGGAATACGAGGTTCTGTACTTACAGAAGGGCCAGGTTGTCCAATTGGACCTACTGGACCGGTAGGACCAGGTGGACCCTGGGGGTAAAGAAATAAAAGTTCACACAAGAGTTAAGTACTGTTCATGTGGATGTATGATGGTACAAGCTCATAGTGTAACTGTATGAAAACATCATTCACTGCATTATCATGATAACTTCAAAATGTATATTAAAGCAAGTAACAGTCAACTACAATTTAATACTGCAGTACAAATATCAATATTTGAAAACTACTTACATGTTCTCCTTTGTCGCCTTTGCTTCCTTTCTGCCCTGGCTCACCAAGTTCACCCTATTTGAAAACAAAAGAAGACAAACATGATAAATAAAATCCATTATTACAGTACACATTTACTGTATGTTATTCACTTTGCTGTGACAAATGCAGAGAACTGCTGTATTTGGGTTTTGAGTAAGAAACCAGGGTAGTGTTTGCTGTCTAGCATTCGACTCTATGGCTGTTAATTGCCATACCTCCTTAAAATGTGCTAACGGTTGTTGCAGGAAATAGATTACGTGTTTGTCACAGCCAGGCACGTGAGCAAACCTGCCATCATACTTTACATTATTCAAAATGCTGCTGCTGCTTTTTCCCCCTTGAAATATCCAGAATCATCCAGCATTGCAAACTCTCACCTTGATTTCCTACTAGGCTATAGCTGAATTACTGAATTGCTATGCCTGCAGTGATTAAAAAAAAAAAAAAAAGATGGTTCAACATTCTATTACATTTCTATAAATCAGCCACTTGGATCAGGAAATATATTCAAATTAAGTATAATTTCCTTGGAGGTTGAAAGATAAAATATATAAAATCCCCTAAATGGAAAATAACTTTACCTGCATAATTATTTTACCTTCACTTTTTACCCACAACCTACCTGTTTTACCAATAATTTAAATTTTACCTGTCAGTGTATCTACAGTATACACAATCAATAAAACTAGAGATATTTTGAGTAGGTCCACTAATTGAACTATCCATCCCTATACAAATATATAGATACATGGAGCTCTGAGGTTTCAATTACATTTACCACAATGAATCTAGCTCTAGTTCTTCCAGTACTGAATGAATGACCATTGAAGAACAGCATATTGTTGTCTGAATTGATGAAAGTCTGCCTAGTAATTATCCTGTAGGTATATCACAGGTCGCTGGCCCACTCCCCCTCCACCTCTATACCTTGTCCCCGTCTTCTCCAGGAGACCCAATAGGTCCAGCCGGGCCTGGAAGACCAACTGGTCCCTGGATACCGTCCCGACCAGCAGGGCCTTGAGGGCCTTTCTCACCCTGAAACACAAGCAAGACACATGTCATTCTCTCCATATAAAGACTGCATCATTTCACCTGGCCATTAAACCAATGCAGAGCATGTCATCTGTCTCAGCTAGATACTTTCATAAGGGATTTGACAAAGAAGAATAGAGGATTCAGAATAGTCTCCAACAGTTATCTGTAATAGAAGGGATTGGATGGAGATTTATTGACCAAATCCTTCAAATACCTTGACAGTTCGAGAACTATTAGCAATTCCAGAGAATAGTGTGCATTTTTACTTGAAGAAAGATGAAGAGGTTACAATATATTACCCTTCCGTAAATGTCCGTTTCTGAGAGTAAATTGTTTCTTTAAGTGAAGGGCATACTAGCATTCAATAATAAATAAATAAATACATTACTTACAGGTCCTCCTTTTTCCCCAGATGGTCCAGGGGGTCCCTGGGGCCCGGGTCTGCCTGGAAGTCCGATTGGACCTGCTGGGCCAGCCGGTCCCCTTTCACCTGGGGAACCCTGGGGAAACAGCCACAGGGTTAGGAACAACGTGGGGTTAGTAGGGTAGGGGGCTGCAAAAGAAACAGACTCCCCAAGGAAGTCTACACATTTTTAACAATGTTCCATGCTACTGTAAGTATACTCAGTGACATAAGACATAGGATGAAGTCAGAATACACCACCACTGAAGCTATAGCTTTAGCTGAGTGCAATGTATACCAGTGGGAATACACAACCAAGTATTGAAATATACCAATATTACCAAAGTCGTTTCTCAGATTATACAGATGTCTACAGAACTTTTTTAAAGACTTTCCAAGCATCTTTACTGTAGGCTGCTGTTCTACACTACAGTAGAGCCATAGCAAGCTGCAGAGAAAATTAATTTATATCGTTCATAAAAGATGTTGCTCAGCAGTCACTACTTACAGCAGGACCTGGTGGACCATTGGGACCCTCGTTGCCTTTCAAACCAGCTGCACCCTTTTGAAAAAAAGAAAAGGAACATTAAATACAAACATATAAAGTTCAAAATAATAATAATAATAATAATAAAATCAGCAGCTATCCTAGAAAAACTGCGTCAGGCTTTCTTGTGAATCCTATGCTCAGCTAAGCAACAAACAACACAATAATATTTTACTAGCATGTTCTAAGAATCAAGCCCCAAATAAAGCACCTCCATTTTGTTTACTTCATGGATAAATATTCAATGAACTTGTAATGTGCCTATATCAATGGAGTACGACCAGCTTATAGAAAGAGATAAGCGGTGCTATTTGTAAAACAAAGCTTTGAGGTTTCTTTAACATGGCTGAAATTTTATTAGTGTGCTACTGCACAATGTATATCTCATAAAGTGTGCATTTGTGATTTGAAAGCACTTTATTGCACAATTCTTTTAAGACAGCTGTATTTGATTTTCACCAGTACAGCAATGAATAATATTTGTACTTACTACTGGACCTGGAAGTCCTCTTTCTCCTGTGAATCCTCTCAGACCAGGAGGACCATCTTTTCCAGTTGGGCCAGCAGGACCAGGGTCACCCTGAAAATGCCAAAGCCTCATTAATATCACATGACTGACCAGGACTGAGCACCATATTGTTTGTGACCAAATAATGTGTTCATCCCTTAACTGGTTCCCAATCTCAGCAACTCCAGTAGCTTGGAATCTTCTTCCATCGGGCGATGTCATTGACCATTGGGTTCTTAAAAGCACAGCTGGCTAATTAACCTTTGGTGCTTTGCTTCTCATTGGTGGTCTCTTTCTGGTTTGTAATGGGAAACCCTCAGTGGTGGTTGATTATAATTTGGGACCTACCTAAATCGCGATTTCGCGGAAATCGTGAAATTGAGGGGTCACCGTGAAATTCACCTCTTAGGGGCCAATGCATACAACCAAGTACGGAGAGAAAAAAAAAAGAAAACTTGTTTAAATGAACTACTGCACAATGCAAGTGACGCAAACTACGTATCTTCCTTCTGCAGATAGCCCATTTTCATTCCTTCGCTGTCCCGTGTGCATTGCACTTAAGCAAAAAACAAACAAATAAAAAATGTCCACAAGTAACATTTACTAAATAAATTCTCCAAAGCAGTTAACGTTCTTGTTTACTATTCAAATGACAAAGTTTTAATCAGCCTATCAGTGCGTCTTTACTGCTTTTATGTGACCTGTACTGTGCAGGAGGGGGCGGGACAAAGTTGGTGCTGCATTGTTTTGATTTGGGTTGCTAAAATCTAGTTTTCAGCATTGGAGGTAAAATAGTAGAAATGGACGACAAAGAAAGCAAAGTATATTTCGGCTGATGATCGTTTCAAGATATTTCCCAAATAAACTACATGCAGACTGAGGTAATTGTTTTCCATATCTTAATGTGTATTTGGAGAAAATACGATCGATCGCTATTTAGCTTCAGAATCACACATTAAACAAAAGGCTACTTCAGAGGCTGCTGAACAGAACGTAAAATAAACAGCTTTCAGAAACCAAACTGGAAAGTCAGCCCAGACAAGAAGTATTCCTGTCTGCAAGTTAAATCAGTACTAAAACGATCCAGCACAGCCACCTCGCTTCAACCTGCTGTTACAGTTGGAATTTTAGACCCGAATAGCCGCGTCTTCTTTGTTTTGACTCGGTACTAATAAAATAAATTATTGGATGGGACAAATAACATGACAACGAACATGCTGCATACATTGACTTTATTAAAGTATGCCAGATGACCTTGGGTAAACGAGTTTTGGGGCTGTTTCTAATCGATTTCCACATCTGTATAACTTGGCAAAGCTTTGCCTTACACTTCCAACCAATTCAGTGGATGCAGAACGTGCAGTCTCAGTGTATGGGCAAGTCAACTGCAGGGGGATGCTGCATACTCGCCTTTAACAAATGCTAGCACTATTTTAATAAGGAAGCAAGTACCACTATTTTTAGGCTCTATAGTGTTCTGAAATACTGTCTACTTAGGTTTATTTAATGTTTAAACATGTCCGCGAAATCCTAATTTTATTCCGCAACATACCTGTGAAAATACGTAAATTTACCACGATTTAAGTAGACCCCTAATTATAATCAGCACAAGCTGATGAGCGTAGAAACTGTGTAACTTACCTTTACACCTTCTTTTCCAGCAGCTCCTGGGAGACCCTGCTCGCCAGGGGGGCCAGGGGGCCCGGGGTGTCCACGCTCTCCCATTGGTCCAGTTTCACCAGTAGGACCCTGAACAATACAATTCATAGGTACACAGGATCAGAGGCATTCTAATTATACAATGGCATTCTTCCTATACACATGGTTCGGCCTGAAATTAACCAAAGTTATAGGACAGATATAATGCAGCAGCTATAAAATATTGAGCAGTTCAGTTCTGTTGCGATGGCAATAGCGTCACTGTAATTCTTCGACCAAATTGCCTATTGTTTCATTAGCTAGGAGGAGAAAGGTAGGTTCAAAGCATTCATACAGCACTCCCTGTCAGAACCAGCTGTTCCAAAGGGGTCTTTAAAGTGTACAGCCAGTAAATTTAGCATAACTGCAAAAAAAAGCCATATAAGTCTCTAAAGCAAACGTAGATGCAAGACAGACTTGTACTCAAGTGAGTATCATGGCCAGTGTCTTTTTTGAACTACAAATGAACACAGTCATGTTACTGGGGTGAATAGAGGCGTACCTGGGCTTGGGTTTCAATTGAAAACCCATTGGACTGCTGTATTATCCAACCTTGACTGGAGGTACCGCTTGTTAGGAAGTGTTAAATGTGACTAGACAGCTAAAGCTCAGAGTTTGCTTTAAATTAAGCCCATCTAGTTGAGCGTTTTGGCTAGCTGACAAGTATAAGTTTCTGTTTGCAATTATTTCTTATTTTTTTCTTTAAAATTCTTCCTCAAGATAATATCCCATCTTCCATCTAATAAACTGCCCAGCCGGAATTACTCAGTACGCTTGGGTCTCCTATGAAGTGGTAAATCTGCTCATTAAATTCACTTATTAATAAGGAACACCAGGGATAAATAATAAAAAAGAGACAGAAAGATCCCTTTAGAGACAGTATAAAAGACAAATAAAACATTTTGGGTCCTTGTTAAAATGAATATGTTTTAGAAATCCATTTGGCTTAAATTCCATTTCCAGTATAGAAAGTGCCACATACAGCATGGCAACTGGCCGAGGTCAACATGCAAAATGCTTATCATAACGATCTACACCTTCAACTATTGGCCTTTTTTTGTTATTTATTTTTTTGGTTTCGAGCACTTTATGATGCAATGGCTGTTGTAACGAATGCAATCTGAAGCCTTGTAACAGGAAAGGCAGTCCACAAAAAAACAGCCTTTCCCAAAATGTTCCCAGTGACATCACTAAAGTGCTTTGTGGATCACTGACATGAGTGTGGGAATAAATTAATAAATGGAAGGCTTTATATATTATCAGATGAAAAGCTTTTAAAGCTTTTTGAATCGTTAATAGTTTTTACATTCTTAATATCAGGAACTGCAAAGCAGGTGGAATGTATAAAGGGCTTCTACTTGAGGTCAGGCAGAAACCTACTTACTTAAAATGGCTTCAGATCCAGACATTCCTAATCAGTATTCGGCTCCAGCTTCTCAGCAACAATAACACTTTAATGCAGTAAAGTGGGCTAAAATTGAACATTCTTTGGTACCATAGGTCAATATACTGGAGAGATTTTGTCTTAAGGCAGGTTTCAGTGCCTTCCTTAGTGCGATGACATAAAAGATGGCATTATAACGGTGACCACTTCACTTTGGTTTCCAAATCCTGATGTGCACAACCCATTGATGTTTATTCCTTGTGAACATGTACAAATTACTAATCTATGCTGTGCATGACTTTAAAGTCTTTTGTTGTGCCAGTCAAGCATGAAAATAGCTTGATTTGCAGCCATTAACACAGTTTTGTGTGGGTGGTGAAACACGTTTCATGGTACAAACCACCCGCCACCACCACAACATCCTGATAATAAAATGCCTCTCGTGAGACTATATTAGACAGAACCGGCCAAGTTTTCCTTAAAAGATACTGTTGCTGTTGTTTTTCCTGTAGAAAGTAAGTTACTAATGAGCTGTAAACAACGCTGTAAACAAGGCTTACCTGGGGTCCAACCACACCTGGGGGCCCAGGAGGACCTGTCTTGCCTTGGAAACCCTGAAGAGAAAGTCAAGGTTAGATGTCAAGAGATAAATGCAATAGGAGTTACAAGATATACAGTATAGTGATTTGCAATAGCATACCATCTCTCTGGGAATTAATATCCATTTATAGAGATACTACAATACTTCCCTTTGCATTTCTAATGAATGTAGGTATCCTAAAATAACTTTCCTTCTCATGGCATTTTTTTTTATTTTTTACGTACATTAGTACATTGCTGTCATAGTCTTTCTCTTCGCCCTGTTTATCTACAACAACATGTTTCTCTATCCAATTCTTGTTGGGCTGTATATGCAGGCACATGGACAGTGCAGAATCTCATTCTCTTTTGTGGACATTTGTATGTACTGTTATGTCACAGCAAGAAACAACTGACGTCATAACATGAGTAATAAGCTAGTTTACAAATCAGGAGGCCTTCCTTATCTAAGTCCTGTCCTGAGCATTAACAGCACACCAATGCAGTCCCGTGATCAGCACGATACTCACAGTTTCACCTCTCTGTCCAGGGTGTCCAGGAAGTCCATCTTTGCCAGCGGGACCCTGATTGAGAAAAGACAGCTTGGTCACCCAGTGGAAGGAAATACCTTCAGAATCAGTAAAAGCAGGCTCTCAGATGAATTCATTATTCCTCTCGGAAGGGAGGCCCTGAACTACATTTAAGGAGAGGACTCCAATATCTAATCTAACAGAGACACCTTCACACGTTGCTTACATCACAATACCGCTCAGGGATTATACAGCTGCTCCAAGCCATTCTCTTGAGACCTGGCATCCAGCACTGAGGGCCTGGAGTATTACTCCATATCAATTCCACATACCATCTATTTAGACCTTTTGTACTGTGTGTTTGTACAGTACGTAGTACACAGACTGATATGTGGATTACATGACATGGCTACATACTAATTGTTTGGCCAGTCAGTGTATGCATGTATGTCTGCATGTGTTGACTATGAGACCTGAAGAGGATATGCATTAGACATTATAGATAATAGACATTATTAATGCACAAGGGGGTTTAAATGCATGACCCTGGCCTCCCAAAGCCAGGACAGAAAAGATGCTCTTTGTCACATCATTGTGACATCACGCATGCTAAATAGTGGTCTTCAGGACGAGCCTATTTTAGTAGTGCTCATTTTTCAAAATGAATCCTCATGTGCATCTAAAAAGTGTTTCATTCTCAATGAGAAGATACTTACAGGTGGGCCCTTTGGTCCAGGGAATCCTGTGGGTCCCTGAGGTCCTGGTAAACCCTGAAAAACAAAAGGAAGATACCATTGCTACCAGATCACACAGCTTCATTCGTGTTGATTTGTAATACTCCTGAATCTAGCACACACTAATAATAATAATAATAATAATAATAATAATAATAATAATAATAATAATAATAATAATCTGTTTTAATTGCCAACATCTAGTTTAAGATTAAGAGAAACAGTGTAATTACTCAGTTTGAATATCAAACATTCACAACTGTATTCCTGCAGGGCCTGCAGAGCTCCAGGGAAGTGACTGTAACTAGGACACTGCAATATCTACTCTGTAGTACTGGCAATGCCCTCAGAAGGATGGTAACGTGACGGTAATTATACCCTTGGGGTATTCTACCTTATGTAGTAAAGGCCTGGTTTATCTAGTACCGGCACACAGTCTGTAACAAACATTCTACTGTAGCCAGAAGAGGTATAATGACAAATCACAGGTGTCAGTACCATAAAACAGAACATGTAGGTCACTGTGATACTGCACATCCACTGCAGAATTCAGTCGAACTGTTTCTTGCATAGCAGTGGTTATGCAGTATATAATAATAATAATAATAATAATAATAATAATAATAATAATAATAATAACAAATGGACCATACCCTTTCGCCAGGAGGACCAGCTGGACCATCACTCCCTGAGTTGCCCTGTGGAGATGAATCAGAAGCCATTCAGTTAAAAAGCAATGCAAGTACTCTCATCTAATTAAGAAAGACAGGCTTCTGATTGAGAATAGCAGTGTTTAGTGAAACACACCTTGGACCCTGGCTTTCCAGTGGGACCCCTTGGACCTCTCTCTCCACGAGGACCCTTGAAGGAAATGAAACCCAGGAAGAGTACATTATTGCATTATTTAACACTCTGTATCTTCACATTGCTCTCCCTGCACTTGAGTGAAAAGCTGTTGTGCAAGCTGATTGAAATAACACACACTGCAACTACAGGGCACTGCTTCTGTTTTAGAATGAGCTTCATGATGTTTGCTAAGCACAAGCTCCATCCCAATGTTCTCTTAAACAGAAAGATTTTTAGATGTTGCTAATTCTTTGAGAACTGTTTCATATATGCAGTAAAGGAACCTTTTAATACAGTCAAAATACTTTGGTATAGGCTTTGATTCCAACTGGAATTCATAAGCAATTACTGAATTACTGATGTTCAGAACATGAGGGGCCTTTTTTGCTTGTGTAGTTGATCGCTGTTTAGTTGCAATACTCAGTGATTCACAAGGGGAGTCACTGATCTAGATAACAGTAAACAAAAGGGGAGATGTATTTTTGATGTAATGATAATGTGAGGACTAAACTAAAAAAAAAAAAATCTCTCTCAAATAACAAATCCTGACACCAGAACCTAGACGGACTAAAAAGGATACGTACCGTTGGTCCTCGCTGCCCCCTTGGACCGGGTTTGCCTGCTGTTCCCTAAAAAAAATAATGAAAAGCTGTTACGATTCAAGTACAGTAGACATGGCACCAATGCACAGTACACTCTGTGTACCAGTGGTCTTTAGCTTTCAGGTGACTTCATTGGGAGGGATGCTACAAACACAACACACCAGACAGCTGGCAAAGGAGGCTTCAGATGTGGAGGACCAAGGGACTGCCTGAGAAAACAAACCACTGGCAGCTGTTGGGACAACCGAGTAGCAAAGCTGGTCCTCTTGCCGTTACTTCATAGGATAAGACGTATTAGTCATCAAAAGTAAAAACAAGCTGGGTTATTGACTTAACAAAACATGTACAATGGACGTCATTGTAAACCAGGTGACTACATGGGCCTGGCTCAAAAATCCAGGCCGTTTTTCTTTCTTATTTTCTTTATGAGGACAACATGAGTCATTTCTACCAGCAAAAGTATGTGTAATATATATATATATATATATATATATATATATATATTTTTTTTTTTTTTATATTAATTCAAATGCATTGGGCTTACCATAGTGTAATACTAAAACAACTGGATGCATAACCTGATATTTATGCATTATACTAGCTGTTGAAGAGTTTAGGACGATTGAATCAGTATTTGGCAATTGAGAAATTTAGATCTACTACAGTATATGATCCAGGCCAAGCCCTTAATAGACTATTTACTGTAGTTATTTTAATAAACTATTTTCAAGTGGACACTTTAAACAAAGCTTTAATGCATTTCGATCTACATGCTGAAGACATGGATAAGAGCATTGCTTTCTCCAATTAAAAGAAAAGTGAATTAGTGTAAAGAAGGCAGACTTCTATGGATCTTTAACAGTGCAGTATGGGCTCTGAATGACAAAACCCCTTTTATCGGTTGTGAAATCAATAAACAAATTACCACTGCTTGAGGCAGGCCTGGAATTCTAAACATGACAACCATTTCAAACGCAATGGGCTGAGACGTAATCCTCTTGGTCTGCTGTCTTTGACAATGCATTATTTGTGCAGGCTTAAAAAGAAAAAGTGCCTGGGCTTTATCTTAGTTTACATTTATCTACGGGCTCCGATAAATCACCAGTTAGTACAAAATCAAAGGATATATTTAAAAAAACAATTCTATTGTGTTTTAATGGCCAGTGTTTTTAAAAAGATTAGATTAAAAGATACAAAGATGACATGGCTCAGTCCTTACAGAAAGTACCATGTACTGGAAGCTGCTATAAACTGTAAATAAGATGCTTTGCAGATTATTTCAAGCATCAAATCTTATCAAGCATTTTAAAATGCAGCCTTCAAAATTAAATTCAATTAAATTCATAATGTATAATATTAATATGCCCACAAATGCTTGTTATTTCATAAATCCTTTTACATAAATCTAATCCTAATATTTCTGAATACAATACAATTCAGTATCTGATCTGATTACACTGAAAGAGGCACATCTCTTTGTTCCAGAATGATCGGCTTTGCTAACCATCAATCAGAGAGTGCAGGCAAAACAGTAAAGAATGGGGTGAGTGTCGTGGCTCAGCACATGTAATGCTGTTAGATTCTTCTCGTGGGTTCACACTCTACAGTACGTACCCTTGCTCCTTTTTCTCCGTTGGCTCCTGGAAAACCTTGAAAACCCTGAGACCCCTGAAAAACAGAAACACAAGAGCTCAGTCAATATAGCAGCTCGCCTATTACCAACCTTCGCATGGCCAGCTATTGTTATGAAAATGAAATATATGTATACTATATTGACCCTGAGCAAGTCACTTCACCTCCTTGTGCTCCGTCTTTCAGGTGAGGCGTAATTGTAAGTGACTCTGCAGCTGATGCATAGTTCACACACCCTAGTCTCTGTAAGTCGCCTTGGATAAAGGCGTCTGCTAAATAAACAAATAATAATAATAATAATATTAACCTCAATATATTATCATATATTTCATAATGTATGGGTTTGAATACATTTAATATATTCACCATACACAAATTATTGCTGTTGTTCTGCTCTAGAACGCTGTTTATTCACAAACAGCTCATCAAATCAAAACATCCACTCCAGCTCTACTGACTGCAGGAGCGTGCCACTCCCCCACTCCTGCAGTGCTCACCACTGCTGACGGTGACATCACATAAATCCAGGAAGAACACTCAATAACACACAACACTTCCCAATAAAAAACACTCGCTATAATGACAACAATAAACAATAACAATACCACAATAATTAACAGCAATCTAACAGACAATAGACATTTTCCCCATAACCCAGCGTCCTTTGCGCTACCATATGAAAATCAGATATTTGCTGCTGTTACTGATAGCTGTTTTTGTTTTCATCATATATTTTAATCTATCAGCCAAGAAGAACATGCACAGGGAATTAAGACATATGAATTGGGATAAGACATAAAACCGAGGTCCTATTGTAAGTGACTCTGCAGCAGCAGTTGCTGTTGCAAAGTTCACCCCCTAGTCTTTGTACGTCGCTTTAAATAAAAGTGTCTGCTAAATGACTAATTAATAATAATAATAAATCAAAAGTAAGAAATCTAATTCTTTTTCTACGATGTCTACCCTCTTTCCATTTCAACGCTGCTCTCTAGGTCTGGCAGGACAATGTGTAAAATATATTCATAAAATACAAAAGTATAAATGGTCTTAATGTTAAAGTATAATCTAGATTTTTTTAAATCATGTCACTGAAGAAATAACATTTTGTATTGTGTCTCTTTATATATCATATATATACACACAATATAAAATGTCTGTTTCTGTGTGATATTGCTTATATTTAAAATATCTTTCAACAATTGTTTCAGCTCATTGATATATTTTGAGATGAGTATTAAAAAAGTCAGGTAATATATTTTATATAGTTTTCAATATATTTGAAGAAATGAGTGTCATAGATAAACTCCATACCTTTGGACCTTGTCTTCCGGGATATCCAGGTAACCCTGGAACACCAAGCTTGCCCTGGAAAACAAAAAGAAAATTACCTTTATTATATAATATAATATAATATAATATAATATAATATAATATAATATAATATAATATATTTGCAAATGGTATTAACTACTGTACCTCACATTCTGATATCAATATAGGTCAACTACTGGTTAACTGTTCATTCACTTTTGTTTTAACAAACAAGATTGGTTCTCATAAACAAAAATTTGTATCGTATAGATAAAGCACAGACCGCCAAATTAACCCACCATGTAACTTATAATCAAATACTGTCCACATACAGTACAGATAAGCAGAGTTATATGGTGGCTCAGTACAATTGTCCAACTAAAGCCTCACCTTTTCTCCAGAGGGACCAAGTGGACCTGAATCACCTGGCAGACCAGACCTTCCCTTTGGACCTTCAGGTCCATCTTCTCCTCTGGGACCAGAAGGCCCAAGCTCGCCCTTGGGAGAAGAGACACATACCAAGATTGCTTTAGTGCCAAAAGTACATCTACCAGAAAACAAATGCATGCTAGATATTAGGTTTCTTTAATGCAAATGCAATGGGCTTTGAATGCTGTAACAATACAAACATGATCTAATGTTACGGATTAGACTAGCTAATGAAGCGGTTAAGAGGACTGGAGCTGAATTTGATTTAGGCTGATTTGGTAATTGAGAGATTCTGATCCGCTACAGTATAAGTTCTATTCCAAGTCTTTTACACTCAGTATTTACTTCTTAAAGAATTTACAGTATTACTTTTTAAGATGTTTTTTCTGGGACATTAGTTGTATGCTGGGATTCCTTCCTGCAGATTCAACATGTGCTTCTTGCCTGCTCTATTGTAGAAAGATTTGGCAATGCATTTAGATTTCTTTTCTGGGGTTTCGTAATAATTCTTGTCTGAGACTCCTCAGGCCCTATTTTGAAGCAAGCGCAAAGGCAAAGGTGAATTTTTGAAAAGGAATAAAACTGTAACGATCATAAACTAGCAACTTAGTTGCAGGAAGGAGTACTTTATTCCTCTCCGAAAATGTGCCTTTGCTTTTGTGTACTTCAAAATAAAGCTTGGAGTAAACTAAGATTCAGGATTTACAGTAAATAACAGAAACATGCAGGACTCCCAGGGCCTAATTACAGACCCCTTTTTCATAAAATGTTTGTTAACCCTTGGTTTTAGTGCTCTGAGTAACTGAGTCTACAGGATTCTGATAAAGCGTTCTACAAATTGTATTTTCATCCTGCATTGCTGGTATCTTGCTGCACGGCTTGTCAAATGAGCTTCTCCCAATCAAGACTTTTCTACCTCAGTCAGAAACCAGCGCACAGCTCATAAACGAAGCTTGGACTGTTTCATTGCCATTTAATTTAATGTAGTAACAGGATTGCTTTCTTGCCATTTCGTAGACGCTGGATCCCCGTACAGTATTTACAGCCTGCTAACGAACGCTTACAGCCAACAATGAAATAGTCCAGAGGCTTTGTGACTGGCCAAATAAAGAAATGGGCATTCAGAACGCTACAGTAAATAAGAGCAATGCAGGGATCAATACTGGCATCCATCTCTGCCAAGGTTAATGTTCTTGGGTTTTATGACTTTTTCCACATCCAAAGTCAAGTTTTTATCGATAACACTGCTGTCTTGCAGCTCAGCCATAACATACGTCTTCAATATTTTTTAATAGGATTTCGATTTAAAACATGTTTCCTGTATTACTGAAGTAGCAGCCAAGAGCAATATTGATTTTAACATTTACCAGAAGCTAGTAAATGTCAGTAAAGCGCATGTGTAATGCTGCTTTACTTATTTATTAGTTGCTGCATCTTCTTTTGTTTACTGTGTTCCTGTTCCTACAAATCTCCTCAACAGGTATTGTATTAGCAGTGAATGCAACAACGGAACACATTGAAATACAGAAATTATTTTGAATTTTCAGCTAAAACGAGGCATACAGCCATATCATCTTAGGGGATAATAAAAGTGAATTTCTGTTGAAAGAATTAAGATGAGCAAAGTAATGCGAGACTGCTGTGTGAAACTTGAATAGAGAGCCTCAGGGTACGGAGAATTGTGGTTCAAGGGTTGTGGGTGCAGAGGAAGCTTATTTACATAAAGAAAGCTGAGGCATTTATCATTTAGGTGATGTTATTGAGCAATGATAAAATTAGAGTCATTCATTTAAAAATAATAAAACTTAACACATACATTTTTGGGGGTATTATAGATTAAAATCTACTTTTTATGCAAAAAATTAGGCTACAGGGTTTTATTTATACATTTTATAGGTCTAGTCCCTCCTCCTCAATCCGTTTGAAGCTCAGTTTGTCAGTTAGGTGGAGTTGGAAAAGGAGTTGATGGGTTAGATTTGAATAATAAATCCAACTCAGGATGCTCTTCTTCATTGATCTTGCCTAGGCCTTAATCGTACTCCCTATGAGGTTTCTGATTGGCTGACGGCCTTTACTTGTATTATAATACAATATCATTATATCTGCAAGATTTCAGAATACTTACTCGGTCACCCTTCAACCCCATGTCACCCTTGAATCCTGGAAATCCATCTTCTCCCTGGCAACAATACAAGAAGACATTAGGTCACCAGCCAGAAACAACAACATTACCACCCTACTCCTGTTGGGTTATAAATGCTATATGCTCACTACATAAGGACATATTTAATAGAGTCGGCAGAAGGAACAGTGAATGTCTAATTAATTGTTACATGGAATAAATTTGGCTAATAAAGCTAGTTGCAGACTGTTGCCTTGGAAACGTTAACTCGTGGAGAGATGCCAATGGCAGGCTGCTTTCTCTCGCAGGTTTACAACTTTTCTTGAGTGCTACCAATAAAAAGGGGGAAAAAATAGAAATATAGAAAAGAAAGGCTTATGTGCAGCTCAGGCAAATGCCACTCTAGAATGATGTGTTGGTTCCCTTTTTGTAAAAATCATTTCCGGTTGTGTTACTTAGCAGGTTACCAGCAAAAAACACCTGAAGAGCAAGTCCATTCTGCCCATATTTAAACAATTCAACCCATAGAAGGCAATGGAGCTTTTCTACTTCTAATCAGGGGTTTATTGCAAGCAGAAACCGGTGAACAGTCTCTTTAATGCTATGCAAAACACTGAAATCTTGAAATTACAGAATTTTTTTTTTTTAAAGCTTGCCATTTCATGATTTGTGGATGACAGAGAGGTTTCCCGTTGCAATGCTAATCTGACCCTGCTGCTCTTCTGGCCCTGTAATACTCTGCATCTAGTCCAGTACGTTTCACTCACCTTATCACCTTTGTGACCCATTAATCCACGGACACCATCAGCACCCTAAAAACAAAACAAACAAAAATAGATATAAAATGCGAATCATTCGCTGTTGAGATACCGTATACATACAGACAATCCGAATTCCTTTGGAAGTGTTTCAGTTAAGGTCAATGCAGACACCTTTAACCTTTAACTAAAAGTTTAATGAACTAGACCTAAGGGCCTCCTTGTATACAGCATGTGCTATTCGTGGTGTCTGCATTAGATACCTGAATATTCTGACACATGCCCAAGCTGAATACAATAATCTAGTACAGCAGTTCTCTGCCCTCTTGTGGTAGAATAGTGGAATTGCACCTAGTTCAGTGAGCATGAATAGCAGTTTCTGAAGGCATTGCATTTGAATGAAAAATTAGACAAATAGTAAGTGCTGAAAGGTGAGGTGTGTTAAATTAAATAATAATAAGGGCTGCTTAATGATGATCGTTCCATTTTCCTCGTTGTGCTAAATTGTATTTGAAGTCACAGCCGGGAGTTAATTGAACTGCACTAGCAGGTAGGAATGGAGGATGAGAATAAGAAGGTGCCTTTTTAATTAAAGGATGCAATGCCAGCTCTTTAAAGTTGAACTAGAATGAACTTGACACTCATTTATATCAAGACTTGCTTACGTCATACATCAAATTACACATCGCGAAGGGGCAATGACAAGAACAAGGTCCAATACACCATTAGCACAAGATTCGACGTGACAATCCTGACAATGTCTTTAACGGTTTCATCTCAATGGGATAAGTGGATGGTGGCGGACAATAAAGCAATTTGAAATTAGACAAATACGTGGGTCTCCAACACAGCTAACAGAGCACTGGGGTGGTAAACCTGTGGTCAGTGATCAGTCAAGTTAGCTGTTTCTTTTCACTAAAATCTATTTTTAACTCAGTAAAGACAAATACAATGAAAATTACAAAAATAAAAAACTGTCGATTGTATCCTAGTTTAGTGTCCCTGTTAACTGAAACCACTCATCTCATTCATGACAACCTGATTCTTAGACTTGTGCAGGATCTTATGCAATTACTGGGAGCGACAGTATGAAAACCCTTGTAATTGCCACAAAAAAAAATAGGAAAAAGAAAAAGAAAGAAAAATAATAATAATAATAATACACCCTATAATAAAACCAATTTGATCCAAGAATTACCGAATTCCCTGTTCACTTCAAGGCCACGCAGTGAACAAAGCAACATTGTGATACAGATTTGCCTGCAATTCCAGTTACTGTACAGTGCACTGGCCTCATTAGCTAGTTGGCCCATGTTCCCAGCTTTGATGTAAACTCTGATGTTTAAGCCGTGAAACTAAACTCAGCTGTCATGACTGTCAGCTCCCCCAGTCTCCAAGTAATAGAGCCAGGACCTGCAGATCATGATGGCTGGTGGACATAAAAATATATACTGCTCCTGCTGTTACACATATGCCATAGTGAACTTAGTAGATAACAATATGATAATATTACATAGATTTATAGATAGAGATATACAAAGACAAAGGAGCAGACATTTCGGATCAATACATACTGTGAATACATGTTGGTGTCGGTCACATGAAGGTAATTTAAAAGATAGAACTGCTATATTACAGTTAAAGAAAGCAATGCAAACCGTAAAAACCAATCAACACCTCTTGTCTGGAAAAGTTTGCACTGTCATTATAAGTGGAAGAATCGCTGAAGGTGTTTACTTGTAACAGAAAATACTCTTTCAGACATGGATTATCCACAGCAGACCAAAAATATTGTACATGCCGACAGATAGACAGACAGACAGACAGACAGACAGACAGAGAGGCAGACAGACAGACAGACATTTCAACACAACAGATTAAATGGTTTAGCAGTTTACAGACGACAGACTAAAAGATACACTCAGAATATTTAAATAACTACTATCATTTCCCTGTGAATGGTTTTTCCACAATCCCACTTTTCCTCATCCTAAACTGTAAAAAGGTTTTACCAAAAATGAACTGGATTTAAAGGCTGTCTTACCTTGACTCCTCTGGGTCCTGGATAGCCAAGCGGGCCTTGTGGACCAGCTGGCCCCTAAAAAAGACAAGCAAGATTTTAAAAATCAATGCATCACTTTGAATAATATTTCTGTCGGACTAATGAAATCTCTACCTACTTGCATTTTTCATTGTGTGAGGTGGTAGTTTATTTTGTGAAGAATCAAAAGTTAACTGCAGTTAGTTATTCGCTAGCATGTAAGCTCTGAAATATAGTAGCAGGTACACTGCTAATCTAAATGAGAATGCAATACAATGAGAATAAGGAATAACTCACTGGGTGTCCCTTCTCTCCAGCAGGGCCTTCTTTGCCTGGGTGACCCTGTGAACAAGAAAGATCAAATGTTATTTCAGCACAACATACTGTACACCCCTCTGTGTATCTAGCTGTGAAGGGAGCTACTAATGGCGCTTTCCTCTGGCTTGTGACTGCAACACAAAGAGCTAGGACCTCATCATGAACATCACAGAATATTATATTAGCTTTGGTTTAGCCCTTTAAAGGATACATGTGACAGTATTAACATAATAAACCACTAGGAATAGAGGAAGTGAGGTCACTCAGTTCTACGTCACGTGTTAAAGATGCCAAGTGCAACAGAACAGCATCAGCACACACTATCTGAACTCAATCACTCATATACAGAAAGATTACAGCGTGTGAAATGGTATAGATTCACTACCAATTGATATTCAGCCTTTTCCATTACAAGATAGTAAGAAAGCCCTTACATAAAGGCTTTGAAATATCCATAAGAAACAAAATGGGTTTGACTGCCTCTGCATTTTCCAATGAGTTGGCCTGATAGTCATCACAAGCAACTTTGATATCAACACTGGCCACCGTAGTGCAGAACTGCGCGCATCGACTCAACATCCTCCTGTCCTATTTAATGACTTAGGGATGGGTCTTCAATGCTGTCTTTCATTTTTAAATGTCACTGCATTCAGCTACTGTATGTGCAGGATTTCAAATCTGTATGCGTGAATTGCATTTGCTTACCGGAGGACCATCTGCTCCAGGCATACCGGGCAGACCTGGCTTGCCTAAAGGACCCTGAAAAGAAGCAGAGAACAACCATCAGGAAAAAATCTAACAAAATGAGCCAAGCTTGCATTAATCACAGCCCCGTGGTTAGATCAGCTTCCTTTGCAATGGGAGGTTTGAGCCGTCCATTCCTGGACAGAGTTGACTCATCTACACTCAATACCATCAAGGGCAGGCCAGCTGCTAGTCTGGAGGGTGGGAGGAAATAGACTAGCATTGAGAGAACAGAGTGCCTTAGTGGAGAGAGGGGATCAGCTTACTGTTTGAGCCGTTTTAAACTCAGGACGCAGTTCAGCCTAGAGCTGTAGCTGCTGCCGAATCCCAACTCTTCCAAAAGGTTCATGGAAAGGAAAGGAATCCATGCGCTCCTCAGTGCCATGGTATTGGAAAGCGCACAAAAATTACTGCTATTGTCACTGAGATTGTATTGTAAATAGATATGGCTTCAGTGAAGCATGAATAGTATCAAGAATAATCCTCTTGTTATATAGGCTTTTAGATTGTGATTGGTGAGTACTTCAGCTACTGCAAATAACAGCCAGAGTAAATTATCAACTCCCAGTGAGACCAGTGCAAATACTAAGGAAACCGCTTTGTAAGTACTCAATAAGTATTATGGAATACATTGAATCTATATATGACTGTTCACTTCAATTTCAAATTAGAAAATTAAAACAAAACCCGAAGAAAATTAATTAAATAGGTTTAATACACAAGACTGCTGGGCTGCTGTTTTGAACAGTGTTACCTTTCCTACAATATAGGTAAAATGAAATCATCTGAACAGGACTACTAGTAAGTTTGACTGTGTGAAAATATTCCTGCCTAGTTAAGACAAAGCGTGGTGCTTTTTTCCAGTGATTTTAGACTTACTTTGTCTCCTGGTGGGCCAATTGGACCCTGGGGACCGGCAAGACCCTGTTAAAAGAAGACGAAATAATAATTATTATTTTTATGTGGCAGTTTTATTCACTAACCCACAAAGTAAAACGTGTAGGAACAGCAATAGTCTAATAAAAATACAGAAAAACACACTATAATATACTCAATATAGCTGCTATAGTAAACTATAATGTGTTTGCTACTATATATGCATATTCACTGAAATATTTACTCTAGGTTTAGAAATAAATAACTATTATAACTTTAAAAACAGAATACTGATATGCTGGGTGCACAGAATTGTATTCAAGTGTGCCGATAAATGTGGATTTTACTGGGGTGGCACGCTCTCTTAGTCCAAGTGGAACTAAAACCAGGATATTTCGTTCTATATAGCCTGCTGGTATTGACTTGCTAATGCCTTCCCCTAGCTGAAGCATGTCGCTTAGTGAAAGCACCAATTAAAATTAATTCAAAATAGCAACTACACAGCCAGTTCCTTGGGAGTGACAAATGCAAAGTAGTATAAATCATTTTTTTAAATAACATCTTAATCCAACTGGGGCTGCAATATGAGAAACCTGGTAATGCCAGCTAGCACATATTTTATATGGAATTAAAATGTGTAAAATAGTGAGTCAGAGCTAGAATAAATTCACATGGCACAGACCTCCTGTTATTTTTTTTTTAGGAAGAATTCAATACTGGGAAATAATGTCTTTGTTACTTACTGTACACACTATTTTGAACTTATTTTGAAATCTTAATAAAAACAATAAAAAACATACATCTTTCTTCTCATTTTTTGCCATACAAAGATCTCAAGAGACACCCTACAGTACAGTGAAAGTGCTTGTTGTTACAATGTTGGCACAGGGCTTTGAGAGGACCTGGTCTTGAAAGATAGTGTGTGTGATCAAAGACACATATGTGAAAGGCATGGTAAGTATCTGTTTTTCTTTTTCTTTTCACATTAATAAGAAATAAGTAAGATAACAGGTATAGTGCTGTGTGCAGCAAAAGCAGTCTCAGGTGGCAGATTAATCTGAATTCAGCTTAAGTTAAAATAAAGAACACAAAGGGACTTGTTAGGCAGTTACATTGTTCATTAGGTCAGATGTTTTTCAAAGCCTTAGTTACGACCCCTTTAAGTTTTATAACTAATCGAACTTGGCATTGCAAGATCCAATCTACATAATAAGAAACAGATACTTAACAACTGTGTATGGGTGCAGTTCGGAACACATCAAATGAGTCAAGGGACTCTCTGGGATTCATTTGTCACATCTGTCTGAATGCACATTAGTTTTGCAAAGAGAACTCAATCAGTACTCTAATACTGTGACTTTGTTTTAAGTCCCATGGATTGTAAATGTGACTTCAGGAAAGACTTTTATGACACAGCATCACAATTTATAGGGACATACTGGGATGGGTAACTATACAGCAGGGATGAACTATTGATCACTCATCACCATAAAATCAATTACCAAACTGCTGGTAATAATGAATTTGTTAATACCCCACACGGGAATAACTAAAAGGACTATCGTTTGTTTGGTTAATCAGGGAAGAGGTCCTGTTTTCTGGCAGGTTTCCTGACCTAAAAAAAACCTAATTTTAAGTCAATGAAAAGACTGAACATGCTTTTTATGTACTGTAACAATATTATCTGGCAGTGATCTAGGTGTTTTTTTTCTGCCCATTGAGTTATAATCAGATTAAACACATGGAATTATCTATGTCTTAATCAATCCTAGTAATTCCAGGCAATCAATGAAATACTGGTGTTTGTGCAAATGCACTGGTTTAAACTGTTACAAGGTAAACTCACCCATCAAATTACTTTTTCAAGCCATTGACATACACAAATGTGATACCGCTGTTTAATACAGACAGAGTTTTAAACCCCCAGCTGAATTGTTCATCTGACAAATCTCTGGATCCTGAAATGTTTACCTGAGCTCCAGGGTTGCCTTGCTGTCCTGGTGGGCCTGGCTCTCCTTGAGGACCCTGAAAAGGCAATTACAATCTCATTTAATTATACCTCTGTGAAGTGTGAACTTCGTGTGATAAAGGAACATTTGCTTACATTCCATTATTGATGCTGCACAGCGTTTGCACAACTGACACCATTGAGTGACGCATAGTTAAGAATGGATGTAGAGAAATGAGATCTGTGATGGGGTTCTTTTACAACATGCAATCTAGTTTTTAATTGTATCTAATGTATACCAGAGTGTAACAATTCACCTGTCCTCTGCAACCCTCAATGTGGGATTTCTAACACCCATTGGTTGCAGGGGGGACAGATAAATGGTTACACTGTGCCGTACTAGATGTACTGTCCTCAGACGTTAGACAAGATTCTGGGAGCTTTATTGAGACAACAGGGATGCTTAGAATTTTGAGTTTGAAACAAACTGAATCTGAATCTTTGGAAGTGTAGTCAAAGCAACCTTTATATCTAATTGGTTCCCAACTGATGTTCTAATATAAATACATCCACAGTGCTTAATGAGACACTATTATGTAGCTGTTTACAATGAGCAGAATACCCCAGGGCTACTGCCAGATTCCAGCACTCCGCCACATACTCTCACAGTCCATAGACATCGCTCTAAACACTTTCAATTCCAAGTTACCTGTGCTGTAGACTATTTCATTAGAATAGGGAATTGGCTGGCAGGGACAATGTGTAATTTTTCAGCTGTGAAATAATTGTGAGATTGTGAACAGTGCATGCATTATGCACTAGCTGTGATTGTTGCAAACGGCTACCTCTAGCTAATTGCCAATCAGTTAGGAAACTGAGACTTGAAAATTGCTGACTTGAAGTAAACTCTCTCCTAACATAACTAATGAGTACGGTTATATTGGAACTAAAGACAAAACTGTTTTTTTTTTACTTACAAAATTTCCTTTTGGACCAGGCTGGCCATCCATACCTGCAACTCCCTGGAGAAAAAAGAAATCCTTTTTAACAACTTTGAAGAAATGGTAAATACATTGCATAACACTTTCTGTAGGCTTACATATTTTATGTGATATACTGTATTTTTGAAAGCTTAATTTTGCATGTGTCATAAAAAAATATGTTTCCCCCTACAAGGACAAGGATCAAAGAGAGTTGCTGATGTGTCAATGTTGTCACTCAATGATTGATTTAATTTCAAGCAATACTCACTGGAGAGCCAACAGGTCCGGTGGGGCCCTTTGGTCCTAGCAAACCACGAGGACCCTGCAAAAGAAACAACAATGAATCTGGTACATGAACACAAGCAGGGGGCTGATTATCACTACAGCATCTTCAAAGCAAGGCTGTTAAAATTCTAGCTCTGGTATTAAAGGATACCAAAGCAATCACGAGTATTAGGAATAGAAATTGCAAACATCTGTTACATCTTCTTATATAACAGCCCTGGCAGGTCTTCAGGCACATACCACAGCATGTACAAGATCTTTCTGGGAATTGAAGGAAGACTTCACTGCTCCATCTGCTGGGCAGGTGGTTAAACTGCAAGGCTGGTCGTGAGCCCTCCATCTGGGGCTGTGTACAGACTTAACTCTACTGGGAAATGGCAGTATGCAAGTTCATCTCTGCCAGATGTTGTGCAGATCCCTTTTATCCTGTGTTCACATTTGAGCTTTCATTTAAAATCCTTCCAATGTTACTGCACGGCGCAGTATTTAAGCCCTTTCCTAAAGCACAGTCACATACAACGCATAACAAGGTGTATAATAGATTACAAGTCACATCCCAACATGGAAGCTAGCGGCAATTACACTAATGATGAGTGTCTCGCATGGCAAATTTCAAAAGCTTCACAGCGTATTACCAATGGAGTGCTTAAATATTATATGTCAACTGTTTGAATGAGCCAGGTTATTTAGCTACCGGTTGTTATATTTTAAACTCATTTTCAATTCCATGACTCGTATAGCTTTGTATGAGTTTACCATCTAGTTCTTTTAAAGCAGAGTGGTTCACTTGCACTTGTGTGTGACTGGTTGTGGTGCTGTAATCAGTGTGAGAGGAGCCACATCCAACATGATTTGAGTCAGCGAGCTCATATGAATGAAGACTCAATGCAAACAACAAATGCCTCCCCAGACATTGAAGGCAACAGGCAGGATGGCACTGTGGAGTCAGTACCTTTGTGGGCACACGTATAGATATCAGAGAGATTTGAGACATACAACAGGGGTGGCAAAACAACGCACAGAAACAGAACAGAGATTAGACAATATGCCCTTCAGATTTCAGAAGAGGACAAGACACCTGGGTCTTTTTCAAATCACAGCTCAAAAATAAGCTGTTATTGCAGAAGAAGAAAATTGCATACTGCCTGGCCAAGCTGTAGACAAGATTCAAGGGCAGGGTAACTATTTAAAGCTATATATTTTTAAACCACCCCAAAATAAACAAAAAGCCAAACATGTAATACATGCCCGCACTCTTAGATCAGGTCCTTCACAGGCTGGCAGAGTTATAAGGAAACAAAGCAAGATGTTTTCTCTTTATTAGATTTTAAGACCCACGGAGCCCTCAGTGTTCTTTTAAAGTTGAGCCTCACATGTGTGCAGCAGACACGGTGCATCAAGGTGAAAACGGGGAGAAACAAACTATGAGCAGGTAGATGTTTCAGAACCAGGGAAACTGGCAAATGTGCTTCCCTTTGCTCCGATGAAGTTAATACTATCAAATAGAGGACAGCATTTTTTGAACAACAAAGCTATTTTTAGAGGAATGACTCTTTAAAACACACTAGAATAGAACTGGAATTGTGCCAGACAAAATTGACTTTTTTAAGGTTCTTCAGATTTAGAGCTCCCTGATGCATTTCATTTTCTAATGGAGTTCGATAGGATTTCGTTTAAGGGCCGTCTGCAATCCGATCTCAGATCTGTTAGGAGTCCCTCTCCTGTTATATTAGGTAAAAGCACGGCAAACTTCAGTAAAGTGTGCAAAACATACCATTATGAAAACTCCCATACATATTCCTTGGTCCTATTGTATTAATCTAAAGAGAGGTTCATATAAACATAACCATGGTTTAAATCATTACAAATACAGTCCTCTTTGGAATACTATTAAAACCTCGAATTAACAGTATTTGGATCCACTGCTAGTAAATACATGTACTTATTGGATCCCCTTACAGCACCACAGGTTTAACATACAGTGCCAATGCCCTGGAGCTCTTTCTGAGATACAGAAATACTTTCTGTCATACTGTGCAAATCAAAAAGAACAACCGCCTCCACAGAGTGGCAGTATTCTATGCCAGGCCCCTCATACCATACCGGGCACCTCGGAGTGCACTTCCTGGACAGTCTGGACACTAGAAATGGACTGCCTTATGCCATGCATGGCTGGTTACTGCAGAACAGCATATGTCATTCACAGAAGGTGGGAACTCAAGATGGGAGCAGTCAACAATCTCTCTGTAAGTCATAGAATTTGCAGCTTTGTCATCTCAACAGCTCCCCCTGCTACAGTGAATTTCACAGTGCAGCATACGCACAGACGCAGCGCTTCATAGAAAATACCTTTCCATAGTTATGTACTAATGTATCGGTAGAAACATTTGTTTAAAACATTACAACGAATAGCACTTACGGGTTCACCTGGTAATCCTCTTAGTCCAATCTCTCCATCGTCTCCCTAAAAAAAAAAAAAGAAAATTGAAGAATTTATTACAGGAAAATGCCTGTAATGGAGCTTTTGTTACTTGCTCATCATTTTGAATTTTGTGGCCCCATAGTTTCAAAGAAGGGTATTTTAACTATGGTTTGGAACTGTGTATTGTACCTTAAATGTTAAATATCCTGGTATGCTGTATCATTGTAGTAAGAAGTCTGACATGTTTATTCTAACATGGAAAGCAACACTAAATTAACTGAAAGTTTTACCTCTTTACACAACATGATCACCACTGTACTGTAACAGATTCATTACAGTACACTTGCAGTACCATTTAAATATCCCTAGATGGAGCCTTTTCATAGTTTGGAACAGTAATGATGCACAATGGGCCAGGTTATCAAGGTCTTTACACCAAAAATGAAATGAGTTAAAAAAAAAACAAAAAAAAAAAAACACATCTCTTAATGTTACATTTGGTTTGAGGAGTTTAAATTAGGTCTGATATAGCATATGAATGAAACAAACAAACCTACCCTTTCACCATCTTCTCCTGGTGGGCCCGGGGGACCAGCTGGACCAGAGTCTCCCTACAAAGACACACAGTGATCAATATATACAGGACCATAGTCCTGCCAGCCAGGCTGAAAAACATTTCAATTATTTATTTTCAATTACCACAATATCAGTGATATGTGGCCACCACTGCATTGCAAACAAGGTCCATATGTCTGAAAACAATTTACTATATTTTCCAATAATGTATTCTGCTAATAAGACACATCACGGCCATTACTGCTGTTACTTTATTCACAATTTTGAATACATGAGCTATAGTTTTCTTCTAATGGCTGCCATATGTTAAATAATGGATGTGGCTGCACAGTAGCTATACATATAAATCAAAACTGACTTTTTAACCAATCAGCAGGGAGAATATATATATATATATATATATATATATATATATATATATATATATATATATATATATATATATATATATATATGAGAATAGAATTCAGCATTTGATGTTTCATGAAAGCCTCATTGGGTGGTTTCAGTTCATGTCAGAGGGGATTTAGGTTAAACATGGTGATAGTAAGGATGATGCAGGACTCAAAGCTGGACTGCACTCAGCTAACGCAGTGACGTGCCCACCAGTATATTGCAACAGTACGTCTTGGCTGCAGTCTTTTGATAATAATACTGATTACTGAAACATGTATTTAAGTATTTTTTGGTAGGAAATATTGTCAATTAGTAGCAGACAGGGGGATTATCCTTGAAGTAGACTTTGGACAGCTAATTGGGTAAAAAAAAGAAAAAAAAAGCCATGTCTGGTTCTCTTTTACTTTAAGAGTAATAGAACAGCTGGGCTCCACCTCCACACACATATTCCTCAATGTGACTATTAATAGAACAGCTTGAGAGTCAGGAAATGGAACAATCATGAATTAAACCAACTAATGACGTCATCGACAAAGTAAGAGCCGTGCAGAGACAATCACCTGTTCAGGTGTTCAACTGAATTCTAGTCATTGCATGTGCTTATTATGTTACTTTATAACAGTGCTGTGAGGATAGCTCTTATTATTATTATTATTATTATTATTATTATTATTATTATTATTTATAATAATAATAATAATAATATAGTAGCATTATAACTTTTTTTTTAGACATGGCAAACATTAAATAATGAAATTAATGAAATACAGCTAAATCTGTGACATAAGTGCTTACTTAGTAGGGATACATTCCTGTCTGAATTGAACAGGGTTTTTGTAAAAGGGATCTTTTGTTTTACCATTATGCATTTTAGTATTTGGAGAATTTCTATTAAAGGCGATCCATACTTATTTGATATACCTGCTGTGTCGAGTAATTGTGTCAATCTGTTCCATTCTCCAAGAATAAAAGCATGCTATTGTTATTGTTGTATCCACCAAATGCCAACATAACAGCTTTCTATCCAGCTGAATCATCAGGAAACACATCAGGTTTGAATTAAGGCCTGGCCGATTTTGCAAAATAAGTCACTGAAAACAAAGTTTTACCCTACCCAAATCATTGCATGTGTTAAATATGCTTCTCTTGTTTTTATTGGCATGAGTACAGATATAATAAAGCTGTAAAAATGAAGAAATTCAATTTTATAACTGTTCAGTTCATGGAAACAAGAGATTTCTTAGTATCCCGTATAATATATTTTTGTCCCTGCTGACATTTAAGCAATGAAAGAGTGGTACAAACTACGTTTTTTATTAAATGGGCCCTGAGAGTAATAACAGGACAGTTTCATCAAAACTAACAATATGTTTTTTCAACTGCGTGCACAATCGCTGTTTTTTCTTAACTAACTAGCTTTAGGTGGATGATTGTAATCCTTGGTATTTCTTGCTCATGTCATCAAAGTTGGTGGAAAAGTTTGAATATTCCAGAAAAATGTAAAATAAAGAAAACAAGAAAAGGTCAACAATATAGAACAGGCTTACTCTGTGTCCCTTTTCACCAGGTAAACCAGCCAGCCCGTCAAATCCTCTATCACCCTGAAAGAAGAAGAACAACAACAATATTGAGGGGGGTGGAATACTTCAATATATACCGTGCCTATGAGGGTTAAACCCCCATATTGTATAGCTATGTCAAATTCAGCATGTGATGTGATATGACCCATTTACTGTTTGGGCACCAAACAATCTGACAAAGGTAACTCTTAACTGTTATAGGTGTGTTTCTAATGACACTAAACAAGTAACAAACCATTAGGGGTGTTTAAAAAAAGAAACAGAATATAAAGGTTCAAATCACTAGGTAGGCTTGCATAGCTCTCTGCCACCCAATGGTTCCTGTAAACGTGGTCCCTTTGATTTAAATGGGATTTTCACTGAACACAACCCCATCTGGTGGCCAAATGTTTCCTAAAAGTAAAATCAGAATATTATGCACAAAACTGAAAATACTGTAATGTGCATGTGAGCTAAAATCAGCATTCTGTTTAAAATTCTTCTTAACACGTTAGCAGGTTATTAAACCGGTGCTAGCTTTGCAGTGGAGTAAAACAAAACAGATGCCCTGCTATTCAGACATTCAGTGAATGCACACCACCAATTTAAACATAGAACATACTGCAAAATATCAAGATACACCAGATAGCTGTATACTCTCTGCAGTATACTGTAATTCAATGAACTGAAAAGCCAAGATAAGCCTTTCACCATTGCAAACAACACAGCATATGTTTCATTACAGTGAGCACAGCAGTGTAAACAAGGTCAGAATATGTACAACCTGCACCTTCCTTATTAACAGAATCCTTATTGTGTAAGCATTATTAGCCAATCCACACAGCTTTGAAGATTTCAGGCTTTTAGTTATGGCTTTACAGTTTTTAAATGAGTTTTTTTTTTTTTTTAACCTATTTCCGTGCACATAAAACACAGCCCTAAGCCCCATTAGGTATCACATGTCTAGTTGTCTTTTTAAATCTTATTTTCACTTGAATGGATTTTCTAATCTGCTGACAGCTTAAGATAAAGGGTGTCTAGGCAGCGTTTTGACTCTGAACCAAAAACGTATTGTGGAGTTGTATTCACAATTTGAAATTAGGTATGCGTAATGCAAGGATCCTGGTTTTGACAGGTATTAAATTAAGCCACACAGGCGTAAATAAATCTATACAGTACATTAAACTATGTCTATGGGGACTCATGTGCTTGCTTTGGACAGGTGATTATGAATATAAGACATTACAAATTATTGGGATGTGAACTCTCAGCCAAGCCTGTAGGAATTGTATATATTAGCCTGGGCCATTTCATATCCTTCCTTTTATGATTACGGTATCTCACCATAGATCTGTTTGATGGTACATCTTTCACATTAATACCATTTAAAATCAGTCTATCATATTTCAGACGTGGTGGGCATTATTGCAATTATATGTACATTTATTCTGCAGAGGGAAAATTCTTCCTGAAAAAAGCTTTATTGTCCCTTTGTTATCTTTTTTTCTAGCTTCTGCCTGGCAGTTTAACCTGGATTGCAAACAGTTTTTAACTTCCAATTTTCCAGCCATTGTCTGGGTTCTGACCAATTTCTAAAAACAGATGACTGGCACTGATGGTAAACACTGTGGGTCACTACAAAAGATCCTCAAGTACAAAGCTGGCTGTATCAGAGTGGACTGCAGCCACCATTTGCCACCTGGGGGGCAACTGAACCAAAGTGAATAACTACTACCATGTGGGATTAGGGGAGAAACACACTCAAAATGATCTTGAAAGCTTGAAAAATACCTTTGTCCCTGTTTGACCAGGCATTCCTCTAGCCCCATCAGAGCCAGCTCGACCCTGCAACAAGACATCAAAGAACATAAGTTAGTGTGGGTAACAACAAGCCGTCTAATGACTAGGAGCCACCTACACCAGTAAACTAGCTTTTAGTAGGCAGCTAAGTCACACGACATTGAGCATTTTTTTACAGGGACAAACAATATCTCATAGCAGATGGCATTCGTGAAATGAAATGTTTTGTTTCTGTAAAACAGGGCACCAATCAAGTGCATCATGTTAGGCACGCACACCTCCAGTATGGGATGTATTTTCTTTTTTTTATTATTTCCATAGGCTTTCATTTGTTGATGTTAGGGTATGTTGCATTGCAACACATTTTGTTCCCAATTCAATTATTTGTGTTGCATCTTACTGCTCTGGCACACTCATTTCCAAGGCCCTTTATGTAAAGTGGATTACTGCCTCTATTTTCTCCAAGAAACACAATGGGTCAATTACACTTTCTGTGGCTTCAATGAAGCAAAGAAAATAATGAAATTCAAACCTCTTTTCTAAACAAAAAACAGTGCCAGTAAAATACTCAATCTCAAATGTCGATTAGAATGTGACAGAAATGTTTACTATAAACTCTGTAATTGGAAGGGAAAAGCCAAATAAGAGGCCTGAGTATTGCATGTTTAATTGTTTGCTGTATTTCCCACACATGGGTATTATATATTTGTCTATAAAATGCATCCATCATTGTGTTTGATTTAATACAGACATTTACCCTTACGTTAATGACATGCTTTGAAAAATACTATAAATAGTGTACAGATATATAACACATGGGGTATGGTGTGCAGGTGGTGGAAGTAATTTGACTACAAACTGCAGTTACAAAACAAATCTAAATAAAAATAAAACTTCATTTACCCTGCGTCCGGGTTTTCCTGATGGTCCTGGAGGGCCCATAGCGCCACGGGGACCCTAGATTTAATACAGAGAATGATACTGATGCGCACATGCTTTTTTTTCCCCCATTGGCACTTTGAGCAAAGTAAAAATCCCATAATCCGGTAATATATGTGTAGCAGAGTTCATGTTTTTTTTATTTTTTAAAGCCTTGGTGGGAGTTTCAATACTTAAGGACTCCCTTTATAAAATACTGCAGAGCATATGACAAATAGGTGAAATACTGCAGCATTCAACAATATTCTGATTCAAAGCAGTTTGCGCTCTTATTCTTTCAGTGTTATGGGGTTAAACCAGCTACTTGACTCACCTGTGGGCCATTATCTCCTGGATCGCCTTTTACTCCTGAAACACCTGGTTGACCCTGGGAATACAAAACTAAAGTTGATACAATACTAAAAGCTATGGACACAATACTTACCAAATGATCTCCAATGGCAGTGTAATGGCAATGCAAGATGATTCTTTTCTCTTCACCGCAGCAATTCCCCATACAGCTCAGGAGATACAAAGATTCAGTGGGCGTCCTCCGATCCCACAACCAAGCCAGTTTCCTCTTTTACACCCAGGAACTCGAGAGCGGATGTCAGCAAGCTACCAGCCACTGAAGGACAAAGGCCAGCCCTGCAGGTGTCCGCTCTGAGCTCACTGGGTGCCTGGCCAGCAGGGTCCGCTGTAGCGCAATGAAGAGATGCAGTCCCTGCTGGTTTTGCCTTCCTAACCCACGGGAGTGTCAGAGCCAATGCAACTCTCCCTTTGAAATCCCCAGCGAAGACTGCCAACTCCGCACAGCCAGGATTGTGAACCTGCGCTGTATGACTCATCCTGCACACCACACTGCTGTGCTTTTACCAGGTCAGCAACTCTGGGACCCCCTGGGAATATAATATTCTTTTTTCTGTAGGGGTAGACTCTATTCTGCTGGCATCCCTATTCAGGTAGTGCATTATACTTTGTATACTATGTATGTCCAATAACATGTAATAAGGCACCCACAGGACCTCTGCATTACTTATTACATGGATAGCAAAGTGACATGCTGTAGCTGGCAGTAGTATGCAAGCACAACTGGGAATTTAACATAGCAGTTGTGCTTGATTATGTTCAGTTTAAGTACATGGTTCATTGTGTAAACAAACAACTAAAATAGTCAAATATGAAATTAAAACCTGTTACTTACCAGAGGGCCTGGCCTTCCTGTTAGACCCATTGGACCAGTTGGACCTCTCATTGCCAGCTGTGAAATTAAGGAGAATGTCGTTAGAACCTGAAAGCACACTGAGAAGTATTACAATACAGATAACCCAAGTAATATGATAATAAACCACCGATTAATCTATACTAAGGAAGATCCGACACCGATAAACCAATACAAAAGGGACTCAACGCCATGCTGGTGACCAGCTGAGTTTGGGGATTGGAAGAAATATTTACCGGCCTCTTACCAGGCAGCCAGCAGTTTTATAAAATCCTATTAATGAATGTTGGAGTGTAGACAACAAACACTTCACTGCAGAAATTTTAAGAAAAGGGAATGTTAATGGATCTGTTTTCCTCTTGGACCAGCCTAACCCGCTCCTCAACCAACACCAAATCTCCTGGACCAGCATGGAAGCTGAAAACCAGAAAACTACCAGCTCTGACCAGCAGACAGTACACCAGTACAGGTCACTGCTGGAATCACACTACTCCTGTATGGTGGGTGGTTCCAACACTATTAAGTAGAGACTTATCCATTGAGAAGAACTCCTGTATTAAAACAATCTGAAAGGCGTTTGATGTGGAAAGCTTCATTGTACTTACCCTCGCCTGTTGCATTATGGCTTGCATCTGGGCTTCCTGTGCTGAAACAGCAGGTCCCTTCTGTCCTGCATCTCCTCCTGCACTGAATCGGAACTGCAGGAATGAAGGGCAGAGTTTAATACAAGTACATAACAGTGCAAGGAAAAGACCACAAGCAGTTCCTCATGCAGTCTTTTGTTGTTTTTACTTTTAATCAGAAGCCTGATCATGCATCTTGAGCTATAGTCTGTATTCAGGTTTGCAGATCCACAGGAGGTGGTTTGTTTATTGTTATAATGTTGCAAGATTCCTCTATTGTCCCTCTATTGGTAGCATATGTATGGAAACACAGTCACTAGAGTAGCGGACAAAAAATTAGATTTGGCACCTGGTCCATGGCCCTACTTGCGTAATGTGATTTAGGTTTGTTAAAATAATTTGCCCTAATTAAACCTGTCTAATTAAAACTGTAGGTTTATAGGACAGCAGCAAGCATTCTCATCATCTGCCAATACATTGTTTGCTGTCAGCAGTGGGTGTTGGTTCTAAAGATGTGTGATATATTGGGGTTTATTATTAAGGTTGGAAAGTTTAAAATGTTTAAAAACAGTAAATAGAAAGAAAAAATCTGAAATCCTTTTTTTTTTAAATTATTCACAGTATCTTGCTACATAGTATTACACTGTAATTGAATGTGAAAATGAATGTTAAATATTAAATATATACAAGGTAAAATATAAATATAACTATGCTTACTAAATCAAATCTACTTTTTAAAATTAAAAATGATATGATGGTTTAAATGGTTAATGGCCCCTTGACACAAATGGTTGATGTAGATTTACAATGGTGGGCCAATACACCCATTTGTCATCCCCAACAGCCAAGCCCAACCACTGCGACACCCCCTCCAAGTCAGTGTGACCTAGGTCTGAAATTCAAGTGCATTGTGTGCATCACTCAGGAATAAAGCACAGTGAATCTGACAGAAGTGGAACATAAGAGCTCGGAACCACTGCTTCAAGTGTACTGAAACAGGATGGACTGCACCACTTGCCTTTTAGAAACAAAACGATAGCCAGGCCCCAAAATATGTGAAGAAAGCATTACTTATTATAGCATATGATAATAAACCACCGACCAGAATTGTGCAATTTAGCATACCTTTCAAATTGACATCTAACTCAATTTCCATGTAACACAGGCCAGGCACAGCAAGGGACAGGCCTAACTACTGTATCTGCAATCACACGCTTTCCAGAACTCTCTTCAGTAAGTAAACAAAGGAAAATATACTTATTGATGGCATTCCAAGGGTTAAACTAAGCCCACAGCAGAACACGCTGCCAGATCACATTTTAGACATTAACCGTTTTCACCATCAAAACACCCCTCTGCCAAGCTCATAATAGGTGTCAGATTTATCGTGGCTAAAATTAGCTCAGGGGGGATAAACATTAAATTACGTTTCATGATGTAGTTCCTACCATACATACTCTTCCAGTGTTTGCCTTTCTAGTGCCAAAAAAACCCCAGTTCATGCGAGAGTCTCATCCACTGCAAACTACACTGAACTGTTAATGTATTAAATCAATGATAATCCACTGAACTGTCAAACCCTTTATAAAAAATAAAATACAATAAAAAAGCCCCTTTATTTTTGATGAAGGTCTTTTTAGTTTTGCTGAAAAAATGAGCGGCACTGGCTTTATTAACGATTCTGAGTGTAATTGTAGCAGATGATGGAAAGCTGTTTGGAGCTCCAGAATGTACTGTTCTTTAGGCACCCACTGTGGGAATTTAGGGCTGGAAACAGCAACCTTGAAAAAAAACATTTTGGATTGATTAGACTGTGTTTTCTGCTCTCTGCTGAAATGCAAGAAAGCCTTGCTATTTGTTATAATACGGTCGTAATGAGTTCCTCATGACTGAGGCAGAGGGAAGAGCTTTCTTCTTTAAACAGAATTCATTTCTCAGACTCCAGCAAGACAACACCACTTTTCCAGATGTTAGCTTGTGATTGTTTTTAAATCCACCCCAGATACATTCAAATGAATAGTTAGTAAATATGTGGGACTTACAGGTTTATTCTCCAGGCTTGAAAGTGACTAATCAATCAATCAATCAATCAATCAATCTATCTATTTATCTATCTATCTATCTATCTATCTATCTATCTATCTATCTATCTATCTATCTATCTATCTATCTATCTATCTATCACTTTACACAGAGGTCTGCATTAACTCCTCAGACATTTACCCCTGCATCACATGAGTAAAATAAAAATTGCTTCATAGCCAAATGGTAAGGTTACATTTTCCATTCTGAAATCTGTATCAACTAGATAGAACATGTGCCCAAATTCCAAATGAATATTCCTACTCACCTCTAACCTGTAGTATTTGTGGTGCAAGCTTTCTTTACCCATATAAAAACAGTTTATTGAAATACAGAGAATTGGTAACAGTATTGTACTGCAGTTTAACTGCACTGTAAATAAAGATGAGTTGCTTAATAAACATGCTCACATTGAACAGCACTATAGAGCAGTAAGGTTTTACATGGAACGGCCCCTAGTATAATAAGTTACTGCATTTTCATTGCAGTTTAATTGCTAGTGCATTTCTTGTTTTGTAAGGGTGGGGAGGGGGGTGGCTATGTTGTTCTCTCCATTAAAGACTCCAAGATTCACAGTGATTTATTCTGCAGTTTTTTGTTGCAGTCAGAGTGTGGAAAGTAGCCCAGTTAGCGTCCCAAGCCAAGAACTCCAAGCCATAGGAAAGTATTCTTTTCTCTCCCCTTTAAGATCGCCTTGGGTCTGTTTAAATCACAGGCTCAGAACAGATCCAGTTGGTAAACTTTTCAAAGTGGTTGACTGCCAGCAATAGTATTCTGGATAGCATTTAACAGATACTTGCCAGCAAAACACCAGAACTAAAGCTCTGAGAATTAACAGCAGGGCAGGAGTATCATCGGTGATCTAATTTATATTACAAGATCTAGACAACATTGGCAGGTGACCAGTTTGAATGCTTTGAATAGTCTAGTCTGGCAACAGATTTTATATATAAAACAAGATAAAAACCTGAATAAATAGAAAGCTTTTTGTCACAGGAAGACATTAATTAATTGGAAATGGACTAGGGGTTTAGTTCTTTACCAAGGGGTTGTGGAGTAGAGTACCCATTAACCGAATGTCTCAGGTGGTACCATGATAAGACGTGGCACCGGCTTCTTCTCTACCTGGCAATCGGACAGGAACTCAGCGTGGCACAAAGACCTCAAAAGTAGAGCCAAACTACATCATGCTTTCCATGAAGCCCTGCTGCACTAACATGAAATTAATTCACAGGACTGTCATTTTATCTCATTGATCGAACAACGCTTTCAAAGCCTAGGACTTATAGTACAGCGCGATCTGGCACAAGTATATAACAAATAACATAAGCGCCTCTTTGCATTTTCGTCTATATATATATTTTTTTGTCTAATGTCGGCCAAGTGGGTGTAAACAATTTTTTTTTTCAAAGAGTACGGTGTACACAAGGGGGGGCTGCTTAACACAGTGCCAGTGAAAGTAACTGGGGACTCATTCATTGCTTTGGTGAGCAACAAAGATTTAGGAGGGAGAGATTATGGGTTTGATTCATGGCTGGGGTTTTAAAACGTGCGCGCGCCAAAACTGCATAAACATTAACAATGTGTTTAGCATCCAATAGGGGGCAACACAGTATCAGGGAGAAAGCAGCAACATGGAACTCACATTATCGGGAATTTTTACTTTATAAAAATAAACATTTCAAAGCAACATACACACCTAAACTAGGGGTTGTACCTTAAATCACAATATGCTTTGAGTGGCTAGCTACTGAGGAATAAACTAAACTTACATTAAAAATATTAGGTGACATTTCTTTTAAACACAACTCCCTCGAGAAAGATATCAGAACGTTGGGCAGCTGGCTCTTTGAGCATCTATATATATATATATTTATATGTATATATATATATATATATATATATATATATATATATATATATATATATATATATATATATATATATATATATACATATTTATAATGAGCAGGCTATTTCACTGTCCACTGATCAAAATGCCAAAAATACATGCAACAAAGGGCTTCTCTCCCCAGTATCTGGACAGTTTAAAATATGTTTTAAAATGTGAATACTCACAGGCAGCATGAGGACAGTCCCTGGGGGTCCTGGCAATCCATCAGCACCTGGAAGACCCGGTCGACCTGCCGGACCCTGACAAAAGCAACACAAAAACGATGCTCAGTTAGTACTGTTCAATGTTAAATATGCTTGGCATATTCCAAATGCTCCATACACTTGCAGTGTGCTGTTACTACCACCAGATGGCAGTCCAAAACACATAGTTAGATATTTGGACAGGACTTGGAAATCATTCCACATGGGCAGATTTTCCATGATTGAGGTATTGTGATAATAAGATTCATTAAATTGGCGTATATTATCAGAATGATGTGTTTTAACACCTAAAAGCACAATGATAGTGAGATATCCAGCAAGGTGTGTCATCCAACACCAGCTGTTCAGTATTCAGAGCAAGTCTAGACCTTTCTGAAAGGAAAACTCTGTGCTGCTAATTTCATTTGTTTTATTTAAAAACTGAAAGCTGAAACGAAATATTCTTTATACAGTAAAAACTTTTTATTTCCCTTGTGTCCACTTTGGTGGGCTCCATATTTCTACTACTGTACTGTACATGTATTTTAAATGTCTGTTTTCTGCCACTGTATTCCAATGTACCTCACACAGTTACAGTGAAGTATAGTAAGCATACAGGTGAAATTATTAGCAATATGTGCATATACAGGTAGTACAGTACCACTATTTTAAAAAGCGAACCTTCTGCTGCACAGTTATGTCATTTCAGTTCCATGTTGAGACCCAGAGCTTAACTCTCGGTTCTCAGTCATTACATACTGCACCTTATTGATACCAGAGGCGAAACCCACTGTAAAACCCCTTTTTCCACTGGCACATCAAAGCCGTGAGGGCCCCGGGTGGTTTTCCACGGGCTATTTTGTCGAGCACAGCGAGAACTAAACCGTGAAGCTGGCTTCACAACACATCTGATTGTGGCTCGGAGCTGAGCAGGGGTGCGGTTATTGATTTCCATCATTACGTTGATTCAGTCAAAACACTCAAGGAATACAAACAACATGGCGTGCAGCGATTTGGAGGAGAGAAAAGTTCAGCTTTGGGACGCTGAGGGCGCTTGTATTTATATATGAAGAACAAACACCTTATAACCTCTTGATCCACCATTCTCAACTCAAATACAGCCCCTCTTAGTACCACACAATCTACATGCGACTCGACGTGTTCATTGTCTACATGCGACTCCTCCTAACTCGGTTGTACAGTGGAAAAGAGGCATAAGAGAGACTGTAAACATGACTGTCTATTACTGTCAAAAAAGGTGAGACAAGCATGATTTTATGAAGCTACAGAGTAACATCTTGGTACATGATGATTTATGCTATCAATCACACTTCAAGTACAAGAATGAGGAGATATATTTAGTTTTTTCTCTTAGAAGGAACAGCATGCTTTTTACACTGTTGGGGCACATTTGATATTTGATGTTTTTAAACGTTGCAGAGTTTGGATGAATAAGGGTTTCTGCTGTCAAACAGCATAGCTGGCATTAAGCTCAGGGTAGTTCTGAGCCCTTTAACTAAAAAAAGAGAATAGGAAGACTGCTTTACTGTCAACGATATGCTCGTAGCAGAGAATAGATTATAAACAGGCATTGCTTTTAGGACTAAACACAGCACCTTCCTCCATGCCTCAATGCATTGTTTATCAATCAGTTGTCACCACTGTTAATGCATTATACCCATACAGTGTAATATGAGGATGTGATGAAAGCTTTTGTCATCATGACAGTTATTGGTAGCGAACGCATGGGTTATGTAAGTCTTTGAACTTGATTACTTCAGTAGGTAAATGCTTTCCTCCAATCTGTTTCTCTTAGATGTCCAAGACAGGTTTACTGCTTAAAGAGCTGGTCCAAAATTCATTCCACTTGACCTCACTGCCAGCGGGGAATTAATTTTAAGTTAAGGTGCCGCAAACCGTCATCCATTACTAACAATCTTCTCTGCTTTCGGAATTCGGAAAGGAGACGTCCACTTAGTAGTAGAAAATAACAATTTCTTGATTGCGAAAGATATGCCTGATGGGCACATGAACAATTGGCAAACATTTATTCCCAACATGAACATGATAGCTGACAGATACATAATACAATCACATTGAAGCACGATAGCAGCCCCTATGCTGGCCGAGCTACGATGAATGCAATACAGTGATTAAGAATGACTCGGCCAGTGGGCAGGACAAGTGGATTTTGGGCCACCTTCCCCTTAGACAAGGCACACTGCAGGGTGGAGGAAGGGAGGAGGAGGACCAAACAAAGAAACAACAGGGGTTTGTAGGCAGAGAGACCTATTTAACTGGTTAAACTGGTAACATATAAGTCTCCTTTCAGAAAGACAGCAGGTTTCCAATGTATTTAGACAAAGGACAACCAGGGAGTCAAGACCTCTTTCATGATCTTCTGAGAGTGTGTTTCAGTTCTGGGTTATGGATTACTTACTCTTTCACCTGGATCTCCGGTTGGACCAGGAGAACCAGTGGGACCAGGAGATCCTGGGAGACCCTGTGAAAAAGACACAAGAACAAGGGATTTAACTAACTGTTACTAACACACTGTGGGATCTGTGCCAGCGAAGGTAGATTTTGGATGTAGACCAAGACTTACGAACAGCTGTAACAATTTTGAATATAGATCTACATTCTACAATTCTGCATATACTGTAGTACTGTATCTATACAGTAGTGGGTTACTGGTAGTCATGGCAGCAGTTTTTGATTTCAACAGTTGTGAAACATAATAGTTTTCTGAGCTCATATATAGACATTCTAAGGTTTGTTTTGCAGCTGTATGCAAATTGTGTTTCTTTTTTTTTTGGAGGGAGGGAGGGGTGTAGTTCCTTTAGGGTAGAGAACATGTTACTTACAGCTGGGCCTTCAGGACCAGGGGGACCTTCCACAAGCATTCCCTGGAAAAGAAAAGAGCAAAGAACGTTTCAATCAAGTTTGTTTTGACAAAAATGATAATGGTAATTCATGTCAAAAACATGTGTAGGGTCAGATTACACGAATAGAGAAGAGGTGAAGAGAAGTGCTCAGAAGAACAGGCCGATCCATTTTACTTTTTTAATATAATTCCAGGTGATATATTATTGTCAACATTACACCCTTTTTCCTTTCTTTTTTTAAACTTGAAAAGGTATTAAGATACCAAAGACAGATCATTTTCATAAAAAAAACCAAAAATGCTATCTGTATCAACAGTGAAGTTAATCACAGTCAGTTCAGTATGGCTTAGATAGGTCTACAGGAAACGAGCATGTATAGCTATTGGATTATTGATGAATCTGTTGGTTATTGTTTCGGTTATTTGGATCTTTCCCAAAACATCAAGGGACTTTCTTTATGACAGTAATAACTACGCCATAAAGAAATAGTGATATTAAAATACACAGAAGCATTCCGAGTTGCCAACGCAGCAATCCTCCAACCGTACTTTATATAAAAGTATTTATTATGATGCCTTAATTAGGATGCCGCAGCAAATAAATGAATACCCAAGACTCTTTTTATTGTGCTTACGAGGATAAATAATATGCTGTGATTAAGCACATTCTTTTCTCTTCTGTACTGCATCCAGGTACCAAACTTAACTGTAACACAGCAGTGAGCGGTTTCCATTTCTCTTGAAGTCTTTTTTTTTTTTTTTTTACCTGTACAGACATTGCAATTCACAGGCACCAAATAGTAAAGTGGGATGCCTATAATGATACAGCAAGACGAATTAAATAAAAACACCCTGCCGCCTCTCGGAAAGACAAACCCTGCAGTCTCTTTTCACTACATTCTATTTTTAATGAATTCATGTTTCAGCATGTCGGGAGCCGGAGGACATCATAAAGTTTTGTTTCTTGTGGCTGAAAGGGCACTGACAGCATTTCAACAGCTTTAAGAATTAGACGAGGAGTACTTTAATAATAGTAAATATGGAAAATATATGACCAATTTATTAATTGAAGCCTGCTGCTTTTACATTAGACTTAAATGCCTTTCTAACCCACATGTTCCATATAAACTTGATCTGCTTTCTAACACTGAAGATATCAGTTGAGGAATAGACTCTCCAATCGCATCGCTTCTCTGATTGCAACTGGAGAAAGGCTGTCCAATTAAACTGGTTCTTTATTGTTTTCTTTTATCCTAATTGTTCAGCTGCATAACAGTGGACAATGTTAATCTTATTAAGCCAGGCTGACTGCGAGTGTGTGTGGCCTGAGCTATACATTTGTTACTTAGCCAAAGAGTGGAACACATTTGTTTCTGAGTGCAAATCGCCAATTATACCCATAAACCCAGCGCAATTGTGTACATAAAACTAACATACAGTAATAAAATCCAAGCCCTCGACTCACAGTGAGCCACTGACTAAGGGTTCCCTGTAGTTTATTTGCCGATCAACAGTAACACATTTTAAGGAATTCAAAAGGTACTGAGACAGCAGTTAACTCACAGTGGGTGGTAAAGTACACACATGGTATGCAGTGTGAACGCTTTGTTTAGTGCAATATGGCTGTATTATTTGAATATGCTTTTCTAGTGCAGACCTTAAAGCATGCTTGCTCCTTTCCAAATGGTTCCACTCCATGGGAATATAAGTCTGTCAGGGGGCTCAACTGGGCAGAAAAATTCATGTTTATTCTGCTCCGTGGGATAGTTTAATGTGAACAAAGCAAACCATGGTTTAGTGTCTTTTAAAGAAACACTGCAGGCTGTAACACCAAACAAAGTTCTCACACGCCACACTGGAATTCTGTTAAAGGGAGTCTACCCGCCACTCAAGATGCATGATTAGCCTGTTCTTTGGATGAGTCCTGTCTACCTTGTGGAAATGAAATACCCTTAAAATGTATTACATGAATGTACAAGACTATGCCACCTCATGTATAGAAACAGGATTGTGTCATGACGGAAGTCTAAGGGTTATGGATAGTGCTGTTATCCTCTTGAGTTCTTTTCAAATACTATAGGAATTCTGGCTTAATCCCCACGCCCAGCCAAATTCAAGCATCTCTGGGAAGAAGTAGTTATATCTTAGTGGCTCTGACTAGTATAAATAGCATCAGATTATAATACTTGGCCACTTTTCACATCCCAAATCTTACACCAGGTTCCTATTGTCGTATGAACAAAAACAGAAGTATGAAATGAGTAGCATGAAGCTGTTTCCCAATGCAGCAGAATTTCTGCAACTTATCACCATCTGAAACTAACCACACCCTTTGTAAAAAAAAGTTGGAGATGTGAAAGCTGTGCTGCATCCATTCATGTTATTAACATCCTTGAAATCCAGCATTATTTATTCTGGCATAGTTTTGTTTAGGCAGTAGTGACAACTGAGAACCCTTCAGTGGTGCAGTTTGGATAAACTCCCTGTTCAAATGTTTATGTTTGCATATTGCCAGACGTGTAACCTTGAGGTGAAAAAGTGCATTAAGCAGACAACACACAGCTTTCTCAGGGCCGCAGAATAACTTAAGATAATTTAAGAAGACTTCTAGGACTCAAGAATGTTATAACCCTAAACAGAGGGGAGGGACGGGGCAATGAAAGTGTCACAGCTTCCTCTTCATCTCTGGGTCCACATTCACAACTTGAAACAGATTATATCATTCAAGCACTTTACACTAAACAGGTCACACATTGTGCACCCTAAGGGTCACCTCAGCTGAACCACACTGATGAAGATCATGTTTTTTGATTGAGGAATTATCCAAACCAACCCAAAATTATGCTCTCCAATGTCTTATGAGCGACCATTACTTATATGACTTATGAGCTGTCAGCTTTGCTTTTTTGCTGCATAGTTTTCTAGCAGGGGAAAGTGATAATAGCTTTCTTGAAAAAGATTGGCATTTATTTAAGCAAAAATAAGCTTTGGTGGTTTAAGACGCCTGGCCTTATTTTGGAGTCAGTGCAAAGGTAATGTCAAAGGCACATTTTTAGTTACTTTACAGTATAAAACTTGGGACAATACTGTAACAGCCCCTTGTTGAAACCAAGTTGCTTCTTGTTCAAGTTTTGTACTGGTTACCATTGATTAATTCCTTTCACATGCTTGATAATCAATTACAACAAGTACAGGTATTATTCACCAGTTGGATATGATAACGATGAATACAAGCAATCAGTAATAATAACAATACTTACAGGCTCAATGATGGCAGGCTCTCCTTTCTGTCCCTTCTCCCCCCTCGCTCCGTCAACCTACAATATATAAAACAAACTGTATGACTTCACCATTTTAATCAACATACGCACATCTAAACAGAATAATATATGATAACTGGATATGACCAGCAGTAGCAGCTCTAGCAGGGGTCTCTTTGTATCTGTCAAAGATACTCATTTTGTATATTGCAGTCCTATGTTTTTTCAGTAGGGTACATATTGTATAATAAAGCCTACTCTGGACCACACAGCATTCCTTTCCCAGATCGATCTACCCCAGGGCTGTCCAATGGATGGCTCTTGAGCCGTATGTAGCCCTTTTAGCTCCCCAATATGGCTCCCCAGTCAGCAAATACAAATCTTTAGTCTTAGGTAGAAGCAAGTACAGTACAGTGAAAATATATATTTTTTTAAATGGATGTATAAGAACTTCATGGTAATCTCGTTTAAGCAAAACGTTTAGGAACAACCTGCAGTGGAGAACAATCTAGGAATGAATCATTGAGAACAGAGCATATTGTTTGAAAGAGCATCTGGGGAACAGACAAGCGAGGCATTTCAAAGCAAGATCCCTTGCTGAATCAAGAGAAGGAATAATACAAACCTGGCTATACTCATCATCGGTCTTGGCGGGAGAAACAGGACCAAAATCTTGGTCACTGTCACCATAATCATACTCTGTATAGTAATCTTCCTTGTCAAACTCCTTAAGGATTTCTTGTGTAAAATCCTCCCCCTCCGAGGACTCTCCTTGCCCAGTACCTCCATGCCCAGCTGAGCCTGATTCACTTCTGCTTCGGGTCTGGATATGTAAATACAGAGCATTGTGGTAGAGAATATACACCATTTTAATAAATAAACATGGTTATATCCTAAAACATATCCCATATGAAAAATATTCTAGCTTTTGTAATTCATGGGAAACAGACAAGAAGTAAGAGAACTGTCCTCATTTTAACCTTACAAAACATGGGGATCTGGAGACGTGTATACAAGTGGTTTATAACAAATATATAGTGATCACTTGCAGTTTACATATTGAGGCAATGGTTTGCGTCTCACATACTGATAGCATCAATGATTCACAGCGAATGTTTAACACAGCTGTGCACCTCTTTTATGTGACCAATTGTGTGCTGATTTTACGATGTGGGCAAGTGTTCACTGGGGATTGAGGGGATAACACCAAATGAATTACACCTGATACAGAATCAGACAATCAGAGGCATAAAGCATGCAAAGCAAGTGATTCAGCCTGCTTCTATCAACCTAGCCCCTATAAAACATTCCTGAATGCAACACAGTGAAGGTTAAAGAGCACTCACATCAGTTCCATTCTGTGAAATGATTACTGTTGAAGTATGAATGTCGTCAGTGTGTGTACTCATGTCAAAATCAGTCCCTGTATCAACTCTGGATCCCAGGTCAACACGTGATCCTAGGTCAACATTTGTCCCCATGTCCACTCTGGATCCTAGGTCCACTCGTGATCCCAGGTCCACATTTGTCCCCATGTCCACTCTGGATCCTAGGTCCACTCGTGATCCTAGGTCCACATTTGTCCCCATGTCCACTCTGGATCCTAAGTCCACTCGTGATCCCAGGTCCACTCTGGATCCTAGGTCCACTCTGGATCCCAGGTCCACTCGTGATCCTAGGTCCACATTTGTCCCCATGTCCACTCTGGATCCTAAGTCCACTCGTGATCCCAGGTCCACTCTGGATCCTAGGTCCACACGTGATCCCAGGTCCACATTTGTTCCCATGTCGACTCCTGAGTCAAGGTCCACTCGGGATCCCAGATCCACATTTGTTCCAATGTTCACTCTTGCTCCTTGGTCCACATTTGTGTCTACGCTTACTCTTTTCCCCCCTTCCCCATCTTCATATTCGTTGTATGTCTCATACTCCTCAGGGTCCTCATACTCTCCATATTCTGGATACGCTCCCCCCGTAGGCTTTGTTTCGATCACTGTTGTTTCTTCTTCAGTGGGTTTGTACAATACATCCTATAAAAAAGAAAGAAATATTGCAGCAAAGTAGTTGTACACTGTAGAAGCTTTTTTTTTCAAAAACACTGTTCCTGATTCTAGTTCAGCGAGTCCTTACCTCTTCCACTGCTGCAACAGGTCCTGCTACCTCATCAGGTTTCGGTTCAGGGGTAGTAGTCTTCCCACCGAGATCCATGTCTTCGTAATATGGGTATTCATAGTAATAGGTGTCATCGTCCTGAAATTGATAAAGTACCAAGATGAGTTCCTCACTGCAGTGCTGTGTTCCTTTCACCTGGTTGCATGAGTTCAATTTGACCAATGGGTGCTGCTCATCCCCTTAAGTCAATGACTTGTTTCAATGCATTATTTTTTATCTGGAAAGCCCTGCAAACAAGCTTTGAAATTATAAAAATGTTATCTGTCTAGGTCACCCCCAGCCCCCCCCCCACATAGAGAAAAATGGTCACAAGTCATCAACATGGCTTTTGATGACTTCATAATGTGGTTCAGCTCTTACAGTCACACGGCTCTTTTTTATGCATGCACACACAATACCTACCCGGGGACCCTTTTACCATTACACCTGGTTTACATATCATCAACCACAAATGAAGAAACCCTGGCCCACTTCAGCTGGAATGACCCATGAAGGAATGTTTGTAATGGATATGAACTGTAAGTTTACACTGTGACATCAATTGATTGTACCAAATTTACAAAGAAACACAATCTAGGGACCTAGAACTAAACTCTATATTGCAAAGTGCTCCTAGTTTAGAAAGCAATATATCATGCATCTCTGTATTGCTTCCTTTCATTACCCTGCTGGAAGAAAAACTCCCCTCTTTGTAAACACCAGACAGCTGTGTAACTATTATCATCAGAGGATCAGCCATTTCCTGTCCCTCCATTTGCAGCTTCAGCAATGGGAAGCTGGCTGGATTGAGTTTCAGCAATACTGCACAGTTGGCCATGGGGTTGTAATTCACATACGCCCATAAATTCAGCACAAAGCTTTCAAGACTGTTTTAATGACTATTTAAGATTTGTTTTTCCCGTAGATTAATAGTACTTAAAATAAATAAACAAATAATAAAACGTATTAAAAGGGCCTTTAAAAAATAGCCCTTAGCAAAAATTCCTTAAAAGAGTCCTTGCAGTTGTGAGTCAGGCCCTATGGAACACTATAAGCAACCCATGTGTGCTATTAAACATTCTTGTGTTTCTGTGCTACATGGGTGAAACAGAGGCCTCCTTCCGAAACAGCAGAGCCCCAAGCTGAAGTGTAGCCTGTACCTCACAGTCTGTCCTGAAGTTTCAAGGAATTTTATATCAGCCTACGTTCCATGAATTTTTCTCGTGTTGCTACACTTGCTTAGAGGCAATTGGACAATATAGACATTTTTTAAGATTTATGAAGGCAGCACTACATGTAACTGGAAGGCTTGTTTTATTTATTGTTTTTTTTTTCTTTTAATAAACTGTAATGTTATGACACATATCCAGTCCAACTTGATTTGTTCCCTTTTAAAAGCCCATATCAGTCCCAGAGTTTTAAGACCTATCGCGCGGACATGCTATTTACCTCAGGTGACACTTGTAGTTTTGTAAACTAAACAGCTGTTACACTATTTGTTTTCTGGAAGACCACAAATTGTCCAGTTTATGATGTCATTTTCTGTGCGTTCACAGGTTTGGTAGATCATTTTCAGGTGCATCTTAAGGTTACTGGTGTCTGTATCAAGGCTTTCCGGGTGACACGTCTGTCATTTGAAAGCTAGTCCAGACTAGTGAAGCAGCAGAGGCAGCATGTATAGCTTTTTTACTTTGCCTTTTCTAATTTACTTTAGAAAATAAATATATTAGAGCTATGAATGGAAGAATGCCCTGAGCCAAACAAAGGTGCTTTATAAGGCAAGCGCAGGTGGTTCCCAAACCAGTAAGGACCTGCCTGTCAGTGTTGTCAGGCAGCTCTCGTCAGCTACAGAGGAGCATGTGAGGCATTGGAATGGAACCAGGCAACAGGGTTGGGCGCTTTGTTTTCCCTGCTCCATGCACAAAACTCACCGCCTCTGACTTTTGGACCTGCAAATCTTTTTTGGAGACTGCAAATAAGATATTTTGCTGCAATTGCATTCCCACTCCACACTAAAGCTCAGATCTGGAATAGCTGGTCAGGGTGTATTCAATTGATCCAATGTCGGAACTAGCAACATATATTCACTGTTAAGATGAATTGGTTTGGCAGGTAGCATGTTTTTTGACCCTCAGATGAAGACTATTTAGCAGTGTCTGATATAGAAGTGGCTAAACGCTCTTCCTGAAAGTTAATCCTATAGCTTTACAGAAATGGGGCTCTGCATTATACTGTGAATTAAATAGGGCCTGCATTACCTGTACTGGTCCAGGCAAGTCTCCCTATTAACAACTTAGAAGTACTTTTAGAAAGGTTACAGCAACAGTGCCCTTGTCTTGAATGCAGCACTGTAAAATCTGAAGAAACCCTGAGAACAAGCTAACTTGGAATATCTGAGATTTATGTTAACGTCAAACTATATTTGCAATAAAGTCAACATGATTTAATTAGGCTTAGTACCGCACATAACTGTATGGCTGTGGACCAGTTCCTGGCATGGTACCTACAGGTACAAGCTTAAACAAGCATTAAATATCATTCTAGCAATATACAGCTTTTTTTTTTTTTACTGAAGTCACTCAATAGTTGTCTTTATTTTAGTCTGTGAGTGTTATCTGGTTATAACCAGAATTTCATGTTACATGTTCAGTGACTCATTTTGTAAAATAATAAAGCCATCTCAAAGAAGTGTTACATTGCCTAAATGTAATACCGGTGCTAATAATGTAACATTTATTTGGTATGTGTCTTGTAACCACGAGTAAATCAGGCAAACAATTGTTTTAATTTTATTTTGACACAGCTTAAAGTGACATTTAAATATACAGTTCTATGCTCCGCACTCGTAGTCATAACAGGTGATTTACTGTGGGATACTACCAAAGGAAATTATCATGGCAAAAAGTTTTGAAAACTAAAACATTACTGTGCAAATTAGTTATTTAAACTTGTATTTTGGGTTTTGTAAAGGGTTGTGGTGGTTTAATGTGTGATACCTCACATAATACATGGATAGCAGGCTATTAAGCAGGTCATTTAAAAGACTAGAATGGAAAATAAAATAACACGATAGAAAAAAATAACTTGTATATATTAAAACTGCAAAAAGAGAATTTGAAGAAAAAGAAGGAGAAGGAGTGAATAAAGAAGAGAATACAGGGCATCCCATAATTCAGGTATTATAGGCAATATCATATAAAGTACTGTACATGCACATTAGGATGTTCTGTGTTAAATCTGACAGCCACATCCCATTGACTATCTGCTCCATACATCAACATTACCAATATTAACAATTAGCCATTGATGCCTCACTTATGTGACACTCTGTATTTTAACAGTGAACATGGTGCTACCAAAATGCATTTCCAGGCCTCGTAAGAAATGGCTGTCGTTTTGTAATACTTACATATCCGTCCGGGTTTGGGTCCTGGGACTGCGGGGAGTCAGGGGCGGGTGATTCACAGTCTGGGCTGTAGTGCTCACAGTAATCATAGGCTGCCCTGTGGTCTGGAACAATCATTAGCTGCTGGATATCTCCCTGCAAATGCCAGAACAGAAACACAATATTAATAAACAACTCGGCCCTGGGGAAAAAGTACTCAAGACCACGGCAGTCTCTTTGGCACTGGCTTGCATCGCTTAACTTCCATAAAAGTATTGGTATGCATTCTCTATAGGGTTTTTAAATTGCCTGCAAACTTATATAAAATAAAACTTAATAAAACACATTAACTACCAATAGCTAAATAACAATAGCTAAAATAAAATGAACTGTTCTCATCTCAAGCAAGATTAAAAATCAGCTCTATAAAGTGCATCTAAATCGCAGGAATGGCACTTTTTTTTTTGTCTTGTAGTATTCTCTACTAATAAATCAGAACGCCAGGCAGTAAAACAAAAAGACTTAAGGTTTGTTGACTGGCATTGCAGTACAGTGCAACATGGATGCATTATACAGCATACAATATCATTCAAAGATTTGGCTTTACTTTTATTTATTTGATAAACTATAAACATTAGCAACGTATGAGTCACTTTAAACTTTTGCATCTAACTTTTACATGGGCGGTGACCAGACTGTTTTAATACTGCATTCCAGATTGCTGAAACACCAGGAAAAAGCAGGCACCCTAGGGACCGCTATGGACCACTGAAAACCAATTTCTTAATTTTTAAAAGCTTGGCCAAGACTGCATTAACCCCCAGCAGACATCTATTTTCGGGCAGCCAGACTGCCAGATCCATGGCATTGAGTGAGGCCCTGTCACAAGGCTGGCTGAGTGGTGACACGTCAGACCCGGAAGAAACAGACAGACACAGTGAGATTGGTGAAGCTGAGCACTTGAGTGTGCTCAGCATTTAATAAACAAAATAAGCGAACACAAAAACAGCACACGGCACTCTACGCCAAAATAAATAGACAAACAAAACGCACTAACACACAAAACAAGCAGACGAACGTTTAAACAATTACCGTGCTGGCACTTCCAGCACGCTGTAGCAATTGTTATTCTTTATTTCTCTTCAGTTCTCCTCCTCTCTACACCCGTTCTCCACTCACGAACACCCAACCCCGAGTGAATGAAACGTGCATCTATTTATACTGTTGTGCTGGGATTCAATTACTAATTAATTATTCACTTGAATCCCAGCACGTGAATTAATTACGTGCAACCTCGTGCGCGCATATTACTTACTTTAAATGCACGTGCAGTGATGTGCAATCCCGTGCCTAAATACAATTATACATTTTTAAATACACGTGAAACACAGACCTGTTTATATCCCGTGTACCAATGACTATACACCAACATTTACACCCGACACGCAACATACACAGAAATGCACACAAGGGCGGGGCACATTGCCACAGGCCCATACATTTTTTTTTATAAAAGGCATTGATCTTATCTTGTCTCCTGTAGAGACCTAAAAAATACATTAATTTCAAACACCTTTAGTTGTCAAGCGCTTTCATTCTTTTTATTCAGAAGCTCATATAAATTAATGCATTTGTTAAAAACTGTCAAATGACTTAAGATATTGCATAAAGTAGTTCAGAAAAACAGATTTGCATTTCTTTGTTAGAAACGTTGCACTGCAGCTTCTTAATAAGCCTGTCTCTTGTACTTGTTTTCTCATAATGCTACTGGAAGCTGCTCTTGCAGTAATTTGATGTAGTCCTTTATTTCCTGCCCCAGTAAAAACTAAAGATATTACAATGATTACACAACAACTCATATCTGCAGAAGCTGACTTTGTTTGATACATTTGGCTTTTTTCCCCAGGCTTCAATTCCCAGGACTTTAAAAGTCAGCTTTTTAATGGTATGAAGTATACACTGCCCTTGCACATAATTAAGGATTTATTCTGGAGTTTGCTGACATGTTTCACATCTCTGGTAGACCTCACATCTAATGGCTTCCGTGTTAGCAAAAAAGTCTCTTAAATCACATCACAGCATCACACAGGGTGTATATTTGGTGGCTATCAATTCGCTTATAATAAAGCTTTAATAAGATCCACCCACTGTCCACAATCACTCAAAATGTGATGCCCCAGAACCAGCAGCTTTGACGACTGAGTTTCCATCTTGATTTAGCGCAGGATTAACAGTACATAAAAAATGTTCAGCACCACATCTCTCTGCACTCTATATGCTGAGGTAGGTACAAACACATGAGGGTAGACTTTGATTAAAAACATTCTCAAAGCAAGTCTGCTTGTTAAACTGAAAAGGGTCCGAAAACATTAAAGAAAAGATAAACAGAAAATATCAAGCATAATTAGTTTTTTTTTCCCCCTTTCTTTTATCTCTCATTATTTTCTTTGCTTACATCACAGACTTTTAACATCACATACTGTGACTGTTTTGGATTCTAACACATTAGGCTAAAATGGTGCAACCTTGCCTGGCCCACATTATGCCATCCTGAAGAGACAAGTAGTAAGAGTAATCATACTTTCCATTGACCAGGTATACAAGGACCACCATGTGGCTCAATGATCTTTTTCTTTTTAACTGATTCATATATTCAGGTCAGGGATGTAGGAATATACATCTCATTATTCGTTTTATATAAGTATTTAGAATATATAAGTGTATCACACTGTACAGTGCATGGGTGAAGAGTGCAGATGAAACCACTGGCTAAATGGGTGTCTAATAATAATAATAATAATAATAATAATAATAATAATAATAATAATAAATTGTTTGTATTTGCATGAGGATAGCATTGCAAGTTTTGATAACAAAACTGCTACAAGAACACACCAAAGTCTTGTATCTGGATTTCTAATAGGTTTGTTGCTATCTTTTATTTCATCCACATACATCCACCATACCTATGCGCCTAGTTGTGCTACTGTTAACTATGTTAACTAGGAAGCCACATACAGTACTAGCTACTGTACCTCAATAAATGCAATGGATTTTTACTTTTGGACCATGTTCACTGTGAAGCACAGATTTTTACATAGCATAGAATATACGGAATGATATTAAAATATAATTTTCACATCTTGGGTGTGCTATCAGTTTCCCCAAAAAGGGCAAATTACACTTCCGCAATCATCTTCCACATACTGGACACAGCTCAACTGGCAACAAAACAACTCTTCAGATAGAGAGACACCCAACCTGAAAACAGCTGGGAGCCATATATTTGCAGGCCCACCTCTGAACACACTGTTTCTAGTAACTTGTAGCACTGTAGCTAAGTCTGCCTCCACAGAGGATTGTGTTAACACATGTCCTGCTTGCTACCCTGTGACAGCATGCTGTGCACGGTATTGCTGACTCAGTAAGGTTTTGCTCAGGATGTACCTGTGCTTGTGTTTAAAGCTCAACAGATTCAACGGGATGGGAAGTTGTATGGGAAGAGTAGTTTCCTACACTGTTGTCTGATTCACAACAATACAAAGTAAGGAGCTCCACTATTGGCCTGGCACATGACAAGTCTTTGATTAGTTAGCTATTTGGGTATAATGGTTCTGTAAGTAAGGGTTTCTTCAGTCAACACTGCTGATTTTAGCTGCCCAGTGAGCAGGGAGGTCCACATGGCCTCTGTACCCTAGCCAATGGCCTGGGAACTTGTTGTCTCTCTAGGTATGATGTCCTGTGATACATTTTTTTCCTGTTGTTCATTATTCAAGAATCTCCCTGTATATCTTCATTTAAAAATAGATAGAACTTGATTTGCTACACATTTCCACCAGAAGTCTTTAGAGCGACCTGTTCAGTTCCTTGGCCCTGGGGCCATATATATATATATATATATATATATATATATATATATATATATATATATATATATATATATATATATATATAATGAATTGTGATAAAAACATTTATTATTGCCAGAGCTGAAAGTTCCTGTGGTGCGCAGTTAGAAATGCATTTACAGAAGACCCAGAGAGCTTCTTTCTATGCAAAGCCTGTAAGGGGGCAACTTACTACCAGTGTGTGAATGGGGTTAAGCAACTCTGAAATAGCATCAGCAGCATGTATTTCAATTCTCATATGAACTTTAACACACTGGCTTTTCCATGCTTTTCTTTTTTATATGCTGTATGCTTTACCCATTCTATGTTTAAATGCATTACACAATATATTAATGAGAGTATATAATACATTTGTATAAGATAACATGTGCCCATGTTGAACCTTGCTTCTGTAAGCTTGTGATATTGTTTTTTTTCTGGCATCTTTATTATGGTCATTATAAAAAAATCCACCCTTAAACAAAAGCCCAAGTTCTTGTCTGCAATATAAATTATATACTGTATATGGAACTTGGGAAGTCATGATTATAGATTGCTGTGCATACTTTATATCAGACACCAATGTTTAGTGCAGCAAATATCAGGTTCTACTTCAAAGTTCTACCAGTATCACAACTGCTTATCATAGCCCTTGCATTGGTAAGTTCCTTTAATGATTGGTTCATGTGGGGGGTTTTTGTGCCATCCATGGAAAACATGACTTTTTGAACAATTGTCGATGGTATTCATTTTGTTTTAAAGTTGTGGGGCTCTAGAAACACATAGCTGTTTTTATATTATTATTACTTGTGCTCATGATGGGCTGGAGTTCTGCAGCCAGGTGGATTATTCAGTTTCAGCCTCCCTTGTTCCTTGTCACCACTGGGAAGAGTGGGTTCTATTATTCCACCCCTGCTGATTCACCGCAGGATATTCTCATTGCTGGGCCTCTATGAAGTCACTGTCTGCGAGCCACGGCTGCAGAGAACACAGCATGACTGGAGCAGCTGTGGGTTTAGCCACAGCCGTCTGGCCCCACCAGTGTCTGCTCTGATACTATGAAGTGGCTGTGGATGATAGATGCAATATGCCATTGCCACCAGGGTGTCTCAGTAAACCATTGCTTGAACCTCAGTAGGAATTGTCCAGTCAACTTCTGCATTTCCCCCCCATGTCCTACAAGATAATAAAACCTTTTAGCATTTTCTTTTTATCATAGATAGTACACCAGTTCACAATCACTGCTAAAATCTGCTGCTTTTACCAATAGTATCAATTTCCAATCATTGTAACTATCTGGTGTACAAGCGAGAATTCAGTATACGTTCACAAGACTTTATCCATTATAAGTAAAACCATACATCATATATAGACAGTACTGTATATAATATTTATTGTTGAAAGGAAACTTCTCTGCCCATCAAAAGGTCTCCGTCTGTCAGACATTATACTTTTAACACAGTGCAAACTTAGCTAAATGTGTGTTAAAGTTCATAAGTCAGCCATGAATATTTTACTGCTCTTCTGGGATCCCACATAGCAACCAGATGAGTTTGTAGCCAGGGTCGCCATGGATACCAGGCTCTGGTATGGTGTGTAACTACAAGACTTTAAAGCTGATGCCTAAATAAAAGCGTGGCATTCTTCCACTGACCTTTTACTGTGTGATACTCATCTGTTTAAAAAAAACAGGAGCTCTTTGAGAACCTGTGGTCTGAAATGAATAGAGCCTCTTGTCTTCCTGTTGGTTGTCGTCATGTCTTTAGTGCACAGTGACTCAGCTCAGTGCCATGTTAAGCACTCACAGGTCACATATCTTGCCGTCAGACCAGTGAAAAGGAAGGGGGGCAGTTTGGAAGTCCTTTAGTGCCAGCTTCAAGCTCCTTGTTAAACTAAGAATAACTACTGCTCAAAGTTAGCTCCAGTATGTAAGAAAAACATTGACGTGAGATCTTGTGCTGCCCAGTTAAGTAGAACAGTTGTAGTAATTCATCAATACAAGCACTTCAGACAGAGAGCCTAATATACTCCAATTCAAGTCGGGCATGCTGCTAGAGACCAAGGCAAGCAGCTCACTGTAAGTCTATCATAGCTTTGATCCCCAAGACTGATCAGAGACAGAAATACCTTCCTGCATTATTTTAGTTTCATGTGCATTCAAGCTACTCCTTGACATCGACTTTGAATCTGAAACAATTTAATTGTGATTTGTGAGTCAACTCTATAACATACCAGAAATGTTACCTTTCTGTATTCTCATTTTGCCAGGTATCCCCATTGTCTCCGCTAGTGTAAGAGTTATTAAACATGGTAAACAGTAAAACTTTGATTATTCATCAGCAGTCACCTTGACATGCTTCAGCTGCCATGCAGCTTGGAGGTCCATTCAGTATCAGCCCTGTGCATCTTGTTATCACTTACGCTAACATATGCATTAACTGAAGCAGAAAGCCACAAATCTGTCTGGCTATGAATGCGGTTGCTCACCGCTACCATAGATAAATAACCCTTTTTTTAACAGTCCTGCAAGCTCATGTATTCATGCTTGGTAAATTCCCTGTGGAAATCATTATTCCCCATATACTCAGTAAAGTCCATATTGCTCAGCTATTAGATTTCAGGGACGTGCAAAGCATGACAAACATTTCACTTACAAGTCCGATTTCATTCTCCAACACTGACAGTGGTATAAGATAAGCTTTTTTTCTCTACTCATTTATGTCTAGCCATAGTAAAATATGTATTTAAAATGTCACAGAATACATTACTTACATTGTATCATGATACATCCATGATTATAATACTGCATAATTATATCAATCCTCTAAGTTTCTTTGCTAAAACTTGTTCAACCATAGTTATGTATAAAATAACCAAAAGTGGTCTTAGCAACATAAAGTATGATATGATGGTGGTTTACTGTATTCAATTATAGGTTAATACATTTATCATACATATTTATCATGTGCAGTTTTAGTAAAACAAATGTAAGTATTCTAAAATAACCCTTTAAATTAAACCAGCCCAACTTCTTCACTACCATCTGGACAATATAAACTATTGTTATCATGGATGTCAAGTCTCAAGGTTTACCCGTGAAACTCACCGTGCAATGGATTCTCACGTTTGTGCTTGTTATTGTTTGCGAGACTGCGAAAACCTTTATACATGATACAGCAGTAAATACAATTCAACTGTCCAAGCGTATTATTATTATTTTTTTTTTTTGGGGGGGTGGGGGGGTCACCATAAAGAGGTGTACATTACCATTCTATATTCCTGTAGCTAAAAACGCAAACTCCCCCCTTACTCCAGAGATAGAATTGCCTTGTTGTCTCAAACTGACAGTTTGTCTGCGCGAGCCTTCTATGTTTCTGTACACAACACGTCGTACTCGGAGAGAGTCGAAGGAGAGGTTGTCATTGTCACAGAAATAAAAGAGAAATGGACATCAATGAGCATTTAATTATTAAAGTGTCAGTGGTTATAAAGACAATAAAAAGAAATGCGCCATAAGGTAAGACATAACAGAACAACTGGAAATTGATGGTATGTCTATCTCTCTTTATTTCACCTTAATTTTAGTTCAAGTGACAGGGAGCGCCACACACTGATTTCGTATTTCTGTAAAATGACGCTTCTTTGTTTTAATAATGTTGACCAATAATAATAATCACATTCAACCACTAACTGAAGATTTTATTAAAACAGAAAATCAAAACATTTACTGTTAAATCTCATTTTTTTCTAGTCTGTAGTGTACCCAGACTATTTCTTTGTTTTATTTATTTTATTTTGTCTCCACAAAAGGAGCAAAAGCAGACAGTATTTTCTTTCCATGACTAGCTACAGTTACAGCTACAGCTAGGTTAAGGTTTTTCATCAATCCCAAGGTTTTTCAACAGGGGTCTCACTGGTATGAACACTTAGGGGTTGACATGTCTGATTCCCAAGTAAAATTCATTTTGAAATATTGTTTTAAAACCCACAGCTACTGCAGTTCTATGGTCTACCAGCAGGAGTCACTGTGGTAAATTATGCATGGCTTGCCTCCTAGAGAAGATTTAGTAACTAAAAGGAAATTAAAAGGAGAGTCTGTAGATAGACTGTAATGAATCTTCAGGCAAAATCCCTTCAAGCAAAGTAGTTTCATTTTTAATATGTTCTTCATTCTTCTCTTTTTGGCAAGGCTGTACCCATCTGCAGACCTCATCTTTAAAAACAAAACACATTGGATTGATGTACTGAAGAAAACATGCCTGGTTCCTTTCCCCCTTTTTACGATCCCTTGGTTGACCCAAAAAAAAAGTCTCAAATTCCAGATGTGTTTCTGGCTCTGAAAGAAAAACCACCTGTTGCTGAAACAAAGCAGCAGCATTGCCTATTTACCAATAGGAAACACATGTAGAATCAGCCCCATTCCCAGGCAGCCAATGGCTTTGCTCCAGACACAAGTGCTGTGCACTTCCTCAACCAAACAAAGGTAGCGTGGTTATGAATTCCTACACACTAGCAAGTAGCTGTCGAAGAGATCAGATAAAAATCATGCAGGGTTTTAAAAAAACAAAATGATTCTGCTGTAAGAGTATTACACCATTCCAAACTGCTGTCAAAAACTCAGTTTCCCACGTTGCCTTGTGTTTTTTCCTTTAAGTTCATGTTCTGATGAGACTAATCCGGCTTCAGTCCAGGCTTGGATATACTTACCTTTGGACCAAGGTGGACATGGACTTGGTGTGAGATTGGTATCATCATGACTTGGACTTGATAAAACCAAACTGCTTCAGAGTTGTCTTCCAATCACTTTGGCATGCAAGAGATTTTACATATTCATGTATTTGCAGGACATGTCCACTCGGAGGCAGGATGTGTGAAACTAAGTCTTTATTAAACCACTTAAGATTGTTCATGTGCATCAAAGGTTCTAAATACCATACTCAACATCATTGCATTGTACATAATAAAGTGTACACATAGTAAACACATGTATAGTATAAGTAAATTATGGTCAACGATTCTATATCCAAGCAGGGAAATGGTACTTTAAGGGAAATGGTACTCCAAAGCATCTACAGTAAGAGGTCCACCTATCCGTGCCACTGTATCATAAATCCAAACTGTGCAAATCAGCACTCTGTCCTAAACCATCAGTTAAGTCACATGAGTGGGCAAGTTAAATCAAACCATAAAACCAAATAATATATTACTGAGATTCAAACAGCATAAATGTATAGATTTGGACTCCCTCAAACTGTAACATGCAGAGGTTTGCCAAAACTAACAAAGCGTAAACCATTTTTTTCAACCTTTTCACCAGTTGCGCTTTGCCTAGCTTCAAGCACCACCAACATTACAGGACAGCTGAAAAACACGACTCCAGTTTCCTGCTTCTCAGGCAACACCAATTCGACATGTCAATGTTATGGTTGGCATTTAATTAATACCCACAAAATACTGCTGAGGGAATGTTTCTTTTCTGCTGCAGTAATTAGGGACCCTCGCTTCCAAAGCAAATCTCCAATATGAAAGAAGGAAATTGCAAGATTTACCTTGGAAATCTGAGAGCTCCCTTGAGGGGCGGGATGGTTTCAATTTTTTGAACTGTGACTTGATGAACCAATATTAAACAGATGGGTCTAATTGGAGTGTAAAAACAATTTTTGCAGTTTGAAAAAAAAAAAACATCTTAAAAACTAACCATCCAGTCACTTTAGTTACCTTAATAGAGCACAATCAGGGAACTGACATTTAAAACTATGTGAGCTAACTACTTAGCTTTGCAATACTGTTATGCAGTCCCTGCATAACAACTGTTTGGCAATTTGAAGCATATTCTGGTATTGTATTTACAGTTGCTTATTTTAGCAAAAACTTTTTTTTGGTTGGTATTTCCATCTTTAATCTTACTTTAAAAGGTACTGTTAAACAAATTAAGTATATATCAAATACTAATAATCGACGGGCTCAAAACAAAAATCCCAAACAGCCTTGTCTGGTCTGCTACATTTTTCCATGTTTTTTGGACGGTGTGAAGTCTGTGACTCATCGTCCAAGTCTCTGTACAACTCATTGGAGCTATATGATTCCTGCCTGGGCTCCGGTGGGTGTATTTAATGAGAATAATGCATGTAGGATTCCTGTGCAAATGGAAGGCACACCTCGTCGGTTGCTGGACAGACAAGGGGGGGGGGGGGGGGGGGGGGGGTGGATGTGTGGGTAGTAGGGGAGTAGGGAGGGTGTCTGGCACGGTTTAGGATTTTCCTATCAGCCTCCTTCTGGCAGTGTTCCCACACAGTGGGCTGCCTGACTGGTGATGTTGATGTGTTCCATCAGCATTGCTCTTTCTCAAGGAGAGGCAGTAAACCCAAGGAGACCAGTACAGGCTCATTCTGTGTAAATCATGTCTGAAGGCATCATACGTGCTGTAAATTAGTGGATCTGCCAACAGCTTAACTAACCTAGAATGTTCTTCTTTTATCATTTTTTTTCTTTTCATTTGTTCACTAGTTCTGCTTTAATACGAACATTTTGAAAGTCAGTGTGAACTTATGAAAGCAAAATTGGCCAGTATTTTGATTTTTGTGTCTTTTTCAACCTATTTTCTATTTCCAACTGCATGTGTTCCCACCCAGTCAAATAAGTCACATATTTTAGTAGCCCTGGATGTTGGTGCCTTGCTTGCCTCTAAACCAGCAAGCCTGATCTCAGTACATATTCTGTCAACCTGCATCTTACAGTGTTTTTCTTTTCCTGTACGTGATATGTGCACCCACAGGACTGACAGTTTGTCATAATTTATGTATATTGTAACATGTTTGGTGATGTTAGGAGGTGTTAGTTCAGGCACTTTATTCAGGCTGCTCAACACCTAACCCACCCTGTCTCAACCCTGACCACAAAATATCCACAAAGCAGAGAAACACAGGTACCCATACTCTCCTGCCCCAATCATCTGCATACCAAATCAAATCAACCAATAGAAGATCTGCATTTGAAGATCTTGAGTAAGTTTAACCAATGGGAGAGTCAAAGATCTGCCCTGGTCTTGCAGCTGTGAGCAGAGGCGGGACATAAATATGCTAGGCCCTAAGCAGTGTAACAATAGCTGAATTTTGCAAGAGATTTCTTATTACAGACCGTTATTGAGAATTACATTGAGAACGTCGAAGTGATATTTCGATTTACTTCTGACAAATACAAAAAAAAATGTCATCAGACAACGGAGGCATTGTAATCGATTTGGTTCCGAATCAATTTTGAAGAACTTTCTCAGAAAAAATTGGAGACTGTTAAAAAAGGGAGGTATATACCACAAATACCTGAACCGACACAGGAAGGGATATACTCGCCACTTCCAAAATTTAAATTCTTAAAGGTATCCGTGGCTTACCGGTAACTGTCAATTTAAAAAATAATACTGCTGGAACTGTCTTTTGTTCACAGACCCCTTTTCCCTCCCTATCAAGAAAGCTCTGCAAACCTCTGCATTATGCCATCAGACTGGTCCAGGTTTCCAAGAATGACATCATCGTCTAGGAGGAAAGCAGAGCACGAAGCTCCTCACCATTTCCAAGGACTTAATCAGATCTGAGGTTTACCCCCACCTCCCTCATCCTGTCCAGTGTGCTGACAAGAAACTCCCAATTGAATCGAGCTAGATTTAATTTTACTCAGGGATTAAACAGAACTTGAACAGGAACACATTGCTAATAATAGTTGGGAGGGCAGTATAGGCTTAAAAAAAGTCACAGCAATAATCTCACAATATGGTTGGCTCAGGCCTGAAGTCTCTTCGAGCAGCATTTCAAATACCTACATCTATGGCCAAAAGTTTTGCATCACCCTATAGAATTAACAAATTTTGCTTCATAAAGTCGAATGAAACCGGCTGAATAATGTTACGTTAACATCAAAATTATGTTCATATCGTTGTGTCCATATCGGGGGTCTCAATCCTAAAGTTCGAGGTGATGCTAATTTTTTGGCCATAGCTGTAGTCAGGATAGGGACTCAGTAGCTCTTCCTCTCAGGTTGGAAAAAGTGGGATTTATGAAGTACTTGCACTTATGGCTTCATACAAAGAAGAAAAAAAGAAAACACAGCCGAAGTCTGACAGATTAATTGTTGTTATATTTGGTCTCACTCCTGGCCTTTTTTAAATGGTTTTCTATTTTTCTTGCCATTTTACATATTAATGGACCCTTTTTTGGCTATCTACAGTATGAAATGATTTGAGGCATAGCGGTGATGTAACTGCTGGACATTAAGAAACAGCTGGATAGACTGCACTGTTTACTGCTGTGTGCATGTGTGTCACTATGGTATAAAATATATAAAAAATAATACATGTTTCTGGCCTCAAGTTATTTGTGTTTAAGGTTACACGAAAAAAAAACAGTTTTGTCAGTGTCTCCATCTTTCCAAAATAATTTCCTTCTGTAAGATTTTTGTATTTTGTTTATATAATAAATTGATGTTTGTGGTTTGCAGAAAATGCAAACGCCCATCATGCGAAAAGACTCTTTCCTGAGCCTACAGCCACATTCACAGACATGCCAGGCTTTAATATTGGTGGAATTAAGGAATGTACTGATAATTATGGTTCACAGGAAAACATCTTGTTTTGTTTTTAAAAATAACATATATTTGAGCTGTATTTTTGAAACACCAGCACAGTAAATGTACTGGAGCACCCTGGTATCCAAGCTTCAAGCATTAAATGGCACTGCAGTGGACGCAGAAGCCTTAAACTCCAGCTAATGCACTGCACTAAGGGCAATCATTCCCAGTCAGAGCAAGAATGGTTACGGTATAAAAACCAGTCTGGACATGTCAACTCCATAAAAACATAAGAATATAAGAAAGGGTTGGGAATGAAAATAGGTAGTTCGGCCCATCAAGGCTCGTCCCTTCTTGGCACACTCTAAGGGGAGCTATTCATTTTCTAACCATGTGCTGATGCCACAAAAAACAAACTCCACTGTGCTGTTTCAGTATGCACTATAAGGTCATGAGGACTCAGAAAATCTATCTCCCGCATTACAAGGTCATTAGAAGAGCAGAATGCTAACACAATTTAGCCACTGGTTTCCACAGATCACTGATTACTTGCAGCTAGGTTTTGTGGTGTGTAGTACTGATATCCTGTCTTGTCAGATAATATTTAAGAACATGTGTAGAAAATTGTTCGGCCAGTTTAAAGCAGGATTTGCGCAGGACTAAAAATCAGGGGTCCTCAGAGATGGTCAAGAGCAGAAGGCGTCTAGTAACCTCCCAGACTAGTTTTCATCAAGGAAAGTCGATCAACTCAAAAATGAAATGCGATGATGTGACCAGCGAGGGTGATTTTGTGCACGATTTGTAAATAACTTGTGCAAGATGGAGGCGATGTCGCCTCCACAGAAACACAGGCTACGGGCACTTTGACAGCATCGAATAAACGTTTCCTCTCTTGAATTATATGTATTTCCATATCATTTTTAAATGCTTCATTCAAAGCATCCATTTTTAGAGTCGCCACTTACATTTTGTATTTTCGCCCCATCCCCAATTTGGATACCAAATCGTAGCTTTGCGGCGAATACCCCAGAAATCTTTAGATCATAACACTAATTTTGTGGTCGTTTCTCACAGGTCTAAAAAGACACAGGATGCCTGAGTTTGAAATTTAACAGAAGGTTAAAAAAATTATCTGAGATAAAAGAAATGGACAATTTGCACGGGACTAAATTTGACGTTGGTAAAAATTCACAATCCACCTGTTTATGTGTTGATTTTTAGTCCCGTGATAATCAGGTTTTTGGTGTAATCTACCTTACCAGTTAATGTAACAGGGGTGCAAATCGTTTTGAAAATTGGTGCTAAAGTGTTTTGAAAGTGTTTCCTACACGACACAAACCTTCTCTCATGTGTATGTGGATGAGTGTGGGTGGGTCATATGAATAGTCTAGACCCAATTAGAAACTATAGTTGCTAAGGAATATAACAAAATAAATAATAATAATAATTAAACATGTTTACTATATGAGGTACTCTGGTGCTAGAATCTAGTGCCACAGAACCAGATTTGCACCCCTGTATAATGGTCTATAGAGATATTTATAAAAAATAAAAAAATAAAAAAGTACGCTATTAATAAGAAATTCACAGGTACACCATAACAACTTATTTAAAAAAGAAAATCAGACTACTAAAAACTAGTTCACCTGTTCTGCTGCCAGCTTTCACTGGGAACTGAAGCAACAGAATTTAAGTGAATGCCCAGACTGTTTGTAAAAGTACCACCCAATCTTCCTGGATATATGTCTCTTGTGCTTAAACATGCTGCGTTTACATATTTAAGAGCTTCAATACTGTCTCGTCGCTGTCAGACTTTTGTTTTTAATGATGTTTCCAGTCTCCCTCAATTATTTTACATTTTTCTTGGCAGATGGCGAGGGAAACTGCAGTGTTATTAGGGTCGGTAAGAGCAGGGGGACATGGTCTGTCTGCAGAGCCAGACAAAAATCAGCTCACTTTGTCTCTGCAGAAACACATACACACACCTGCTAAACCTATTATAAGGTGTAGCGGCAAAAACAGTCATGTCTCTTTTCCATGTTATAATCTGCTCCCATAAACATTACAACCACTAATAATTCATTGCACTTTAGTTTAATGTAACGCTGCTGTAAAACAGAGTGGTCTACAGACCACAGATCACTGATGGTGGGGGACTCCTATTGGGTACCCAGTTCTGGTCTCTGGAATCTGGGTTTAAAGATTAACCTAAACCAGCTGAAATTAATTCTGGCAATTAGTGATGTTTTTGTGGACAGAGGCCCAGAAACAGCACAGTCTCTTAGCACATAATGGCAGAACTCCCAGATTTTTTTGTTCTACTCCAACCACAGGTATTTTCTCTATATATCACGTCTCTGGCATAACAGCATTTCTTTTTTGTGCTTTATATTTATCTGATCTACCTATCTTAGAAAGTACATGCCTCCCCACCAATGATATGAATAGGTGTCCTACCCATGGATAAGTTGTTCTCTAGATTACATGTTACACATGGGTGTGGTGGATAAAATGTGTTTGGATATTCAGCACATGTCGTCTTTTACAAGACACAGAACTACAGATTGTTCTAGTTTACTGACCCTCTACTGTTAAATAAACTAATACAAAAAAATAAATACTGTACCGGTCACTATTCTGCAGTCACTATGCTGCAATTACGACTGATTCATAGGGTAGCTGAATAATACTAATCCCCAGCCATAAATATTTACCTGGGACACTAAAACTAAGACTACTGTTTTAGTTTATGAGTCATAACAAAGGGGGAAGGGAAACTATGTGGCATATTTTTCCATTTTACACAAGTTCTTAGAGGAGTTTCCCCTCATTTCCAGCTGGCTGAGGTCCAACATGAGAAAAAAGTTTAAACTTTCCAATAAGCTAATTAATGCTGGTTCCCATATCAGCCTGTTCCATTACTGCTTCCATGACTAATAGTACAGTCAGCTAAACTCTCAGCAGATGGCCGACCGTGTCGTCTAATCCGTGTCAAGGAACCCTATGTTTAATCACACGTGTGCTGAAGCGGTGTACATCGGCCCAATCAATCATTGAGTCATTTCAATATTATAGACGATCAAATGCTTTTCAAATATTGAGCTTCAAAGGACTGCCGGCAAAGGCTTTAGCATCTAACCTTGGTCCATCACTATAATTCCATGCAATGCCTTTATCATCTAACCCTAGGCCACCACTATAATTCCATGTGTGACAGGGAGAGCCCTTACGCTGTTTCCTACGCAAGTGTGTGCAGCTGATATGTGTTGCTGGGCAACCAATTGGGCAGTTAACCTCACCCAGCGCTGAGCGGATCAGGAGGTCCAGATTGGCTGGAGGCATGCCCGGGCATGCTGCGGGAAGCTCAAAAAGCTTCTGCACCACAGTTTGAGGCTGCTACATGGCCACTGCTATACAGACGGGCGCTGAGCAAAAGCGTGTGTTTGTTTACATCAAGGAGGAGAGCGTCCACTCTGCAGGAACTTCGACACGAAACCCTTCCACTCCAAGATGCTCGTGAAGGCATTGCCCAGCCAAGGTTGTTTGGCTGCGTGAAGAGGTCGGAGTCTCAGTGAGAATGCCGGGACTCCGGAAGCCCAGAAGCAGGTCAGTTTAGGGGATTTTTATCCCAAACAGTACAGAGAGGGTTTGCATAGAGTAGTAGGGTCCTGGAGCGGAACGTTCCTTTTAGTGGGACTAGCGCTCGCTGTTTTGTGTGGCAAACTTTTATTTTTAGCTTTGTTTTGTTTTGTTTTCTTTATTAAATGTGACGCTAGGGCTACCATTGCTGGTACCCAAGTGTCAGCACTTGGTTTGATAATAAATCTGTGTGCCTGTGCGGTGTGTCAACACCCAATGCTCTGTGTCTGTCAGTGACGACCGACACACAAAACACATCCCCTGTTACACCATGCAAAGCCTTTAGCATCTAACCCTGGTCCACCACTATAATTCCATGCAAAGCCTTTAGCACCTAACCCTGGTCCACCACTATAATTTCATGCAAAGCCTTTAGCACCTAACCCTGGTCCACCACTATAATTTCATGCAAAGCTTTTATATCCAAGTTTGACATCTCACTGCTATGTGGTACATACAAAATAGTACCAAGCAGCTGAATATACAGAAAGCTCAGAACAAACAGTGCATTGTCATTTAAAGAACTAGCTTACATTTAGGCAGACAACCAAATCGTCCAACTCTCCATTATCAAACATGCTAGATCCGTCGAAAAATTATGACCCAGAATCCCGAGATTTGAAGACAGGGATTAACACTGCTCTCAGACTAATTACATTTTAATGAGAGGAAGATTTTTTTTTTCCAGTGCAGGAAAACTTGGTGGTCAAGCATATTTGGGCAACTTATTATGAACCCTTCCCCTTGACCAGTTTAAAGGTACAAGTAAACTCTTGCATTAGTTGCTGTAATTTCACCCTACAGTGTCTAGAAATGACACCGTCCAACTCCACCCACTCTAGGTATCTAATTTCCATTGGATTTGAAGATCTTTTAAAAGACTGAAAGGCTTGAAGATCTTTTAAAAGATTGAAAGACAATCCACTCTGAACCAGAAGCTGGAACTGTAATGTACCCAAGACAATACAACTCCTCGTACTGAAATGTTGTTTGGTTTATCCAAGTGAAAATCTGCACAAAAAAACAACTCCATCTGACAAGTTTCAGAAGCTGTCAAGATTAGAAGACCACATGCTTGGAAAGCCAATACTGTAAATCATAATTAAAAAAAAAAAAAAACTCTTGCCAGAGGCAGCTAGTTGGAACCGTACCATTAGAGCTTAATTTTAGTAAAACTGTGCGTGTTGCTCGTGTGTGCAGTTACAGCACCAACAGCAGTACCCTGTCAAACAATATGAAAAACAGATTCACAAGCTGCTATTGCTATGGAAACACACAAAACAACCCCTTTTACTTTGTGTTAATTTGTATGTTTGGGTAAGGCTTCATTTGAAATCGCCATGTACTGTATTTATGCATCACATTGTAAAATAGATGTTAGGATGAGCCCATATTCAAATGTTATTATTATTATTATTATTATTATTATTATTATTATTATTATTATTATTATTATTATACACTTTGTTATTGATGATTTGTTTTTCTAAATTTTTGTTAGCAATATTCTAAAACAAAGTTAATTCTAGTCATAAAAACAGAGTTTGAAAAAGCATTCTTTCAATCCTGTTGTTACCTTTTTGATAATATTTTGGGAATGGGGCTCTGTGATGGGGTGCCAGCTCTCCCCTATAATTTGTGTTATTATTATTATTATTTTTACTGTTGTTTTCATTATGATTTTCATTATAATTCTTGTTTGTTTTGGATCGGCAGGGAGGGGTTAAATTCCTCCCTGCAAAATAAATGTGAGAATGTGGCTGGAGCCTTAATTGCTTAATTGTTAATTATTGGTTAATTGGGCTCCAGCCACAGACCATAAAAGGCAGGCGAAACCCCTTGTCTAGCGGTGTGGTGTGGTTTGGTTTGGTGTGGTGTGGTGTGGTGTGGTGTGGTGTGGTGTGGTGCGGTGCTTTTTTTGTTGTCATTATGAAGGTTCAAAAACACACCTGCAACACAGATATCATATACATATAGTAACAAAACATGTAAGGCCCAGCCAACAACAGGAAAACCTTAAACCATAAATTATTCTATGAATTGAACTGGGACTAAGTGCTGACCAGCACATGTCATCAAAGCCAGCTTTCTTCAGGCTCAACCATCTGTCTGCCATTTTGTTATTTAAAGGGCAGCTCTCCACTTTCTTAGACCTTATTAAGATTATTTAAAAAAAAGAAATACTGGAACTGGAAAACCCCCTACCTCAAAGACTTCTTCATCAAGTATTCTAGTTCCAAAAACCACAATGCCCTTGGTGTCAATTCGAGGACGGGCACTTCTGTCCAAAAACTTTGTTGACTTCTTAGTACAGTCCAACACCATGGTGACGTTTTTGTTGTGGACACTGATAGCCACTCGATGCCACCTGTGGAGAAGGAATTCCATGTGTGGGTGTGGGTTCTGTGACTTGTATTTAATTTGCATTGAGAGCTTTCATTTCTGACAACCATAGATAGTTTTTAGTTTGATGCTCTTAGCCTTACTGTATTACTTTAATTTAAATACCCAACTCAAATGGATAACACACATTTAAGCATAAATATGTGATATTCCTGAAAGAAATGTTACTCAAATTATATATATATATATATATATATATATATATATATATATATATATATATATATATATATATATATATATATATATACACATACATACACACACACACACACACACACACACACAGGTAGTGGACAAAAAATGGAAACATTGGGTAAATGAGGGACACCAAGTATATTGAAAGCAATGGCTTCCACACAGGAGTGGCTCATGCATTAATTAAGCAGATAACATCCCAGCATACTTAGGGTCATGTATAAAATGCTGGACAGGCCTGGTTGCCTATAATTATGGCTAGCATGGTTGCAAGAGGAGACCTCAGTGACTTTAAAAGAGGGGTGATTGTTGGGGCGCGTTTGGCAGGAGCTTCAGTGACCAAGACAGCTTAACTTGATGATGTTTCATGAGCAACGGTGTCTAAGGTGATGTCGGCATGGAACTCCGAGGGAAAGACATCATCAGCAAAGGGCAACAGCGGGCGGAAGCGTGATATCTGTGCATTAATTCGAAGTGCAAGGCAAAACAGACGAGCAGCTGCAGATCAATTGACTGCAAATTTCAACCTGGAGTGCGAGCAGCCAGTTTCATCAAAAACGGTCCACCGAGAACTCCACAGAGCGGGATACCATAGTGGCCCAACGCCCTATTAACTGACTTCACATTGGTGTTTCCATTTTTTTGTCCACTACCTGTATATTATATACTGTATAAGACACAGAATATGTATACACTCTAAATTCATGGTGGTAGTTGACACTTTATTGGAATTTTATATAAAGCCCATATTTAAGGTAAAACTCATAGGAAACCAAGTCAAATCAATAAACAGTTTGGCTAGTGTCTTACACTGATAAAGGCACTGGCCAAAATGTTTGTCTTCTTGACTTACATAGACACATGTGCACATTGAGGCCACCGTTTGAATGCATTAGTCTCAGAGACACTATTGTGTAGGATGGCCTGCACTTACTTGCCGTCAGCCAGGTTGATACCCCTGAAGAGCGGGTAGTCCTCTGGCCCGGGCTTGCCCGTGTGATCTTCATACAGGAACACCGGAGACCGTCCCACCTCCACGCCAATCTGCTGGATCCCCTGCTCATTGTAGATGGACAGGAGGAAGGACTGGCTGCCTTTTTTCGGCCTCACAGTGGTTAAAATAGAGAAATCTTTGGGGAAGGATGAAGCTGGGGAAAGAAACGAAGAGTTATAATATACCAGCATTCACTCATGAAACACTCATTTGTGTTTTAATTAGAAAGTACTGAATGCTGTAAGCTTAGAGATTGTTTGGCAGATGGGGAGCAGTATTATTGAAAATAATTCAAATGTTTAATTAACATTGCTTCATGTAATCAGCGATTAATAATGATTGCTGTCAACATAGTTTGGGGTGTTGGCGCTAATTGTCTCTATGGTTGTGTTGTTGTGTCGTGCCAGAAACTATTTTGGCAGGTGAATGTTGTGTTTTTTTCAAACCGATATCTTGGCTGTTTTTGTATTTAAAACTAGTAATTTGCCAACAGTGTGCAGTGTTTTTTTTCTTTCTTTCTTTAACCTTCATGATGAATGTTGTTGAAGTAAACACTAGCCTTTGGGTTTTGATGTTGAATTGCACATGTGCTCCTATGCACAGATCATGCCACAGCCCGGAATGTACTGCATGAAAATTCTCTGGAGATTGGACACAGAGACTGGTGGTCTCAACACAGTCCCCGCAGCAAAGATGACCACAAACCAGTACATCGTATATAGTCTTGAAAAAACTTAAACCACCAGCAGAATTTCTTCAAAGGTCTCGGCATTGAGTAATCATGAAGGTTAGCTAATCTTCCAATCCTGCAGAAGGCAGACCATGTACTTTAAATCTGAAGAATGCTGTCAAAGTAGCTTAAGGAAAGGAGTGCCTGATACCCTGAGTGTGGAAATCCTTCACCCTGTATAACACATCACTCAGTACCAAAACAATTTGATAAAGAAGTGCCAATTACATCTCTTAAACTACAGACAAACTTGAGAGCACAGGGAGTATACAGAAGACACCTCTTTCTGCGAATGGCAGATCACATCCACTTGCCATTAAGGGGTACTGTTTCTTTGTTGTGGGGTGTCAATGGTACAAGGATATAATAGCCACAAGGAAGGGGTAAGCTCATGGGCCCAATTCACCAAGATCTACCTGATGAGAAAGCTGTTTTTCTCATGAGGTAAAGTTTGGTATGCATGAAATGCCAATGACAGTCCATAGCAATTACATGAATATCAAACCGTAATTCAAAGTATTGTGTTAACAGACCCCCGATAAGCTTAAACTATTAAAAAGAGTCACATTTGTTACTCCTGTCAAGTTAGAATGACCCTTTGACCTCTGAGGATTCCTTTCAGGTAGAATGGCCCCTGAAGTATACACTAATTCATTCACGCAACATCACTTTGACTCCAAGGCTGACAAAGTCCTCCAGAGAAAATCCTGGAAATCTGCACATAAAAAGTCTCTTTCCGGCCCCAGAGGAATAGTCTGTGGAATGCTAAGTCATTTAAAACACTTGTGACCACATACTTCCAGAATCCCCCTAGTCAAGAAGTAAAATCTACAGCACTAAATGCCATGATTAACATTAAAACAATAAATTCTGCCACCCTTGACTGAGAATGTTATGATGATTAGACAGACTACACTTAAACATTAAAGTTAAAGAAGATTACAACACAACAGAGTTCTACTTAATGCTTTAACATTATACACATTGGCTCAGCACATGCTACGATATCATCCTCCTTATATCAAAAAAGAGTTAATACTTCCAACACTGCCACATGTTATGCGTTACTTGCTTGCTAAGGAAATGCACTGAGCTCAGCAAACTGAATCTTGCCAAAAGTTAATTAATTAAATAGGCCACGTTCCAAAATTAAATATTTCCATATTGCTATTACAATATTGCATAAACATGGCACTGTATATGTATACTATTAATTTTTATGACTAACTCATAGCAATCAAACATGAAACAGACTATAGGGCAGTTTCCATAGAAACCACAACTGTCCCTCAACAGAAAGCCAGGGTTGTGAGCCAAAGAATAAAGGCCTGTCTGAAATCTGCAAAAGATTTAAAACACATCCAGCTGCCAGTACGGATAGGTCCTTCGCCAGACAGTGGTTTCTCAAAAGAATGCAGTTTCTTTGTACACATTCTTTCCACAGCATGGGCAGAACGTTTGATGATTCACCCATTCATGATCAGAAATCTTTATCTCACACAAGCCCTAGGATCCAAGCACTCTGTTATCATCCAACACTCTAAGGAAGTCTTGTGTCAGGCACTGAACAGAAAGCCTTGTAAGGACGGTTAAGAAAACGTGTTCCCCCGAGGTAGGCAAATAACTGAGAACCTTATAAGGTAAGCATACTGCATGGCATTAAAGTACAAGGTTGAGGGGTGAGGCTGTGAAATCCAACCTTTGGGACTGGATACCAATGACATATTCTAGAAGTCATTATTACAGTCCTATGTATTGTAGCTAGTGATACAAAAAAAAAAACATAGTAAAAATAAATCGTATTCAGATCCCTGACTAATCTTGGAATCAGCTTTGACAGGATCACGTTTGTGAAAGTGCATTTTAATTAAAAAGGATGCATCCCGAAGGCGTTTTTTGGCACCAAACGTTCACATGTGAGTTTCATAGAGCATAACAAATTGATCCATGCTTGAGCTTTAAGGCGATGTGGGGAAGCAGTTTCATTTGGACTGGCTGTTCCCCCTCCCTCACCCCACCCCCCTCACATGCCTTCCCTGTGGCTACAAGACAAAGTCAGGAGAAAAATAAAATATCGTCTTCTGAAAAAGTACACTGATCCCCTGAGGGTTCATCCAGGTTGTTAAAGCAATTTGGATAGACATAGTGCTTGCCCTAAGAATATTTAGACATATACATATACTGTACTAACAGAGATATATAATGTAACATTATTCAGAAAGTTACGCTACATTAAAATCCAGGATATTATATAGTCCATATCAAATGCACCTAGGACAGGGGTCTGCAACCTTTTTGTGCAAGACAGCCAAACTGAATGGAAATGTAGAGCACGTGGTCTGTAAAGAGTCAATCATAAACACACAATGTATGTACTTTACAGTGCTCTTCTTTAATGTGACTTCTGCTGCTGCATCGTTTTGCTCTTTAGCTTAGCTTTCTTCTGTTAATCTTGAACACAAGTTTTTTTTTATGTGATTCAAGTGGGAGAATGTCTGTTTGCACATATAGGTGGAGCCAAACATCGATAAGAGAGCAAAACTGGCATTCTGCATTGTGCCGTGTGTAAGTGGAAGTTCATTCCAAGTTTGCAGAATGAGGTTATCTTCACCCTCCAATTTCTTCAAATCAGTCTATTAGTTTTGCTAGTTGTGCATGTTTCCGAGCAAGGCTTTCCAGATTTGAATTTAGAGTGCAAAACTTTTCAACTCAAATGTCTGACTCCTTGAAGTTGGCAACTTCCAGCTCCAAATCTCCAATCGAGATGCCTGGTGTCAAGTCCAGTGCTTCCACACAAGTTTCATGGGGACGACTCATAAACTTCAACAAAGTGCTGTGTCTGCGAAAGTCCACAAAATGCAGATCAGATGTAAACGGCTGCAGATCTAGATTGTTGCTAGGATCCTCTACCATGCATGAATCTCAAAACATTTGTAACATCTCAAGGGAAGTTTGCAGGCAATGTTCCTGCGTGGAGTAGGGGTACAGGCAGGCTTGAATGCGTTTAAGTTCAACACTAACCCTAAATAAAATGTTGTTCCTGTTATTAAGCAGTAGTATAATCGGAAGCAGTGGTATTTAAAAATAACAGAAGCCAGTTTTCACTTCAGTAAAGTAGGCTACAATATTTGTTTTCATTAAAAACCTGTTGTTTATTGAAATTAATGTTCAGCTTTCATATTGAAGCTTGATGTGTGCTACATGTTCAATCGCAGTCCTTCTTTCGCAGCCAGTGTCATCTTTATGGCACATAAATGGTAAAGTAATTAAATGTCCCTGGCAGGGGACTGTCTCTGTTTAGCGCACGCAAGAACTTGCAGAATGGATAAAACCGTGTTGAGAATTGTAAGAAAACGCATTTGAGAGCAAAACATTTCATGACATTTTTTCTTTCTTTCATAGCTGAAGAGGTGCTGGGGCTGTGCCTCGTCAAGAACAAAATTGCGTCTTCATTTTGCAAAAAGTTGTGATACCTCGAGAGAGAGGTGCGGTTGATTTCCTGTGTTAATTCATGTTAATTTATTAATCTCAGCAGCGCTGCGATAAGAGCAGTTTCTCCGCAACTCTTAGATTTCACTCATTTGCGATTTTACGCAAAACATTCGCAACGCAAGCAGAGTTGCGAGAAAGATTTGCCCCATAGTTTTATTTTTACAGGGTATTGTCTAGAATGCAGGGTATTGCCTAGAGCTACTGATCTTTTAGGTATCCCAAAAAAATCAGGTTAAAATAACATAACTGAATTATTCTTGGGTAAAGGCGTCTGCTAAATAAACAAATAACAATTCAAGTTACTCCCTCAAAAATGTTTACTGCAAGGTAGCAGCAAAGTTCAGTGCACATAGGGTACTGAGGGAAAGCGTAGGACAGTGGAGATTAATCTGGGCAATTGAATTGTGGTAATGGCCGAGATGTAAGCACTTAAAGAGATTGAAGAGATGGTGAGAAAATCCTTCCCACAGCCAGGGCTTTTTCACAGAGTTCCTTCGACCCTGGCTCTTAGTAAAAGCCTTTCACAGGCCTCGTCTTCCAGACTCAGTTCAACAGTGGTTGAAAGTGCTAATCTCTTCTTATTATGCCTCTCAGTTTTTTCTTCCCCCATCGTTTTGTTTGTTTTCCACCGTTTTGACTGGCCTCCAGATCCTAACACCGGATTCAGTTCTATTCACAGTCTTGTTCCAAGACCCCCATTAGTGCAGCCTCTTGTTACTGGAATGAAATGGCCTTTTCATAGTGGAGCATCTGACTCCCCTTACACCCTCTTACTCAAATTACTGAGGATTTATTCCACCAGCGGCTTGCGTCTTCACACGAATAGCATCCCCCATGAATCCCAGGCATTACCCCTATGCATGCAGTTCATCTCTACAGCTTTTCTACAAAGGGTCTCAGCAGAACTACCCACTGAGAATCCCGGGTGTTTTTAACTGGCAGTACCTGTGCATTGGTACAATGGGATACTGTAGGCCTGCATTTGCTGTGTCTGCATTTCCGGAAGTACGGCCATCCTGCAGTTCATTTTAGTTTTAGGCTGAGACAATACACAACATTTCAACCCAGAGGCAACTATGCTGAAAGCATCCACTTTTTCGTCATACCAACACATCCCCACTTTGCTTCTCAGCACAGTCTCCCCACCTACAGCAGACCACCCTGTAGACGACTATTTAAAAAAAAGCCAATAAAAACCATGTCAATACTGAACTGTGTGTTGAACCCATATGCTTAAAGTTTTCCCCTTTCATATGTTTTAACAACTTTATTTTTTAGTTAATGGCAAAGAACGCTCCTGCAAATTGCCATGGTGAGTCAAAACAAAACTATGAAAGCTTGCAATGTATACTTAACCCCCCCTCGAGCATTAAACAGGCAAAACCACATACAAAGAAGTTCAGAGCTCCTGACCGCACGAGGATCGCTCTTTGCAGGGGCTTCTGGTAAACTCAAAAGGGGATGCCAATTCTAAAATAAAAGATCACCATTTCAGGAATTTTTAATGAGGGGAAAAAACCAGCTCAGCAAATTCGGGATGGCTTGCAGGTTTGACACAGGCCAGAAACCAATGGTACTTTTTTATTCATAAAAACAGCTGAATCACTTATGGGAAAGTATGCTGCTCAGATTACAAGTTTGCTTGTGTGTAAAGGACTCTGATTAGGCCACATGAATGTTCTATATCATTTTTTGTGGTGAACAGTTAAGAGAATGGAATTTTTAAACTGTGATGTACAAACAATGTATACAAAAGATGTATTTTTTTATTTGATTTTGCCTTCCTCTATTATCAGAACATGAATGGGTTTTTCTTTCATAAAGTTCGGAAGCATATTTCTTCAGGAACCTTGGGTGAAAATATATATTAGACGGGCAGGTGTTTCCAACGGAAGAAAATAAATAAATACAAATAAAAAGAGCAGGATCCCCTATTTTGCTTTATTATGCTTTATAACACCGTGTAACAATTTTTTTATTTTATTTTTTTTTCCTGGGTATTAAGTGTTATTTCCTAATTGCTTATGCCTCAAAAGTATAGAAAATGGCTATTATTCCCCACAAACTTTGCTTTTGTGACCAGGACAGTGATATTTTGAAATGTACCTATTTTCCAGAACATTCCAAATAGATTCAGTGCTGAGTAAACTTGGAGTAACTTCTAGAACTTTCTAGAACTTTCCAGTAATATAAATAGTAGTATAAATACTGGGGCCTTAAGCCCACCAGTTCAGTTTAGTTCCAGCTGCCTAAGTGGATACATATCTGCATTTTTCTGAGATGGCATCAAGGTCATAGGAGACTTCAAAATGGTGGCATTCCTGATGGGTCTCCAAGGCGGTTTAACCAAGTTTCCCTGCTATCTTTGCCTTTGGGACAGCAGGGACACCAAGGCGCACTACCACAGGCGGGACTGGCCACAGCGGACCGAGTTCTCTGTGGGGAGGAACAACGTCAAGTGGGAGCCACTGGTGGACCCCTGGAAGGTGCTGATGCTACCACTGCACATCAAATTGGGCCTTATGAAACAATTTGTCAGAGCTCTAGATAAGGAGTCGGCAGCCTTTAAGTACCTTCAAGACTTCTTCCCTAAGCTGTCTGAGGCAAAGGTCAAAGCCGGTGTCTTCGTCGGACCACAGATAAAGAAGATCCTGGAGTGCAATGAATTCCCCAAGAAGCTCACTAGTAAGGAAAAAGCGGCTTGGAACAGCTTTGTCGCAGTGGTTCGGGGCTTCCTGGGCAATCACAAGGCCGAAAACTATGTGGAGCTGGTTGAGACTCTGGTGAAGAACTACGGCACAATGGGCTGTAGGATGTCCCTCAAAGTCCATATACTTGATGCTCATCTTGATAAATTCAAGGAGAACATGGGAGCATACTCGGAGGAGCAAGGCGAGCGCTTCCACCAGGATATACTGGACTTTGAACGCCTCTACCAAGGATAGTATAACGAGAACATGATGGGAGACTACATTTGGGGGCTGATTCATGAAAGTGATTTACAGTATAATCTCGAAAAACTACTCACTTCTAAATCTTTTGTAGTCATTTTTGTATTACTTTAGTATAAATACATGTTAATTTGGATTCATATGTTGTTTTTTTCTGACTTTATGTGAACGAAAAGACACAAATTTGCCCGTTTTCTCATTGGAAATAGGTAAATTTCAAAATATCACTGTCCTGGTCACAAAAGCAAAGTTTGTGGGGAATAATAGCCATTTTCTATACTTTTGAGGCATAAGCAATTAGAAAATAACACTTACTACCCAGGAACAAAAATTGTGTTACATATTGTAATTCTTTTTTTTTTGCTTCTATTGATGGATTTTAATCAGCAATTTGTTACTTCTAGAGAATTCCTCAAAGCACCCTGCAAATACCGTTGATGTCCTTCTGAAACAGTTAAGGGCAAATCAGTTGCCTTTTGCAGTTTCTAAAAGAGAAACGTTTCGATCACATCCCGTCTGTAAAGCATTAAACCATTGTTGCTGCATCCCTGTAGCCTCTCCACAGTTAAAATGACAATTTTTTCCAAATGGCTTCTTAATGGTGGAACCTCAGCCTATACATACTTCTGTTGTCTCATAGTTTTGACTGTCATTACACTGAAGTATATGACCCAGTCTAAATGTATTGTGGAACACTGTACTGTACGGTATGTGCTGACTAGCAACATTTTTTTTTGTTTTTGTTTGAACATGTACAGTATTTGGTTCTCTGAAATAATATATTGTACTATATTCTACCTCACAAGATTAATGTGAAATACATTGAACAAAAATGTTTTATACAAATGTTCAATCAAACCTAGTAGACGGAACTACAGTCTTTTATTAATGTCGCTATTTAATATTATACTAACCTTAGTTTTATGTTTTGATTTAAAATCATACTGTTGCCTGGTTACCAGCTTGCATTAGGTTTAAAAACATATTCTAAATGTGTTTTACTGGACAGTGCAGATGAATACAGCATACAGTCCTTTAATATGCAATACAAATATACATTTTAAGAACACTGAATTAAAACCATATGGCAGGAATATGTTACTGCCTGGAATGCTGTGTTCTATCAGATTTATGTCACTCGTGCCACACTGTAAGTCTCTGGAAGATATACGGTCACTCTTCACCATTCGTGGCATAAAACATGTACAACACAAGATTCCAGATTCCAAAATGGAATGCCAACTTCACGACGGTAGTAATTACTGAAAACGAACATAATCTAATAGAAGTTTTCCTCCAAAGTGAAATGCTTCACAAGTCCCTTCATCATATATGCAAAGTGTAAATCTACTTGAACCAGATAGGTTGTGAAAGGAAAGCCAAGCTCCAGCCACGTCCTGGGGTGACCCACACTCAGCAGATTTCACATGGTTTGACCGATTGGGATGCCAAGTTTCATTTGCTATGCTTCACACTTCAGCTACCACAAGCTAGCTAAAGCTAGGATAAAGCATTCCATATGTGCGTCTGGGACATCATCTGAGAATGTGCGGGTCACTTTGCAGTGTCATCTCTTTTCAGAGTCACGTGACACACATTTGCTATAGGAAAAAAAAAAAGGTTGAGACTGTTTTATGAGGGGAATTGCACAGTATTTAAATTGATTTAAACAATGGCTTTTGCTTGTCTTCCACGATTGTTTTAACATGTTAAGAAGGGTATATTCTCAGGTATGCACACATATGCACACACACACACACACACACGCGTACACACACACACATTTACTGTTAATTATATACATTGAGCTAGAGAGCAAGTGTGTTAAATAAAACACAGCTGTTTTGACTAAGTCTTCTCCAGTTTCCAGAACTGTAAACTAAAGACAGAAGCTCATTAAAACAAGCTGCATTTAACAAATTCATGTAAGCATCTTATGGGCTATTCTGATTAACCTTTCAGTCTTTTAAAAGGGTAGATTAATATTTGCAAGCATCACAGTTTAAATTGCTTCATAAATCAATTCGCCAAGAAATCAGTATTTACTACTTTTCATCGTATCATCAAGCAGATTATCAAAATACATAAAGTTGTTTTGTTATACTAAAACTTTGTTAAAAAATTATAGAAAAGTTGTATGCCTCCAATGTGGAGTCTGCATGGCTTTCATCCATATACAGCATACACACGGGATGCTTTTATTAAAAAAGAATACAATGTATAGCTACAATAATATTGCTTTATCCACCTGGTCATGTGACACATAGATGAATAACTAAGCGGATTGTAAACAAATATAGTAAATGTAATCTCTTCACGTATCCCTCCTATTGTACTGTATACATTCAGAGTTGTCATTTGTTTGGCAAATATATTATTATTATTATGTATTTCTTAGCAGACGCCCTTATCCAGGGCGACTATATTAGCTCACCTCTTTAGGAGAGTACACGGCTTAGATCTGGCATCTTTCCTTTTTTGTTTGGATTCTGAGGAACTGACTTCTCAGAACTCAATGGTATGTCTAAACAAGCTTTCATAAAAGGATTAGGCTATTTTAACTTTCCTGCAGCACGCCCAATATTTTAAAACGTCTAAGAATTCTGAAAACCCAAACGTTCTTCTAATAGTTGCTGGCCCCTGTATTTGTCAATGTCTTCAGAGTATCAACTGGGCTTAAAATATGGGTCAAATCATAGGCCTATTAGCTGGCTCGTTTTATTCAAGTATTAGGGACCGACTGCACTGAAGACTGAAATCCCTTGAACACTGCTCTCGTAAGATTCCCTTTATCCCAGCCCTTTTACAGCAGTCTGACTGCAGTTTATTGCTGAACAATGTAGACAGGCAGCAAATTAACTTCTAAAACCTGGCAGCCACAGTTAACACTACTTTAAAGTGTCCTTTACTCCACTGTAATTATACTTTTACATTGTATGTTACATAGCAACTACATTGTAAAATCTCTACTTTTTATGTAATTACAGTGTGATTATCATGACGGCGTCATGAGGCTAGTTAAGATCCTTAGGCCTGGCCTGATGTGGAAAATATACAAAGTAGGCACAGGTGTTAATGCAGGCTCTTTGTCTAATTTAGTAGTAGAAATACCAACTGGCTAGAATTATGACTGATACAATGTAGGGAGAACACAGGAAGTTTAGCTGGGCTACCTGCCCTGAAGAAGGGATCTGAAGCCTTTCACCCTAACTGAATGAACAAAGTGGAGTTTTCAGTTACAGAAGACAGAAGCAGGAAGGAACCTGCTTGCTTTCAAACTAACAGTTTTTTTAAGAACCTGCACACACACTGAACTTTTTATAACAAAACAGGGGCCTATATGTTTTCAACTAACAGCTTTTCTGAGAATAACAAATTGAACTGTCTGTGAACTGCTAAACTAAGTTTGTGCTTAGCGATTACCATCTAAACGAACTATCCGTTAACTGAAAAAACATGACGATTGCTTGCAAATGCAGTATCAATTGCGGTCTGGTAATGTGTTTCTGAAGAATTACCACAAAATGTATTTTGCTAATAGGTGTTAGTACAGGATCTGGTCAGGATGTTTAACTAAGATGCTAGCTTGCTGAAATTAATTATTATTCTAATTTAAAATGTTGAAAAAGCATATTATTCATACATAACCAAGCTAATGCATTATATTTATTTTTACTTAATGCAGTATATGCATTTTTACTTAAACGCATTATAAGCGTCTGTTTTTATTATTGCCTAGTAAGCGTATTAGTTTCCAAACACATTATAACCACATAAGCAGGAGAGGATACAAGTGACATCAATAGGGATGAGTGGGCAGCTAAAAAAAGACATCAATATTGAAGTCAAGCTATACCAAAAAGATTCACATTTTAGATGGGTGGACAAGATTGTTTTGTATGCCTGAACAACATGGTACTGAATTGTATAAAGCTTTTTTTTAGAATGGAGTTCTTAAAGATAGGATTATTGTTTTAAACTTATCATTTTTAAATCGAGGGCCCAAACTCTTGATGAACATAATCTCTGAAAGGGGCTACTTTTCTTTTTCTTCCAAAAGCTTAAAAATAGGATGACATTCTTGAAAGATAGAACTATGTTGTAAACAAATAAAACAAATTTAATTGAGAATGTGTTCTGAACAAAAGCGGTGTAGATTCTTAATAAATATAGTTTCTCCGAAGGAAGCTGGTATCCTAAGTTCAAGTGTCGTGTTTATTTTCTGTGCCTCTGTGGCAAAGTGCCCCGCCCCTGTGTGCATTTGTGTGATCTGTGTTGTATGTTGGATGTTGCGTGTGTTAATGTCGGTGTATAGATTGGTACACGGGATATAAACGGGTCTGTGTTTCACGTGTATTTAAAAAGTGTAGATTTGTATTTAGGCACGAGGAGAGCACAAATCACTTCACGTGCTGGTTAAATGTAATATGTGAGCACGGGGTTGCACAGAATTAATTCACGTGCTGGGATTCAAGTGAATAATTAATTAGTAATTGAATCCCAGCACAATAGTATATATAGACGCACATTTCTTGCACTCAGGGTTGGTGTTCGGTGAGTGGAGAACGGGAGAGAGAGAAGGAGAAAATAAAACAAAGTAAGAACGTAAATTAGAAGTGTTTTCACTCACCGTGTTTGTTCGTCTGTCTGTTTAAGTGTAGTACGTTTTGTTTGTCTTTTTGGTTTTGGCTCGAGTGCCGTGTCCTGTTTTTGTGCTGTTTTCAACCCTTTTATTTGTTAATAAACGCTGAGTGCAGCCATTGCACTCAGCTCATCACAACCACTGTCTGTGTTTGGATTCCTTTCTGGTCTGACGCCACCCACTCTGGCCGTCTTTGTGACAGCCTCATAGAAGGTTTAGTGGATAGTGTTCGTCCCGAGCTTTATCTTTATGAGACTCAACGGTGAAATTATTACATATTATTATTAGATGCAGCTGCCATTGCTGTAAGACAAGGGCACTTAACAAAAGATCATTGCAATGAATTAATATACTTTTTCACACGTATACATTCCGTTGCAAGAATAAGAGGTTTGAGTTCCAAAGGCATCCATCATAGGATAACGGCTTCTCTGCTCAAAACCTGCTGTTCTGGGACTGCCATGAATTGCAGATTCAGTTTAATTAGATTCCCTCCTTTTTGTTTTGGGAACAGAAGAAGAGGTTCTTCCATCCCATGTATTAATGCAGCCTGGCCACATCAGTTTTGAGTCGGGGGTATACGCTCAGATTGAGGGTGTGCTAGGCTCTGCATTACCGTGCAGCTGCATACATGATCTTTATGTCAGATGATTTATAGTTTGACAGGAAACAGCTCCTAAGGGCTGGCAAGAGAATGAAAACATCTGGAAAGATCTTTCACGGTAACCCTTTCACTATCGACATTGAAGTCAGGAGACGCTAGCCACGTCAGCTCACTTGTTTTTAGTTTGGAGTTTAACAATTCTTAATTCAGAACAAATTTACTGCTATTAAAATCAGAAACAGACAGTATTTTAATGTACATTGAATCAGAAACACAGAGCACAGTAATAAAGAGAATAACTTTATTTATGACAGATGTTATAGTGTACAGCAGCCCTGTTACAGAGGGGTCCACCATAAGAAATAAAATAATGTGGAATGACCCAGAAACTTGAGATTGTACAGTAGCAGTAAAGCCCATGAACCACAAGGCAACTTTCAAGCAATCAGTTACAGGGGACTCTTTCCAGCAATTCTACCCTTTTGTTGAGTTTATTAAAAAGTTGCTTCAACAGTTGTGTTAAAAGGCTTTTACAACAGGTACAGTGAAGGATGGGAGTGAAGATAATGTTGTAAAATCAAGAACTCTGAAGTAATTTAGAGCAACATTTAGTGATTATCTTACATCTGTAACCTTTAAAAAACATACAAATCATAACACCCAAGTAAAACTAAGGAAACGCATTTGTCAAGCGGACACACATTTCAGCAAAAGTGATAAAGTACTGTCTCTCATGTCACATCAAAGACAGTATTAGAGCAGAGAAGAAGAAGAGTGAGAGAGAGAGCATTGTATATTGAAGCAACACATGTTTTAAGCAATGGTGGAGTCAATGCATTATAGACCGTGTTAGAACAGAAAGCTGTGCAATGCAGTTCTAGATTGTATACACAGCAGTGTTCTGCGTCAGTGGAAACATCAAGCCTATATAAACAGCATTTAATCACACATTTTAACCTGAGGGGACGGTAATGATGTAATTCTGAATACGGAAATCAGTTTATGTAACTGGGAGGTAAAAACTGATTTTAATAATAGTACTGTGGTTGGTCCTTTTCCAGAAGTTTTTTTTTTTTTTTTTTTTTTTTTTTTAACAGATTCATTTAAAAGTTGTCAAGCTACTATCCCTAGTGTTGACAAATGTATGTATGCATGTGATATGTTGTCTTGGTGCGATGTTACAACAAGATCTAGCATTTAATTACTTTTTCGTATTTAACGCTACAGAGTGAATGGCTTTTTTGGGGGGGAACTTGTTCTTGTATCTAATCATATCCAACAGCAGAATGACCGGACAAATCAATAAGCAGATGTGTGATTTCCTGAATTCAGCTGTTTAGTTGAGGCTGAAACATACTTTCTTTTCATAACATTGTGCTTGTTCTATAAACCGAATTCCCCATAGAGTGGTGTTTATTTCGCTGACATGTATGAAGATGGCAACCCACTTGCGTATTCAGTCATCCTCTTTTGTTGAAAACCAGACACTGAAAGTACTGTAGAAGAATTTCACTGAATGAGATTGACAAGCAATCTAGCTCAGGCACAGCTGCATAAAAGAGGCGAAACTTAAAAAGTAAGAACGGAAAATATATAAACAATTGCTACTCGTGCTGGATTAGGACCAGATTGTGTGCTTCTTTGTCTCTGTTCATTGTTTGTTTTGGCCAACGTGCCTTTTTGTTTTGTGTAAAGTGTTTTGTTTTGTTTAAACGTTTTATTTATTATTAATAAAACAAATACAAGCACGTTTGCGACTCAGCCCATAGTACCTTGCCTGTGTGTGGTTACTTCCTGGTATGTGACATCACCACTCGACCATCCTGTCCACAAGCCCACACGCTGGAAATGTACCTAATCTCCACAGATTAGTTTAGTTTGTAATCCTCATTCCACGCCCTCTTAGTGTTCCTGTGTGCTTGCTAAATAACAGAATCAGTATTTACTTTTTACGCAATTTCACTTTGTATTTTACAGCTCCCACCAGTGTTTGTTTCCCAGGCATGCAAGGCTCCAATCATTTAGGGAACGTACTGTAGTCAATAAAATGTAAAAGGGTTCCTTCAGAGATGGAGGTCTGTTCTTCCTACCCCTGGAGAGACACCAGTGCAAGTTGGTAAAACCTGACAGCTCCCACGCTTCATAGACAGGAGGACCAAAACCTAGTTTCCATTCATTTCAAGCAGAAACAGTAGTTGTGGCTCCCCCACAATCATCCTTGTGTTACGTGCTTTATATGCACTGTATATTTGCTATTTGAAATGGTTTCATTTAAAAGTGACAGGCAGCATTTTAATTTAATTCTGATTGTTATTATTTTATACAGTTATTTCTGATGCCACCTAACTTGAGCTATTACTGGAGGTGAAAACCTCTGCAATTAATTTGGATGGTAATATTTAGGAGGTCATATGTAAACAGAACTCACAGTATTTTAGTGTGTGGGTGTTTTTTGTGTATGCAAACCTTGTTTTCTCTCACCAAAAAAAACAATTTCTAGATAATTCTTAAAGGAAACAGTAGAGTATACCTGCCCATACAGCAGTAGCCCCATGTGGTATGTGCTTTGAATATTTGAATATTTGAATAAGTTTCTCTTACCAGGATATAACTGCTTCGTGGGGGCACTTAGCTGGGCTTCCTTTGTTACTCTATAAGCGACATCTGGCCCACTTGAAGATTTTCTGTGTGGACAAAGGCCTGTTGTTTTTGTTACACCTTCAGGTAAATTGTGAAAATCTAATATCTTCAAGAGATCTGCAGGGCCCGCTGTGAAAACACAAAATAAGAGAGACAATGTTAAATAAATCAATAATAATAACAACAGCATGTCATTAAATACTATTGTTTTTTTAGGCAGCTTTCCTTTTGATCTATAAAGACAGAAGTTCAGAACTATACTTCAATTCACTTTTCTACTCAGCTTTGAATGTCAAAACAGCCACTCATATTCTCTTCAGCATAATTTTCTAATGGACTTATCCAGCATCCAGACACGTGGTCAGGCTACCACAGACAGGGAACTCTTAACCTCCAGATCAAAAGGTGTCTGCTTTTAACACTGAACTACTTGTTTGCATTAAAACTCACAGACCAACTAAATCTTCCTCTTTGACAGGCAGACTCCTTAATTTGCCTTTTTTTCTCCTTCATTAAAATGAAATATTTCCTGAATTTGTCTGTGTTAGTAGCAGTCCTGTCTCATATAATTATAATGTTCGGTAAAATATGAGTCCATCATATAATGACAACAGAATTGCATAATCCTAATACCCAGTGCACACTCATTCATATTCAGCGTGTCAAAGACTAATTTTGACCACAATCAACGCCGATAACGTTTTTTCCCCCTCTTCTTACCACAAGAAATGCACCCTCTAGTGGGTACTCAGAGATACTACAACAAAAAGACTGCAGAACCAGTCTCCCAGTAGGGCCACCGTATTACGGTGAATGAGAATTAAAGAAAATAATAAGTAATCAAAAAAAAAAACTTGCAATACAGAATAGATGCAACTTTTTTTTTTTTGTAATAGAATGACGCATATTTTCTATTTTTTCAAACACTCATTGTCAAACTAACTGCAGAATCAATAGATATTGAGTGAATGTATCCAATGACTTACCCGGACTGATTTCTAACATCTGGACTGTATAATGACTGTAGCAATGTACCCTTTGATTCTAGGAACTGAAAATACTCTAGAGAGCAAAGAAATCCATGCCCAGGACCAGACCAGTTTCTGTATTGAACACAGAGGGCTATACACATTTTGTGTATTTACTGAATTAACGAATCTCTGCAACAGCAGCTGAAAATACTGCTGGAAACAGTATACAATCAGCGATATAGTAATCTCTTGGCTCTGGATACGAGTTAAATGAATAACAGATGCATGCTTGAGAAGTCGTAAATGGTAAAAACACCCTTCTATTCTACCAGAATTTTTTAAGAACAATAACCAAAATCCCAAAATATAAACCTATTAACAGTACTATGAATATGCAAAATAGGTAGTTAAAAAATAGGTAAAACTATGAAATAATAATTCTGACTAACTCCTGAATTTCCTTCAGAACACTGTGGTTATGCCATATTGGAAAGTTCAATAAAGTTATACTTTACCCTAAAGCCTGTAAATGATGTTATTTACTTTATTTACAGCTGCACTGATATGAATTCAGAATATGTACTAGTTCAAAATGAGCTGAAAATATGAGATAGCAGCAAATACGGTAAGTAGTAAAATGGCTACCACTTTCAAAAGGCAATTTTTTTTTTGTTGTGAGACAGACAGGCAAGCATTTCTGCACATGAACTACCAAAAACAGTAACAGCATAAATAGGGATCCTGAACAGCAAATTATCAGCTCTAGCTATTGTACCTGATCCCCTTGGGCTAAGCCATTAATGCTTTAATTCTGCTTCAACTGAAACCAGGCCTCTGCAGGTCTGACAAGCAGGGATAATACCAGTAATTAACCCTTCCTTTCAAAGGCCAAGCAACTCCAGTGTATTAAATCGGGCAGCAGTGTGGAGTAGTGGTTAGGGCTCTGGACTCTTGACCGGAGGGTTGTGGGTTCAATCCCCAGTAGGGGACACTGCTGTTGTACCCTTGAGCAAGGTACTTTACCTAGATTGCTCCAGTAAAACCCAACTGTATAAATGGGTAATTGTATGTAAAAATAATGTGTAATGTATAATGTGATATATTGTAACAATTGTAAGTCGCCCTGGATAAGGGCGTCTGCTAAGAAATAAATAATAATAATAATAATAATAAATGCTTATACAGTACAGGCAATAATTTCTCTTGGCAACTACACCATCAATAATCAGCTTTGACTTTCTCACAATTGAAGATGCATGCAAACTGTGGTTCTGCATTCAATCGCAATTAAGCATGGCTAAGTTCAATATGTTAATCTGCAGTAAAATGCATTGCACTTGGTATCCCTATAGTGCACTAAATTAAGTACTGAATACAGCACACCAGCCCTCCCTTTTTTTAAGTGCTCTTGCCACTCTGATTAACTCAACAGAAATCCTCATGATACCACCTACAGCAGCAGCTGCAGGAAGCTGTGCAGCTCAGGGAAATTAAAAATGTAATCAGATGAAAATAATGGGATCATTTTCTCTGCATGTTTATTAGTCTTATATTTATCTATACTTTATATCACTGTAACAACCTTCTTTAACTAAAACCTGTATGAGGTCCAACCTCCTTTACTGAAGTGGAACTGCACAGACCTGGCTTTACTTGTTAACTGTGCAGAGATTCAACATGAACCCATAAGTACTTATCCATCATCCATTCAATGCTTTTAATTTGCAGTTGAATCTTCTCATTATATAGCAGCTGATACTAAAAAATCCAATCCAAAGGATAAAATAACAATTACTGTACACAAGGCAGTGTTCTGGAAAAAACAAATCACCAGCCAGCATCGTTTTAAACATCATCACATTTTACACAGGCCACATCAAACAGCGGCACTGGTTAGACTTCCCTTTGCTCCATGCAATACTCTCTTGCGTAGCTTCCCAGCTATTTCTTCAGGGTGCCTGCCAGCTCGCCTGTGAATCCAATCTCGCTGCTGCTGAACTATATAACTACCTTGTTTACTTCAAAATGAATTTACATTTTTTTCCACTTGTTTGAGTTTAATATGAGAAGCGTATTAAGTTCTAAAAGCCTGCAAATAAATACTGTACTACATATATACAACATTATCAAAGTCAACAGTGCTGTGAAGAATAATTCCAGTAACTTTTCAAACAAAGTCACCCACAATTACTGCACTGCGGATCAGAACTGGTGTAAATATCAAAGCAACCGTCCTTTCCATTTGGCAGTGTAATAATTAACACTGTGCAATACATTAGACTGTATAAAGCCTCAGATAATGTGATCTCTGCATGCACTGCATCAGCTTCCACAAGTCAAAACATTTTGACTTTCATTATTACATTACAAAAATACTGGTGCATTTTTAACGTTGCAATTCTCCAGCGCCAAGCAACATTATAACATAAAATATGTATTTGGGCTTGAAAATATGTATTTGTTGCAATACAGCATATGCTTTTGCTTTCATTTCTGTGGTTAGAAACCTTTCACAGTGTTCAACAGGTACCAGAACACCAAAACGAATAGTCTAGCTTATCTATGATCTTGTCCATAAGTCCTTCCATAATCTTAATAAACAAGCCTAGATACAGCCTTTTCTCTTATTGCTGAGAAGGTTTTGTCCCTAAAGTGATACCAATTGGAGGAAGTGGGGGTGACTCCCATACATTCACTTTCCAGAGGAAAAAGCAAGAGGACCAATAATCCAGGTTTTACTGTACGTGTAGGTCAGAAGTCATTGTGTCACAAGAGTATGAAAAGTTGGCAGGTGAGAGGGGGGAGGTTTCTTGTGACACCTACAGTACAGTGGGCTCCCAGTGCCAGTCGAAGACAGGATAATAACAGTGTTGAGAACACCACACAAACTGCACGCCGCTGCCAGTAAGGGCCATCATTGTGGAGACACGGGACTCTCTCCAACAAGGCAAGAGCCAGTCACCTCAAAGCCACACTGTCTCACAAGAGAGGAGGCCAGCCAACGAACACACATACAGGAAGGCTTTATTTAAATTCCAGCAGTATTTACAGTATGTTGCAATAACGCAGACACAGGCGGCTCCAAAGAGAGCCTTGTGGAGGTGCCAAGTTCCCAGAAAGTGATGTCTGCATTAAATAAAATAAATAAATTATCATCACCTTGCCTTAACTTACAAATGTAGACTAATTCAATGTTCTTTTCAATCAGATGATGCTAGCTGTAGTACTGGTAGTGTGATATGTTTTTAAACGTGGGTGGTTGGCAGTCTCCATCTGTCAGTACACTCCCACGGCACCAGATGAGACAGATCACCGCTTTTACATATATATAAAAAAATATATTTTCATTAAACATTGTAAATACTCCTAATGTGTATTCATCCACACAATGATGTGCCTTCCACATCAATATTAACACAATGTATTATAATACAAGAAAAAACAATGGCAATTTTCAGAGCTTGGGAACATGGCAATAACAGTCTAAGCAGAAAGAGCAGACCAAAGCAGTAATCTAAAGATACAAAAGGCATCTTTCAAAAAGGAGTACAAACTAGCCATTAAGTGTGTAATTTTCTCCTCAAGAACTCTACAGCATAACTCAGCAACCTCCTTTCCAATCACTGTCTCTCTTATGAGTTACATTGTTATGTGATTCCCCCATTATTCCAGAAATCAGAAACCATGCAGAAAAAGCATGGGGCCAGCCAAAAACACCTCCTCATATGAAACCAATTATTTATAAGAACTAAGAATTTGAGAAAAGCCTAGCACAATAGTAACAGCAAGGTTTACATGAATGTATTAGCCTTTAGCTTTTAGCTTGTCACACCATTCCAACATAAAGTAGAAGCACTCAGCTTTTGATCACATCACTCAGCTTAACAAGCGCAGTAATGTTTAATTAATCACAAAGGAACTTAATTGTGCATTTAGACTCCACGGAGCCTGGCTTGCATGCTGAAACCCTGCAGAGTGACATGACAAGGTCAGGGTGAAAATGTGATCTAGGAGCGAAGGCATTGCATAAATAGTGTTGTGTACAGAACAGTCTTCCTCGCCCACGCCTAATGGAATTCTTGACTTTTTTGAGAATATTCATCTATGTATGGGATACAGCATGGGGTTCCCCTTACATAGTTAGCATGCCTTCAACCGCCTTTTGTTGGAGGGCTTCAAACTTCCTGGCCTACGAATTGACATGAAGTACTGCAGAGGCTACACTTGTATTACACTCAGGGCTGTGCTTTGTAGGCTGGCAGGGCTTGTAGTGACACACACCTAATGTCCATGTAAATTCCCAAGTTCCACTTTTAATGGTAACTTCCATGCTGACAGTATAGGGTGTTCAAGTCCTGGATTCTGCTGGTTTGAGCTCCCACTCATTTAGAGTAGTTTTTAGCCAATCCAGCTTCCAACGTAATTTGTCACACTTTATAGGGTGTTACTTATTAAGCTTTTTTTTCTGAATTACTGTATTTCTACGTACTGTATTACTGCATACTATAGTAAAGAATGCTATACAAAATCCATATTTAAACTGTCTTTCTACAGAAATACTGTAGCTCTGTCGAAGAACCTGTGTATACAAGAAAATGTGGTGCCTAGTGTCAAGCCTGACTCTACAGTACCTTGTTCTGTATCAGGTTTTCATTTAAAGCTGAAGCTGGGGCAGACATCTATAGAATGTGCAACAGCTGAATCGTGATATTTCTGTCTTTCATGAGAATGGACCACCCCGTGCACTACTGAGGAACGTCGGTCCCTTTCAACATACATCAGTTATTAGCAATCAGTATCTTAAAAAAGTCCAATGCATGTACATGGAAAAATGTAAGGGTGACACACAGGTGGACGGGCACCTTCATAAATCCCCGCATTCTCTTAATGTAAATAACGTCTGCTAAAGAATGTCCTTACTAGGTTTCATCAAATCTAGAAATACTAAAAGAAACGTAATAAATGCAACGAGAAACACTTAGACTAGAAGTCTTTCTCGATGTCCATGCTCTGCATACGTGCACACAGTACGCATCACTGCAGGGGTTAAGAGTCCAAGCTAATACTACCAAAAACAATCACTGTTAAGAAGGTTTAAAGCCTTGTACAAATATGCCGCAAGTAATGTAAGGAAGAAAGAGTTTATACTGGACATACAATGGTTGCAAGATTTATTTTTAATTTTTATTTATATATTTTTTTACCAATTAAACCAGCACATTAAACTAATTGAACACCAATAACTATATTATTAAATTCAATTTCACAATAATTCCAAATCTAAAACACAGGAGAAAATACCCACACCTGCCCTGTTCTCCCACGAATTACAAGAGCTTTACTATGTTGCTTTTATCAGATCAGTTTCAGGGGGGTCTGTTCCAGGTTTGTCTTTTACCATAAAAGGAAAGCTCCAAGGCTCCAAGATGTTTGGCTGTAGATCTATGAACAGCAGTTGCTGCTCCTGGGAGGTATTCAGTGATGCATACCTTTCATATGTAAACTAAACACCTGCAGGATAGCTTTGAGAAGAACTGCCTCCTACTCGCACAGCTGACTCCTGAATGCTCACAAACCCCATGTGAATCCATTCCGTGCACAAATGATTGATTGACTAATTGGTTGATTGGCAGGTTATGGCAGTGAGTGACTGGTTAAATGATTTCTCTTGATGACATTTATACAACACTAGTCTTGCTTTTTAAAATGACTTAACCTTTCACTCTGAGGAGAAAGCGTGTGAATGACTGTCATGTGAGGACCAAAGTCAGGTGACCTTGTTCTGTTCCCCTGGTTTTAAGTGCTATTGCATTTCTCAACAGTCCTGGGTTATTGGGAAATAAGGGAATTCTATTTCAGTTTTAAATGGGTATAATGCACTTAGCGGAATTACAGGTTTTATTTGTGCAATAAAATTGTTTAGTACCTGTACACACTAGACAGGATTCCACTACATTTTTGCTACATACTGTAAATAGTGCATTTTTGGTATTGGAAAATTTTGCACTGGAGCAAATGCTTAGTTCTGTAAATCCAGTCCAAAATGTATAGATGGATTTGAACCACACATTTTCCTCTAATACAGCATTAAAACCAACCAGCAATTTCAGTTATTTTACCTACATTTGATCCTCCTGAATTGGATATGATTCTATGATGAAGGATTTGCAGTTCAAAGTCCAGCCCCTAATGCACCTCACGCTGTTTAAGTGAAACTGGAAGATGTGTGTATCTTGCAGACTGGCTGCAGGAACTGTTGTGTGTTGATACCGTTAATTGGAGCGAGGAATAACCGAAGGCTTTGATCTTCGTACAGGCCAAGTTCACAAGACTCACATAGCGTTGCTTACATTTCCAGGTATCCGATGCTGGGGTCATTGCTCTCTCTGTGGGGGGATATGCTAACTATGCAAGCTTTATAAATCACATCCTCTCTCTTGCTCAAGATGTTCTTGTCCCCCACTGCAAGGCTATCAAACCAGAGAGAATCAAAGTCAGTGTCCTGGGGAGGAATAGGGCCATTTAACAGGCAGTCATGGCTGAAGTTTGCTAGAAGGTTCCTACAGTTATTTCCCTCAGACATAAAGTGAATATGCCTGTTCCTCTCATTCCCAACTGTGTGCATAGGCTTGCATTAGTTTCATTCTAAGACATTATATAGTGTGATTAAAATAGTCTGGCCACAAGAATCAATCATACATTTAATATTACAGGCCTATATCAGCATAAGAACATAAGAACATAACAACATAAGAAAGTTTACAAACGAGAGGAGGCCATTCGACCCATCTTGCTCGTTTGGTTGTTAGTAGCTAATTGATCCCAGAATCCCATCAAGCAGCTTCTTGAAGGATCCCAGGGTGTCTGCTTCAACAACATTACTGGGGAGTTGGTTCCAGACTCCCACAATTCTCTGTGTAAAAAAGTGCCTCCTATTTTCTGTTCTGAATGCCCCTTTATCTAATCTCCATTTGTGACCCCTGGTCCTTGTTTCTTTTTTCAGGTCGAAAAAGTCCCTTGGGTCGACATTGTCAAAACCTTTTAGCATCTTGACTTATTCCGTAGCCAGAATTATTAAAATATGATCAGAGCTAAGAGATGGTAACTGAAGCTTTAAAAGGGTTAAATGTTTAAACGGTAACTAAAAATAAACAAATCCTCAACAGCACAGTATTTTACAATCAACGTAAAATTTTAAACGACAACAAAAATATAAACATAAACCAGAAATACTAAATCAAGTATTTTTGTCAGTGTAAATGTCTATGACACAGAAGGTGGACACATTCAATCCATTGAACACAGATTTGCTGCCTTAGTGGCAAACTCATGTGTGTGACGTTCACCTCCTTAAAAATAGCTCAAGGGCTTCTAAACACTCAAGCAATGCTAATCTTAAGCAGGCACAAGTAATGGCAAAAATATTTCTGAATACAAAATGTGCCAGGCACAATACAAACCAGTACATTTAGCATGGGAAAGAGGTAGATCAGAGTTATTAAACAGCAGTATTTAGGTATGTGGTTGCAAAGCAGGCCAGTACACTTTTGCTTTCATGTTATTATGCATTTGGATTGAATCTTAGTTGGCCTCAGTTTAGTTCTACCAGGTTAGCTGAGCATACATACAGCATATTGAAGATATATACATGCATAGTGGAACTTTTACAAAACTGGACAATCTATGAAGATTCTGCTTCTAGTGAGGCAGCCTAGTTTGTTGCATTTTGTTACTCAGTTGTTACAGAACAAAAACTACAGCAGTTCTAATATTACTGTAACTTGCAACTAAATCAATATTTCCACACGGCTCCGATCTGGCAGTTTGCCCTACATCTCAAAAGCCAGCAGCCATGATTTGCATGTTGGCAGATTAAGTCATATGGCAAAGAGCCACTATGGAGGAACTGGCAGTGAACACAGTGTGTTGTTGGAGGACATCCCTCTGCTTTTTCATTAAGTATGAAATGTTTCATACATTTTCAGGGTTTACGTTTGCTTGAAATACATGGGCATGATACCCTAACCACCAACAAGTAATAGCACCCACTGTGCCCCACTTGTGATTGGAGAGTGGAAGTGAAGTCCTTGGTAAAGACCAGATTTGGTGAAAGGCATGTACGCACATTCTAATAGTCAGGTACCGGACAGACACCAGACTTACAGTTATCTATACATCAACTTGACAACAGACAAGTACTGGTAATCATCCAGCCTGTTCTCCTTTATGAACCATATCTGATGGTGTCAGCTGGCAAGCCACAAGATCCAGGATAACCTCTCAAAGAACCTTCTATTTCAGCTTCTGATTGCTGTGAAAAACACTTAGACTCTGAAGCTCTTTGATGCTGTTAAACTACAAACAGCTGTTCTGTCTCATGCAGGATGATCCTGCCCCTTTTAAAAGGAAACAGGTTATGCACACTCATACAGAGTGAGGGTACTATACATTGCCTGCTTTCCCCCAAAACTATTATTCCAGCTTAAACTGCAATGCTTGCCTTGACATGCTGGGCTAAGCAATCCAGACAATCTACAAACAATAGGATAAAGTCTCTATTCTTGATCAACTTATTGTGGGTTGCATGGGCATACAGGGTGTACAGGGAGTGATAGATAATGTCATTTTTTTAATGCAAATTCAGTCCTGCTCTGCTCCAGCTTTGACCCTCCATCTTTGCCTCTTTATTCACAAATGTTGATGTGACTGAAACAATCAGAGACTTTCGCAAACCTAAAGAACTACTCAAGAACTCAAGCAGACACACTTTTTTGCTTGTGCCTTCGTTAGTACACCGATGGACTGATTGTCTTGTCTTTTCAATTATTATGTTTACAACCCTTTCCTGCGGTTGGCTCTAACAGGTCTCCCTTTCAGAAAGCAAGTCTGGCAGCAAATTAATTAGACAGCTACAGTATAAGCATGGCCAAGCAATTCTAAGTTTCTTTCACCTGATATCTTGCAAGATGTGTTCAATTATTATTATTATTATTTTTTTAAACGTACCTCTTAAAGCTCACATAACCCTCATATATCTGAAGTACTGTAGCATCACTTTACATAAGTATACACATTCCACCCTGCACTCTGCAGGAAGAAAGACCAATAAAGTCTGAATGACTGCATGCATGCTTAAGTTGCTACTCACTGCAATATATAAATTGTACCCACAAAGGTTAATGAACTCCTGGGTGGGAAACCCCAGTGAGGTGGACTGACCAGAGAACACAGAAGGGGTTCTTGGTTTTCTTCGCTGGTCACATGACCTGCCACACAGGAAGTGATTAAATACCAAGAAGTTTGATTTATTTATCTATTTATTTGTATGCTATTCATTGACGTCACTGCAAATGTTTTTTTGTTTTTTTTAGGCAAACAGTGATACTGCTTCTTTTACACATCTAAAAACTAAACAACCTGGGACATTATATATATATATATATATATATATATATATATATATATATATATATATATATATATATATATATATATATATATATATATTCCTTACAAACTATCTAGCTGTTGGGTATAGCTATTTCAAATATATAATGCCAAGTTCATAAATAAGTAATAAAAAAATATATAATAATGTAATATTCATAATGTTTTGGATTATATCTTCAATGTAACACACACTCTACCTGTCTATGTCTGTATGCCAGGTGAATACCAAAATAAATGCCAGAACCTCATTCCTCCTACACGGAAGCCAATAAATCCCAAAAGAGGCAATAAATCTCCATAAAATAACATTGCGCTTTCTGCGCAGTATGCTTTTCTAACATTTGCTTCACCTTCCTTCTCATAAATTCATGTCTTAACCCACTTATTTTTACTGGGTATAGATCAGAAGTAAGCCACTTGGCTATATGCTTTTCTTTGCTATAAAGGAGATGGCCAGTTGCTGATGCTTCCTGTTATAAAACCACGTTCTTAGCTGTAGTTTAGTTTCACTCCATTGGTCTGTATGTCAGGGACCAGATCATTTACCAGGATCACTGTATAGACTGCATTAAGGCAATCTAATTAGAGTTTTGTATGTGTGATTATGTGCTCTTGCTTTTATCTCAATTACAAACTGTGTATCACATACAATTCCACATTGTAATAACTGTGGAGTTAGTCTTTATTTCGCTGTGCCAAGTTTTAATTACATGTTCTGTTCCATAACTACAAAAGGATTTCAATCACTGGCTCAGATCACGAAAGCCACAGGATCACTTGAGATAAAAAGTGTACTGTTTGAGTTGCAGACATCAGTCAGATATAGCATACATCATCTATAAATAGCCTCCTATTTCAGGGAACAAACCACATTTTATTGTTTTGTTTGTCAACTGTATTTGTATAAAACGCTTGGCATAAAACATAATAATATGATTCTAAACTAATTGCAAATGTTTTCTAAAGCCTCAGACAAGTGTGGTAAAATCTGAAATACTACATCATCAAAGAATGTGTTACCTGCCAAAATATATTTTGTAATTAACTTCTGATACAGTAGAGAAAATGCTTATATGCTTTCAAGGAATATTTTACCACAACCTTCCATGACAATTGTCCCAGAATTTTTTTTCCCTTTTTCTTGCATATTTAAGGCACAATGAATTCACTTTTGCAGATTCCCCCCTCAACCCTACCCCTAGTATCAAAAATTGGCAATCCACTCTGACTCTGAACCACACTCATACAGGCAGTAGGCCAAAACTGTAGTATGAATCCAAGTCATACTTTGGTCATATTCATCAATTTCAGCAATAATGGGCTCAGCAGTCTTAAACCGTCAGGGGGGGTTTGACTGAATTATGAGTTTATAAACATTGGGATTAATGTTCTAGACTTCTCTGAAGCAAAATGTGTTTTTAGAACCCAAAGGTACAGCATTGGCCAAGACAGGATCAGGAAAATAAGAAGTTTGTACTAGGCCGGCCGGTGACACTAATAAATAAAATCTGCCAAAAAATATAGTTTTTGTTGTTGTTTCTCACAGGTTTAAGATATATAACCTTACCCCAGTGTTCACTCCAGGGTTACTGAAAGAATGCAGACAAGAAACTGACTATTTATTCCAACAGCAGGCAAATTTGTTACAGTGTGGTGATTGCTATCATACAGTGACTGCACAGTAATTATACCACATTTAACCCCATGTCCTTTTAAATCTTCCTCTACCACTTGTGATAAAAGCCTAGACAAAAAAACTCGTTGACTCATTTTTGGAAAAACTTATCAAGAGTCAGACTTCTAACAATCCTTGTTCCAAATACCTCACCCCCCACTTTTTCAGCCCTGCAGCTGCACCAGACAGAAGCATGGCAAGCAGCATGCAATTAGTAGTGAATCCGGGAATGGCCTGATAATACATATTTTCATAATTAATTGCAATTGGATATTTCTCTCTAAGTATCTGTATTGGCTACAACAAATGAATCAAAGAGAAAGAATATCACTGCATTGGAAGTCCAAACTAAGAAAAATAATCCTAGTTTTAGGAACTTTAAGTGTCTCTGTTTAGACGCAAGCAACAGCCACCACTAAGAAAATATATTGCTTTTGAAAAGTATGGCAGATTATCTTTTTCCACAATGTGTGATTTATTATCAACTTTACAGTGTGCATGGAGACTAATATGCTTTTACTGCTGAATAACTAAGATGGACCAGCTACTTTCATTCCAGCTTGTCTGTATTTCATATTTGACCACAGAAATAAGTGATGGGAGAAACTTTTCATTCGGAGCACATATTTCCTTTCAAATTAAGCAAAAAGTACAGAACAATAGCTTCAGTAAATGTAGCTCCTTACATAAAGAGAGAAAAGCTAGGAAGAGAGACAGACAGAGCAGCAGAAATCTACAGTAGCTGAATCAAAAATCTATTTGTATCCAAGTTGACCCATCAATTGTCACAATAAAGATAACTGTATTATCTATATCTATAAACAACAACACAAAGGCCTGTTTCTGATCCATTGTGGGGTGGTGTGACAAAGACAGAAAGAATCTAAACTGCAAATCTCCCTCCTGACCAGAAAGGGCGCTGTGTAAGGTGGACGATATGCTTCCCCGTAGACTGGTTGTAGACAGGCAGAAACCGGAAGTCGGCCATCTTGGCGGAAGCTCGTAGCGGGCACGTACACGAAACGAATCCCTTGCAATCGGCTACGGGGCCGGCAGCAGTGTTTGTTTTGTTTGGTGTTTTTGGATTCCCTTATACCATTGCTGGTATAGGGGCGACCTGTTTTATTTTTGTGTGCAATTCATTAAATAAACATTGTATTGTGTGTCATTTTCACTACCCTGTCACAGACAGTTTACCTGATCCTGTATGCTTTACAAAAACAAGTAAAAAGGGACTGCTGGTGCTTGTAATTAGGAAGTTCAAGGTCATCAGCACCTACTTTAGAGATAAACTAGTACATCATAGCACTTTTAAAACATGCCAAATGCTTTCAAATACATTGGGAATTCCCCTTGCATACAGTATGTTATTGCTCCCTTTAGCTGTATACATAGCGGAATGATTAAACAAATTCAAAATGACAACGGAAGCCAACCAATCCTTTGCAGTGATACGCTTATCACATGACAAGATCGAAAGTACTGGAGAACTCTTGAGCTGCTAAACCTCGAATGGGTTTATACTGGCTCCCTTACAAGGGAAAAAAGGCAGTGTGCCAATGCTCCAATTTCAAGCCACAATAAGCTGTATCTAAAATGGGCAAAGTCAGTGCGGTATGAAAACCCAAAGCTAACAAAAGTGAACTTTACTGCAGGGAACAAAGACAGCGCCCTCAGACACTTCAGTTATTTTCATTAGAATCCTGCTACAGTATAAAGTTGCTTTTCAAACTCCTCTTTTGTCAGACAAGCGGTTGTAAGATTATCTGAGTACTAACTCACTCAAAACTACAAACATATATAGGCTTACATATACACATATCATTTTTAAAGGGAACACTTTCCAGCACTTCCCATTGTTCCAGACTGCAATCCTCCCTTTCCCCAAACAAGATTTAATTCAGACAATCAAAACACAGCCAATGTTATCAGATAAAGTACTCCAGACACACACAAACACACACACGCAGGCGCATACACACACAAACGCAGACGCACATGTACACTCACACTCCAAAAACGCAGGCATAAAAGATCAGTCATGTTCACTCCACTCCCCTTTTATTTGTCCTGCTCTGTGCTTATTATTTTAGCAGGGGGAACTCCATATGGTCTACTTCATTGTCTGCTGAATGAGGCTTAGCAGGCTTGTGCAGAGAAGACAGATAAATCACTGTCAACCACCAAAGACTAAAATGGAAAAACTTAGTCAGGCATCTGGGGGCCTTTTTTAAATGCTCAGTTTACAGCAAGATTCCGGAGACCTCGTGTCACAAGGATAGGGGGGCTTTTTTTCCACTCACACACTTCCTTCGGGTAGTGTGTGGTCACTAAAGCATTTTGTTTGATTTACCTTTCTTATTGAATTCTATCCTTACCTCTAACTGAGTTGGTTTTTTTTGTTAGCTTAAAGGATCAGCTCTCTCACGCCCCTATAAAGTTGTGAGCTTTCCTTTTTTAAGGGGGGAAAAAAAACTGGTGCAAGAAACTTTTCATGATTAATACCCTAGCCTCCTGCGTTACCTATTAAGAGCTCTCCTACTTTTCCAGAAAGTAAAGACAGCTGGAGGTTTTAACAGAGGTTATGAAACACCAGAGGATAAGAAGCAAGGCAGCAATATAACATGCACCAAAAAGGAGAAGAGAGGGAAAGGAAGAACATGACTTAAAAGCATTAGATGCTGCAATGCACTAAAATCCTGCTTTGCACAGGCAGTCAGAGTTTTTCAGGCAGACTATTGCAGAATGAGCTAGAGCACAGGCATATGCATACAGTCATGGTTAAGAAAACATTCTGCTGGCAGGATCTCTTTGAATAACCATTCCTAATTTCAACATGACCAATTCACTGCTGCGAAGGTTTTAATGCTGCTTTTGATTCTTGCATAACACTTTAATAAAAGTGAAGGTTGCTAACATCTGCCCATGTTATGAGTTTAATTTCTGTTTGAGAGCTCAGCCTTGTTTGTAGACTGCAGTATCTGCTATTGCTGCAGCTGTTCAAGGTGACATCGTGTAAAGCAGGGTTCAAAGGGGGAGAACGTACTTTTGAGGAAGCTAATACGGATCTAGACGTTAGATACTAAACCATGGAAGAATGTAGCAATCACACACCAAATGTAATTGCATACTTCCGTTTGTATGTGAATTTACTGTTTTTTTCCAAAGGAAATCCCTGTAGCCTTTTTTCCTGGGCTTCCTTCCATAAAGCAATATAACAGATAAGACCAGGCCAAAAATAACAACCAAATCTAGACCAAACATTATCCTCAGCTGAGTCATTTGCACAAGGTATACACAGGAATGTCACTGCGAGTCAACACTATCCAGAAACGACCCCTCCAGAAAAAGGTAGGACTCCAAAGAGCAGTGTGATGCTGTCTTGAAGAAGTGCCTGTAGCAGAAGTCTCAAGACTGCATGGGGTCTTGCAGTACTGGGATTCAGAAGTTATCAAAAACAGATAAGGGTTAATAGCCACATCACCACAGTTCTCCAATTCTCCAATAAAGCCATCATAACAAATAGGTGGTTTTGTGTGAAAAAGACAGAAAGCACAAAACATAATCTTCATATTAGGATTTTTCTGTTTTACTAAATAATAATAATAATAATAATAATAATAATAATAATAATAATAATAATAATAATAATAATACCCGAGTCAAGTTACAGCAAACCAGTATTTTTAAGGATGGTCTCACTGTATCTTCCTGCTTTCTAGGTATCAATCAAAACCAGCAGTAGCATTGCAGTAGATTATGCATAGCTTTTTCTCCTATACTGTCAGCAAGTCTTTGTATAAACAGAATTCCTGGTCATCATTCACTATGCTGTACAGCAGTAAATCCCTACAGCACAATGTTCTTTTTATTCCATAGCTCCCCACTTCCTCTTTCACTGCATTGCCTGCTGTTGATTTTCCCATTGGAAAAGCATCCATACTCTTGCCAACTTTTGGCCCCAACTTGGAAGGTTTTTATTGGGGGAGTGTCTTTATTATTATTTTTCCAGAACATTGCACTCCCATTCCCAATCTTCATTGCAGCGCATTCTGCATTCATAAAAAAATGGAGAACTGCAACACAGTACAAGGCAAGCCCTCTGTCTTTAATCGGTCCACTTGCAGTAATGAAATTCAGAGTTTATCTTCAGCATTATCATAGCTTCTTAAGTCATTAAATGCTATTTGATCCCACTGTGGTTTCAATGGAATGTGGATGTGGATGCTGCCGTCTATTCATTCCAGTGCCTTAGCTGGCCTTTTCATACCTCAAATAAGCGGAGATGATAGTTTTAGATGATAGCTGATTTCCTGCAAGTCTTTTCTGTTCTAAGGGCATCTCTTTTCTGTGCAATCAGCTAAACAGAAAGCCAACAGCATTTACAAATGTGCCAAGAAGAGTGGATAGGGTTTACAGATTGTTGAAATATTTCCTTAAAAGGAGACAGCTGCTTTTCTGATAAAAGAAGCTCTTCAGGTGTTACATTCCAGAGAAGACAAAATCTTACACTGCAGTTCATGCATACTGTGTTGAGAACCTTGTACTATCAATATAATACTGTACCTAATTGATGTGTTGATTTTCTGATTGATTTCCTAGGGTACAACCAAGTTTAACAGAAATTCAGACTGTAACATTTGTAGTTTGTAGACAACAGGCCTGTGTACGTGGCCTATGTCTATAAACAGAAATGTTACTGTAAAGTATACCATATATAGTATGTGAAGGTACAGCATACAAGGTTTGCTAAAAGCAACTGGAAATAATGATCAGACTAGAGCTGCTACAGTATCCAGTTAACTAGGAGATCCCTCACCCCAGACTGGATCTCTCCCCTCATCTCTATGGCAACAATTTCCTGTCCTAGTTTCACCAACTGCTGCTGTCGTGCTGGGTGGCATCCATTCTTGCTGCTCAGAAAAACTAAAACTAAGGTTAAGCACTTACTGCACCAACCTACCCTTCACATTTTAATTTAGCTGCCTATAAATTGAGCTTTGGGGAAATTAATAATTGGGTGATCAAGAAAAAAAAGTAACTGGGTAGGTGGTTATATATACCACCTATCCAGTTACTTTTTTTCTTATGATCGCCCAATTATTAATTTCCTCAAAGGGTTTATTTATTCAGTAAAATGTATCCTTATAAGATACATTTCACTTGTCATTACTTGTTTTCGGAGGAGCAGCCCGTTTTTAGCACTTTTTCCTGACCTAGGAGCCAGCCTTCATTTATAATGTTAGACCACGAGCAGTTAGCATTACATGGCTTTTGGTGGTGGCTCCTTCTTATTCCACATTCGTAAATTGCCGTAAACACATCCACTAAAATTCAAGCAAATTCTGTGGCTAGCCTAACAAATTGTCATATGGCTAAGTGGGTTTGCTTGTCTGTTACGAAAATGAACAGCAACTGTTGTAATTATGCTCACTCTACATTGTAAATGGGTTGCACGATTGCTGAAAATTGCTAAGAAGGTTCCAGAATGAACTGCCCTATACTAATCTATACACATCTGCACTTGGATTTTCTCCTTTTTATGCTACTTAAATGTTCCATAAAACATGAATCAATAAACAGACCAAATACTTCATACTGTAAGCATCATCTAAGAGAAGCTTCAAGAAAGAAATGCCTGATCATTTTTGATAAAAGGCCATTTTCATATAAACATTCAGTCTTTCAAATGACCCCCCGCTCCTCCAAAACACAGAGACCCCTGGAATAATTACAGTACACGTATGAAGAGAGCCTGCCATAGAAAACCATGGTATTATTGTTGAATCAACTACTCCTGGATATTCAGTAGAAGAGTAAAACAAACACACACACACAAAATCTCAAATAATTCAGAAAGAAAAATAAGTCTCTAAATGGAAGCTATTTACTCTGGAACTGTGTTCCTCACTCTGTTATATCCTATTACTGCGGCTCCACAATGCCACAGTATTATTTTACCTTCACTTCATGCCACTCAGTCAATTGCCTTTGTTCTTCCTGAGGCACTTGCTTCCCACATAAAGGGGCAGCTTCAGCCTGCCTTGGGGCTTGCAATTCTGCACACTCTGATAACATCTCACTTCTCGTCCCCTTGCATTACTGGTTTCAGATTTGTGTGGTGAAAAACAGAATTACTTTTTAATATCTACCAGCCTCAGACCCTTCCCCCTGTTAATTTGGTGATAAACACACCTTGTCATTTGAAATAGCAACACGGATGACTACAGTATTATATGCTGGAGTTACTTAAAAGTACTTCAGAAAATCAATAGGGCTTTAAGCTCCACAGTGAGTCAATGCCAGACTCTGATGCCCTGATTGGCTAGATTGCTTGTTCTGTACAACCGCTCGCTCGAGTCTATTTTATTATTCGATCTTGCTAGACTATTTTGTACCCTGGTCTTTAATAAAATGACAAGGCATATTTAGTATTTTACTGAATTTCAACACAGTTTAAAGAGTAAGCAGCGGGGTTACGAAAAACATAGCGTTACACGTCCCCACGTATTGCAACAACTGTTTAAATAACGTACCTGTCATTACTCTTTGCATGGTTAACATCCTGACAACTTTATGCACTTCTAACTTTTAGTGCACCAGGGTTTGAAATCTGTCCTCTAAATCACTGCAGGAAGAGCGATTAAAAAAAAAAAAAAAAAACACCTAACAAGTGCTCTGGCTTTTCATGGATTGCCATTGCTGTGTTACCTGTTTGACAATGGGGACAATAATCCTTACACTATCACTGCACTAGAGCGACCATTTTCAAACAGCTATGAAACAGACTTTAAAGTTATAAGTGTAAAAAGTTGTCAGGATGTTAACGATGAAAAGAAAAATTACAGGTACGTTGTTTAAACAGTTGTAGCAACACCTGGGGACGTGTAACGGTATATTGTTCAGAACCCCGCTACTTACTCTTTAATAAGGTACAGTGGAAAATCCATCCCCTAACGGCTAACTGCGGCTCTTGTAAGTTCATGATCATCAGTTTCAATTGGACTGAGCTATGCATTGGTTTGCTCCAGTGCCTTACACTTAGAGACTGCATTGAGTACCAGTGTCTGCAACTGGCCACCCACCTCTCGAGCCAGCGCTGCAAGGAATGCAGTGTGTATCGTTCTCCTCCACTGTATACTGTGTCCACAAGAGGAGCCAGGCCTGGACCCTCTCTGGTTTACTTCTGTGATGCTGCAGACACCACATGACACTGCTTTGTCAAGCGATTTGAACTCCACTAACTGCTGATATTTGTCCTTCCTGAGTTGGCATATGGAAGGAGCTCATCTGCAATTAAGGTTCCTGTATATAAAGTAAGTTCAGTTTGTTCAGGCACGGTACCGAATGATGCGATACTAGTTTATTACAAATACACTAATCCTGGTATTATATAGCATGTTAAAACTGGTACTCTGTTTTCTACAAACCCGTTTTATAACTAAATGAATTATTCTCTAACTGCTTTTAAACCTCATTACAAAATGGTGTCTTTTTGGTGAAAAAAATACTTGATCTGGAACTACTCACCAGCACAATAAAAGTTGCTTATTTGGGCAGTAGTGTACATTTTCGTTCACAAACTGATGATTTATGAAGTGTCTAAAAATATTTATTTTTTTCAGAGAGGAATATATATACAAGCAGTACATTAAACACACATTTAGAAAATGCACAGTAAAGGCCATATTTACTGTAGCACAGAGTAGACAAACTTAATTCGCATTAACTGGAGAACCAGAGTGTTCAAAAAGCTTTTAACGGCTTGGTACTGTATAATTCAAATACAGTCAATCTGGTAAAATGATTAAATACCTCAATAAATATAGACTGCCAATTATAAATTAAAATAACTAGCGTGGTAAATAAAAATATATAAAGCACAACAAAAGTAACTGATTGCCCCAATACACAATGTATTTCTGTGGCTTCTTACATGAGACAGGCTGTTGGCTATTTCAAACCCGAACCCTAACAAATAGACATGTCAGTAACTAGGTGCTAGACCTCTTGTAAATCCTTCCATCTCTAGAAAAGGCCATGTTAAAAACGACGACGTCAAGCCCTACTCTGGGTCCTCTCAAACTGGGTTAGCATACAATGCAGTACCTACAGGTTACACCAACGCAGTGTTATGACTGCAATCTGGACCTGCTACTGAAGGCTAGGCTAGGATATATCTTTACATCCCTAATGTCAAACTTTGTAATTTGGATGGGGGGGGGGGGGGCATAAACTTCTTTCATGTTTGTTTAACCAGCTTGTTCTCTTTTTAAAATGGAACTGGCTAATTAGTCAGAAGACAGCTTTCTATGGGTATCCAACTGCAGTAAGAATCAGTTCCTAGAATAATATTATGATGTCAGGGCTCTTTGCAGACCTCTGCATTTTCTGACTGAGAAACGCTGTTCCAACAGTGCTGTGTGATTTATTTAGACATTGGATTCGTCCTGCCATCAGGACCCAATCAAACCTAAAGGCCCTCACCGGGGGAGTGAGTCTAAACTAACCACTGGTTAAATACTGAAGACTAAATAACTTCCTGATGCTCAATACTCATAGCTGAGGCCGCAGCTCATGCAGAGTTGTCAGGGTCTCTCTTTCCTGTTCATACTGAATTCTAATAAGATTTGGCAGAGCCTGTCACAAATCACAACTCATGCCATGACTGCAGTTGGGCATAAAAAGGTATTTTGAAAATTAGTGACAGATTAATAAAGCAAGTCATTCCACAGCACACATGAAATCCTACAAGCTACGTAGTGATGCAGGTGCAGCGCTCAAAGCTTCTTTCAATTTTACCCTCCTGCAGGAGAAAGTTGGACAAGGAATAGAAGGGGGGGGGGGGGGGGGGGTTGTGACTGCTGCACCTTGACGCGACTGGTAAGCTCTCTGCTTTATTGATCAGTGTCTAATTAGAATGTATCAGCATTTGTCTCTGGTGCCTCCTTCGTCAATCCAACTCAAACAACACATTTAAAGTGAATCGGGGTTTATTGTTACAGCTGGATGCGCTTGGGGATCCACACTAGCTCCACCATATGAAATGGACAGAAGTCAGACAGAACTCCAGCCTCCTGAATAAGCTGTCATCGCCCCCTACTAAGTCTTCTGTTATTGCTATGTATTTATGCTTTGCATTCCACACACCTGAAGTGGGGTTTCTGGTGTTATAGACACAGATTAGCACGATGCAAACAGTTCTGAGTCCCGGCTGCTGTTTGCTCAGATGCGTAGCTCTTTAAATAGCCAGCCAAGTCTGTGTGATTGATGGTCCAATGACTCCCAGGTCAGCCACTAAGCAAGTTACATTCCCTTTGTTCTTTTTAAGCAGTGTTGTTTTTATTTTTATCAGCCCTAACTGAGCTGTATATAGCTACTTCAAATTCCACATACACATTTATCCCTTTAGTTTTTTACACTTTTGCTGAAGCCTACCGCTTCATTGACACTTACATTAAACTGAAAGGATGAATGTCCCACGAAGGCTAAGCACATTTTTATTGGTGAAAAATTTAAATCATACTTGCCACATTTGCAAAAAGAGCAGAAATTACAGTTGCACACCTGTAGTCATTTCTAGAAATCCTTTTTCAGCAGCTAAAAAGGGACCTCCGTTAATAAACAATAATATCTACCCTATAGAATGTTATCTACAACAATCTGCATAAGCAAAAAAAAACAAGGGAAACTGAATATCCTCTCACTTCTCCAAACACAGGGTCAGCGTTACAGTGCCTAGTCCAGATATAACAGACTGTTAAGCAGCATTTGAGAAGCACTCAGAACCCCCAGTCAAGTAACAGACTCTATAATGACAAACTACTGGAATGCCCATCAATGGAAGAATGCCTGCACCCTTAACCTTGCCTGACAGCAGCCTTTTCATAGACCAGATAGATCATGCTAAGCAACAGTCTAAGAGCTGTATTATTCTGAGTCCCTGCTTAACAGAAGCTCTGTATTTCATTTTTATTGGATTGAGACAAAGAGTCCCTTGACTGTAAACTGAGAGATTTAGGAACTTTGATATTTTTGTATCTATTGAGTCAGTCGTGCCTGGTCTTAAAGGAATAGGACAGATAAAAAAAAGAAGGAAGATCATTGCTTCTCTTTCAGAAACTTTAATGACCTCCATGTGGAGTAGTCTAGATTCGGCCAAACTGTACTAGAGTAAAATATACTTTTGAACTGGTTTTAAAGATGCAACGCCACCTGCCCACCTGGTGACTAAGTGTTTGTTATTGTCCCATGTGAGTCTGATAAGGAGAAGGAGACTAGATAAGGTTCCCTCATATCCAGTGCCTTGACATAGTGGCTTCCTGTACCTGACACTGAAAGCCCTCGCATGCCCATGAAAAAAGATTTTAAAACAGTCTGTTTTATACAAGGCCCACTAACTGCTGCATCTACTTCAGAAAACCTTCTTAACTAAAAGTAATCTATAACCTTCTTAATGGGTCATCGCCAAACTAAATCTTTGAAGTGTGTTTATATAAGGATTCCATTACAATGAAACAAAGGAAATGTATTCATGGGACAATCTGAAAAAAATAACTCAATATAGAGTTGAGTATCCAGATGTCTGTAAACCAGATTTTTTATCAGAAGTTTAATTGATAGAAAATAAATAAAACTTTCTTTTTTGCTACATTTTTTCCCCAACATATGGTTTGGCAATCACATCTAGCAGCCTTAGTTTAGACTAAATCAATGATGTGGATTATCACATGTGTATTATTATACTTTGCTTATACTTATGCAGACATGTCTGATAATTCTTGGAGTAAGTTAGGGTGTGGACTCCCAATATATCAGTTTAAAAGCTTAGTCAGCTAATAAGCAGCATTTGCTGCCAATTTAACAATGTTTTCCCTGAGGTGCAAATATTGCTGTAGGTCAGTGAGGGCCAAACACAGAGATCATTTAACAACTAGTCGAGCTTCCAGAAATTGTATTTCTTGGCGTTCTGCTCCCAATTAAAGATAAGTAACAAAAAAAAAACGATGTTCTGCTTTCTCTGGAAGGGCAAAAGGTGAAGCCTGCCTTTCAGCCAGCCAGTGTTTTTGAGGAGCCTGGGGCTCTGTTTAACCATATGTAGCTCCATGTTAAATCCTTCACACCCGCCCAGTTCATCCCCTTTAAATATGTCATTCAGTTTAAGTTTCTCTGGAATATGTTAAACAGATCAAATTCAAAAGGATTTCTTGGAAATCACCACCATCTTTTTGTAGGGCATAAAAGTCACTGGTTTTCATAAAATGACAAGATTAAACCTATGACACAGGCCAAGCAGCACAGCAAAACCTGTATTTAAAGGCTTTTATGAGGACCAGGAAAAAAAAGCTTTTGCTTTCAAAATATTCCAAAATTTTAAGCTGCACTTACATTTAAAATGTAGGGTTTTATTTACTTGGCACCAGCTATGACCAGCACGGGTACTACAGTACTAAAGCTACTGAACTAATGCTAATACAATGTAAGCTGCACATACTGTAATTAAGGATATACATTCAGAATAAATATTTGCTGAGTATCCGGGAAAAGTGGTCTGTAGAACCAGATGGTCTCTCTACGGTAAATTGCCTGTTATTAAAAAATATTTTACTTTAGGCCAAAAAGCAAAAGTCTTTGGAAACTTGGCGTGTTCTTTCTTTCTTCCTTTAATTATAGCAGATGTGTAATGAAAGGCTAAACTTCCAAGATGCCAGTCCAGTCTTTCTTCCTTGAAAATGGAGGTTGCACCTCATAGCCTATCTGACCATTTCTAGGCTTTTCCACTTGTAAATAATAACGTTTCATGTTAAATGTTAAAAGCCCTTTTTGCTAAACTAATAAACCAATGCATATGACCAGAATGTAATACTGCTATTGACTGTTAATGCTGTGTGTTCACTATGTTTTGGTAGCTGCAAAGTTAATACTGAGATAAAGTCTTTAAAATAAAGCACGATTATAGTGGATCACCCCTACAGAGCAGAATGTTTTAGGGTTAGCTGGCAGCTTTGAATTTGAGATTGAACATCTGACATTCACCAATGTGTGACCTGCTTTCGTGTGCCTGTAATGTTGACCAGTCAGTATCATTACAGACTTCTGAAACAGAGTAACACTCAACTGTGACACCTCACATAGATCACTTCATTGGCTTTTCATCCAACCACTATTTTCAAGCACTACAGAAAAAACAATCCAAGTTACAGCACCAATCATTGTTTTTTTGGGGGTTTTTGTTTTTTTTGTAAGTTTATTGACCCAACACAATGCAGAACCTATATGCCCAAAAGGCTTTTCTTTCACTATGGAACTTATTATTAAAGGTTTGTCAGCCAATTAGAAGAAAGACCATTATCCATCAATATATTTCGCAAGATGAGATATGTTCCAAAACAGCATAACGGTCAATTTATTAAAAACATCTGAAGGTCAGTTTAATTTATCCCGTTGTATAAAACACAAATTAATAACATATTGAAAAAGAAGCACACTTTGACTTAACTTACTATAAACACTTTTAAATATTGTATCGGGACCACCTAAATTTAAGGACCTATAAAGCTAGCTGAACATCTGCTGTGAAAAACAATCCTGCACCATTTTTAATATTACCACGTGCGTGTGAAAAAACAACCAATTTTTTGCCTGTTCATTATTAAGCTTGTTTCTGTTCACACATGTTCTTTGTTCAATGTGGAGAATAATACCAGAGCTGATATCCTTGACAGTGCGCTACATCTAAGAGCAGCCTTATTTTGTAAAAACATTAACTGTTTTATTGTAGTTGATTACTTCAATTCCCTAAAACCGGCAGTGGCAGTCTAAGACAAAGTTAAGTGTGTTGTCAGCCACCATAAAGAAGGGCTAGGCTCAATATACATCATGTGTGACTCATTACCAAATTGTTTTACGAGATTCGGGAAGTCCTGGATCTTCTTTGGATTGTTCTTCATGTGTCTCTAGCTGCTTTACATGCTTGTTTAAAATTATCCATTTAACAAAAATATCAACTCCAAACTGTTTCAATAAACACACCATCAGAGGGACGTTTTTATAGAGAGTCATAAAATAGAGTACTGTTCCAAATGAGCAAGCAATCAAAGTGTAGCCTGTGACATGGAACATGGCTCTCTATAATAATACCATGGTCAAAGTATGGCATGGGCACAGTATAGACGACTACAGAGAAGTATGGGAGAGCAACGGTTTAAAAAAAAAACACCTTGTCAATGCATTGACTAATATTCAATATTTACATGCTAACTTTTTAAATAGTATAAAGCATTCATGGCTTAATCTGCCAATCCTCAGCATTGCTGTCGAGTACATAACAGAAGCTTCGAGTAACAAGGCTTCAGGCCCGTTTTCACGTAGCGTCCAAGGATCTTGCTGAGGTGCTGTGTATTACGTCAAAACTGAGTGCAACACTAAGCATCTCTGTGGGATCAGGGCCAGATAAAACATACTGTGGCTGCAGCCAAAATCCTTGGACACCCCCTACAATCAGGGACACCCCCACTTATCTCACCGTGCCAGTAAGCCATCAATATTGCACAGTTCTGTGAGGTTCCAACAGAAAATAGAAACTGGAATCTGCACTTTTATCATGGAGATCCTCAATCTTCAGGTGGGTAATGTCTCCTGATTCTATCAAATAAGGCAGGTTTTAAAGATAGATTTGTTACCTACAACTAGCTTTACTATTGTTTTTACTATAATTTTGGGAGTATATGTGTATGTTTTTTTTTCTTTCAAAGATTAAAAAATTGCTGGTTCTAAATTGCTCATGTAAACCCGGAATGCTTTTTTTTTTTCTTCCTGTAGTATGGCCAAAAGTAGGGATTTTATGGGTGATGAGCTCCTTCATCACAATCATGTATCAAAGAAACTACAAAAATGATATTGCAAAAGTCTGTGCAGTATTTCTTGTTTGATTTTTTTTTATTAAGTATACGGAAAACTTCCAAGCGGTTTGTAATTCAATATGTTAACGTAACATTGTTCAGCAGGTTTCATTCGACTTTATGAAGCAAAATTTGTTAATTCTACAGGGTGATGCAACACTTTTGGCCATAGATGTAGTACAAATTAACAAGCAATTTATATTAACATTTCATTTTCATTTGACATCCAACCTACTTGCAGAAGGGTGGTTCTGTAGCACAGGAAGGTGAAAAGACTTGCCCCAGGGCTGACATAATGATACTGTGGCAAAGACTACCTAAAAATACCAAATCATATGACTAATCCACCACTAACAATAATAATCATGTGTACTCAGTCCAATCCAATGGATATATCATTACTGGGATCGCAAGTAAAAAAACTAAACAAAAGGCAGTCGTTCAAACAGTTACCACCAATGCGTGCTTTACCCATAAGACAATTGTTCTGGTAGCACACAAACAGCTTGGCAACATGCTTGTACCAGCGTCCAAAATGGTGCAATAATAAATAGCTTGAAACTTAGTAAAGCCAAGAGTCAAATGAAAGTAATCTGTAAAATTTGATTCTGCGACAGTGATGGAACCACAAACTGTTGAACAGGGGAGTTAGACACTGCTGTACTGTAACATACAGAGAATATTAGATCAGGGAGTGTATTTTAGCACTGTATTGTTTCACTGAGGAGATGTTTCACTGGAATTACAGCGTTAAACACTTGCTTTGATATATATATTTTTTATAATATATACTGCTTCCTACCAAACTTTAATTCTGTATTTAAAAATATACTTTGTTAGTATAAAGAGCAATATCAGTTTAATTTTAGTAGAGATGCAAAAATAATGTAAAATACACAGTAGTGAGCTAAGATAAGCCTTTGGTATATATTATCTCTACATAATGTTTTTTAATTGGTTTTATGTTGCTGGAAAGGTTCACCTGTACTGACATTTTGTGTGATGACATCACCAGGCAAAGCAGGCCATGATGACATCACCTCACATTAAGCCAGTGCAAGTAGACTTCACAGCGGGCTTGGGAGCGCAAAGCACCCCAATCTCTAACATAGGAGCCACTTAAGTAGAGGCTGCCCTCAGCACGCCATCAAATCTCTCCAGGCTACTTTCAATGAGGAATGCTTGAAGGTGCAGGAATTCCATTTTGTCTGCAAAGCTGTACTCCATAGAGCTGTTAGGTACAGTGCTCTTAGTGTAGTGCTATACAAATTGTACAAAATTTCATCAGGTTTAAAAGTAAGTTTGCAGGATGCAATTGGAAAGCAAGCTAATTTAGGGTAATCTATAGGCTGCCTAGATATGGTATATGTTTTCAGTACCATTGAAAAAAACTGTTGAAAATGTTAATCTTTACATGAAACAACGTGGCCTCCTGATCTACCAAACAGACATGCAAGCAGCTCCACCCTAGTTCTGCAGTAACAACATTGGACAACATGAAAAAAATGCTTCACTAAAACTTTGAAAATAAGCTTCTGATAATTGCCCATCAATGACTCTGTTCTACAGACTAATATAAAGTGCCCCTGATTACACATGACAGATTACACATAGCAATACTGTGAAGTCATTAAACTGAAGGCAAAATGGGAAAAAGGCACCATCTAAAAAAGCAGTAAAGAGCCCCTCCCTCTCTCTTCACTTCTTAAACAGACATTTTGATCTTCCGCCCTTCCCTTATTATGTCTACCTACCCACCAAATGAAATTCCACACCCTACCCTTATGGTTGCCCTCCAGCACTTTTTAAAACCAGGTGTGCATATTTAAAAATGGACTGTGGTGGTATAAAAGCAAAGCATAATTTGTAACCGCGTGGTAGAAACTACAGTAAACCCACAGTATGAGCATCACAAAAGCTGTGGGCAACTGCTAAATAAACTGTTCAAATTAATCATATAGAATATACATGTGACATTGATTTGCCAGGATTGTGTCTGGCTTTAGATGCAGATGAGGTGTGGTGCAGCCTGTGCTCACCCTCTACCTTAGGCGTCTAGGAAATCTGCACTTTCTAACAATTTCTATCAACATCTCTTCAACCCTTCTGACTGTGCCAAAGTGTGTTTCCTTAGGATGCCCTGCAAGCAGTTTAGCAATGATCTAAGGAAATAGTTACTTCTTCACTACCTAGACACATGTGGAATGAAGCAAGAGCTTTCCTGTAATCGTTGCCATCCTCGAGAAAATAAAAAAAATACATCGGTTTTATTGTTCTTTATGTGTCTTTTTTTAATTATTATTATTATCATTATTATTATTATTATTATTATTATTATTATTATTATTATTATTATTATATTTTTTTTAAAGAAAGGAAACTGCCTGTGTTTAAATTTAAAATGTCTAAAGCCCAGCAAAGCTATTATTTCTAATAACTGGAAATTAAACATGGACATGGTTTTTAAATCACGAATTTGCGCATATAATAGCTATATAGTAGTGATCTTAACTAACGCAGGTAGGCGCATCACTCAGGGCGAGCACGAACCCGGGACCTCTCGCACTAAAGCAAAGCGCCGATACCCATAGAGCGTATATCGGGCTTACGTCCCTGGGTATAATTACGTCATTATATATATATATATATATATATATATATATATATATATATATATATATATATATATATATATATGATAGATAGATAGATAGATTATTATTATTATTATTTTATCTGCTGGCACTTCAATTTAAATGGGGTTTATGATATTTTTGGTGAAAAACCGACAAAAAAAGTTTGCACAAAGGCAACAATAGGTGGCGTAGGTTTCCTTACTTAATTATTCCAAGAAACCTCAGACTGGGTGTGCAGCAACATTCCTTTGAACTTGGAAAAAAACATTAAGCGTCTTGCAGACATGTTTAATTCTCTGCAATAGCAGCGGGTAATATATGCATACGAGAAAATGCACGTGTAGCTTTTTTTTTTTAGAATTAAATTGTTTTATTAAAGAGAACTAAAAAAAATTAATGGACCGCACGCAAAATATGTTTTCATCCCATTATCTGTCGAGGAATGATGGTTTGCAATATAAATCACTGTGCAAAATGAAGAAAAGATTATTGAAAAAGAAGCCACTCACCTGAACTGGCTTGCGAAGTTACAAAAAGCAGAATTATTGCTAACGTTAGGGGCAAGTCCCTTATCCGGCGTTTTCTTTTCCATCTTATATGGATATCCATGACCACAAAAAACGTTGTGGATCGATTGCTTTTAAATATAACAAAGACTTTGACAACTGCTGATATGGAGTGCAAATGTAGTCAAGGTCCCAGAGGAAAAAAAAAATGTATTTTTATAAAGCCATGCTTCTTTCCACCGGGGTTAGTTAAATAACGGGGCACCCTGCCTCACTCTCCCTCTCTCTCTCCCCTCGCTCCTCTTCTGCTCGTGTGAGGCTCTGATCAGAAGAGATGCCCCCTTTCTGACTCGACTGAAAGATCTTTGAAATAAAAAAAAGTTTTCCTGGAGACTGTCATTCAGAACATGAACCAGAAAGGGCAGCAAATCACAGTTCTCGAAACGGGAACCCGGCTCTTTCATTGGATGTGGTACAAAAAAAAAAGTTTGGATAAAGTTGATTTTTTTGTTGTTTTTTTTCTCCAAGGGTAGAACGTTCATGGATTAAAGTATTTGAAGTTTAAAGCAGTAAAGCAGGGTTATTTTCTGTCCTCCAACCAGATACGGGCTTTTAAAACTAGGCATGACAGCGGGAAAATTAACTTAAGGAATCTGCTGTTTTGCACATACAAAGTTTTTAGGAGTTGTTCAATAGAAGGTAAATTTTTGGTGAACAAACTAAAACCTTCATATTTTCTAGTTTTTACTGACAGTGTTTTAGTGTGAGTACTATAGGCTGTTGCAAATATATCAGAAGAAATATAACATTTTAGAAATTGAATTAGTGGTCCAAAATTTAAAGATAAGAGAGAGAGAGTTAAATTATAAATTATTGTATATTATTATTATTTATGTTTAAAAGCAACGTATTATTGACATTGTATGACACGACTGTGCAGAGCATGGTTATTTACATACGCAAAACAATTATCTATTTTGTTACAGACAGCCGGTGAACTTCGTGTTCTACGTTGTTATTGGAGAAAGAAAGAAAGAAAGAAAGAAAGAAAGAAAGAAAGAAAGAAAGAAAGAATGGAAATGAGATATAATGGGCCTGATTTTCAAAAGGGGCAAAATAAGAACTAGGTCACAAAGTGATTTCTAAAATCTGATTTGGGTCACTAAACATGTGGCTTTCAAAGGGTTGATATACAATATGTCATGTATCCACCAGTTGAACCCTTAAAAATATAAATAACTTGATTTAGTTACATAAATCAGGTTATAAAAAAATCATTTTGCGACCTGGTTCTTATTTTGCCCCCTTTGAAAATCAATATGTCTGCTCACAGAAAGCTCAAGAAATAACCTTTATTTAGAAAAAAGGAACATTTTAAATCAGTGAAGTGGCGTTTGAGGAGTGAGACATTAGGGAAGAGCAGATGCACGTGCTAAAGTTACAGGCGCTTCAGTCTCTTGACACCTATATTTAAAAAGTAAACAAAGAAAGAACCATGGATGCTGGGTTATTGTTTTTACTTTAGCACCAATTTATTACCAATGTAATTTATAACCACTGTTGTATGTTAGCTTTGCCTTCTGTGAACTGCATCGGAACTTGCTGAAAGTCCAGTTTGTTTATATCCCCAAAGGTGGCTTTTAACAGGAACAAGTCCCTATCACTTCAAGCATGAAGCCAAATAACACCACTTGAATGAGCTAATGCATTAGGACAATGCCCCAGCCCAGCCCTCCCATGTAGACCAGGCTACAAGGCTATCCTGGATGTCTGTTGATTCAAAGTGCTTCCTTGCTGTCCTTCTTCACATTTGACTCCATACTGTTCCCAGATTTAAAAGACCACCCACATGGAAAGAGATTCCATAATAACAAGGAACTGACCACTGCAATTAATGAGTGACTCAACAACAAGGAGAAAGAACATTTTCCCGACCTAGAAAAAAACTGAACAAAGTGCATCGTGTTTTTAAGAGGCCACTGTACGTATGTTGAAAGGGTTGTACAAAATATTTATTTCTTTCAAATATACTTGTTCTTTCTGATCACTGCTTATAGTGCAACCAGTTACCCCACTCTATTTGCCCCATCTATAGATTGGAATTTAATGTTCTGAACCGTTCTAAAAGCAGGTCCTTAGAGCTATTGAACATTTTTCTAGAAATGTGTGAATTGTTAAATCATTTTTTTGATGACTCAAAAAACCTCAGAATGAGTCAACCCTATACTCTTATTCCATATTAGATACTGTGGCAGTGTGTGTAGTCGGTAAAATCCCGTTTAATGTGAAATGACTGATGACTCCACTCGATAGCAGTTTCAAGAAGCTTTAATACAATGCGCGCAAGGGAAGAGCAGCAGCGGTTACAGGAACTCTCTCTTGATTATTGACAAGGTAGCACAATATTTATACAGGATTAGCATAGCAACAAATAGGCAAATTAACACGTCATGATTATAGAACTTTCTAGAACTTTCTCAAAGATGAAGATTCCCTTATAAGGGGTTGTTTTTAACTAAGCAGCTTTGCCTCAAACTAGACATAACAGCGTCCTAACTATCTTTTGAGAAACCCTCTTCAGTAGCACAAGTGATTTAAAATATATAGTTGTATTTAGGCATGGGGTTTGCACAATAACTTCACGTGCAGATAAAGTATGTAAGAGTATGTGAACATGGGGATTGCACAAATTAGTTCACGTGCTGGGATTCAAGTGAATAATTAATTAGTAATTTAATCCCGCTACAACTCTGTATATATAGAGGCACGAAGTACTCACTCGGGGTTGTGTGTTCGGTGAGTGGAGAATGGGTTTGGAGAGGAGAAAGTAATTATAAATTAGAAAATCAAAACAATTGCTACGATGTGCTGGAAGCACCAGCACGGTAATTGTTTGTCTGTTCGTCCACTGTTTTGTCTGTCTGTTCGTTCGAGAAACCTGCACGACACCACCCGGGGAAGCCTGCACGACACCGCCCGGAGAAGCCTGCACGACACCGCCCGGGGAAGTCTGCACGACACCGCCTAGGGATGCCTGCACAACACCGCCCGGGGATGCCTGCACAACACCACCCGGGGATGCTCAATGAGAGGAGCCAAACTTGGCACTGTCTGCACATCTGCTGACAGCCTCGCCGTTAGCAGCCTTTCCACTGCAGGAGTGTGCTACCCCGCTGTCAGCCTTTCCGCTGCAAGCGGGGCCACGGGAGGAGGCAGCTTTTCCACTGCCAACATTGCCCATGGCCGGATTAGTGCTGCCAGAATCACCCCAGCTGGAGGAGCCAGCCTTAGAGCTGTCAGCACGTCTGCTGACAGCATTGCCCATAGCAGCATTTCTGCTGCCAGAGTGTGGGCCCCCGCTGTCAGCTTTTCCACGGCAAGCTGGGCTAAGGGAGGAGAACCTCACCTCGCTGACAGCATTTCCACTGTCAGCAGTTACACTGACAGCATTGCCACCGTCAGCCTTAGAATGTGGGTTAGTGAATAGAACAAGTTGCAAAAGTTGCAAAGCTTTGTTCAATACAGGAGAAAAATTTAAATGGGAAAAGTGATATCTGTTAATCCCAATTGTTTTGTAACATTGATACATTAAGTAAGGCTTGGCACAAGAGTAGACATCTAATTCAGACTGTCAGACCTTTTAATAATAAGGTCTCACTAAATAAAGCTGAAAATGTGAAACAAGCTAGCAGCTGCCAAGCGCTCCCAGGAATTGGGTATAGATACTCCACATACTGTAACACTGATAACATATACACCTGTATGGCTAGTGTTTGCATGACCATAAAATACTGTCCTCGTCGAGCTAGTTTAATAAAGCACAACCACTTCTCACATTTAAGGCAGAGCATTGCTTTTGGAAACCATCACTAGGCTCCAGTGAGAAATCCTCCATGCATTTGATCTTATCGATGGTAATGATGCACATACAGTACCATCCATATGTAATGTCTGTTGAATTTTCATAAAGCTAACTTTATGATGTGTTCTTGCACTGAATATCAGTTAAATGTCATAATCCATTTGCACTTCCTTGATTTCCATGCATACCCATATGAAGTTAAAACAGACATAACTTTATGACAGATGACCTAAGACTTTTAAATATGTGTTTTAAAAACATCAACATGTTTTCATCTGGGTTCAGATGAATTAGACCGTTGACACAAACTGATCATTTAAATAAGTAATGTATGTATGAAATAATTTCTAATTCATTTCATGTCCAGGGGGTGTAGGGCCACCATGGGCTGTAGTCTGCACGATGTTTATGTTGTTCTGGTGCATTCCTCAATTATAAAGGGCAGCAGTGTGGAGTAGTGGTTAGGGCTCTGGACTCTTGACCAGAGGGTCGAGGGTTCAATCCCAAGTGGGGGACACTGCTGCTGTACCCTTGAGCAAGGTACTTTACCTAGATTGCTCCAGTAAAAACCCAACTGTATGTAAAAATAATGTGTAACAAATAATGTAATTGTATGTAAAAATAATATGATATCTTGTAACAATTGTAAGTCGCCTGGATAAGGGTGTCTGCTAAGAAATAAATAAGAAGAAGAAGAAGAAGAAGAAGAAAGGCCTTCAACGCCATCACTAAGAAGGAGATGGAAATCTGCAGCAAAGTCTGTTCTCCAGTATAGCCCATAACTTGTGCAGTCTTGCACTTGGAAGCATCTGCCACCGGCTCTGTATGAAGACAGTTATGACTGCAACAGACTGGGGGAGATACATGTATCTGTGTTGTTGTTACAGAATGCATATCACGTTTACCAGTTACTATGATATTAAATTGGTATTGATATTAAGGTTATATTTATTAGATATTTAAAATCTGCAAAGCTGAAGTACAGAGAGAAGTTACCTAAAAAAAAAAAAAAATACTCACAAATATAGTAAAATTATAGTCAATTTGTATTTTCTTCTTTAGTGATGGTGTAATGAAATAGGGACACTTACATAACATAGGCAAAGGTGTTTGCCTATATCAGATCTCCAATGGACCAGTGTGTGACTGCATTACATGGACTAACGCATGTTCTCCCACTATTTAAGACCCCACAGTAAGCATGTTTTCTTCTGGGAGCTGCCACAGCACCAGGCCTTCTTCCTGCAACTACAATCCCAGGTGGTCTGGCTAGAACCCTGATTAGCACTCTGAGTTATAGGGTCAGCCTTGTCTTCAAATTTACATTAGAATGCATATGGATATGTGGTATAATTAGCAGCGTTCATTAATACAGCGTGCCTAATTGCATAATCATCATTTATATATATCTAACTATTTCAGAGTTCAATTAGTGGACACACCATATGCATTTATGTTAGCTGCCAATTTGGGATCCATGGAGAAAATGTTGTATGACAATACATGACATTATCATCCAAAATAATGTTGGCAAAAGGCCTACTTTCCATAGCAATGACTGCAAATTTGTTCCTGCCATACAGATAGCAATATGCATATGATTGCTATGACAGTTCTTTTAAGATGTTGATTTAACACATTGTAAAAGTACAGAACCGTTCAGTGCTTGTGTGACTTTCTCCTAGGTTGAGGAAATCTAACAAAACATGTTTAAAATAGGATTTGGAAATTGTAACAATGCCCATTAAAATGAAGTCTTGCAAGGGTTAGAAATAACCTGTTTTATTTGATGTCAGTTCTCTGCACTTACACATTGCTTTCTTTGCTAGGTAACTCTGTTAAAGTTCAAATCAGCTGCAGTGCTTAGACACTAGAAGCATTCTTTCAGGATTTCTTTCATTGCTGTATTCAAACTGGATTCAAATCAAAAGTATTATTTTAACATTCAAAATGCATGACATATAGCTTGAATAAATATCTTATGAATCAATTTAAAATGCAAAAGCATTAATCAACTTTAAGAAACTAGAAAGTATTTATTTACTAAATGACTGCTTCTTTTAGAAATAATACATTTTAATTCCAAACAAATCCAGGAAAATGGCAAATAAGAAATAAAGCGGCATGAAAAACAGGATTAAAAACAGGATTACAGGCTCATCAGTATATTTTCCAAATTCTAAAACACAAACCATCTGTGGGAAAACAAGTGCCACATGTTAATGTTTTGTGTGTGTGTTTAATAACTCAAGTAAAACTGATACAATATTCTCCTTAAAATATGCTAAAGAAATTAGTATTCAGAAAGCAAGTCTACTGAGGCATTACATTAATATGACATACAGTGTCGCTCCTAAAGCCATAAGTAAATGAAACATCTGGGCAAACCAGTCCAGTGGTGATACACCAGCTCTCATAGACTTCAGAATCTAGAACACTGAACATTAAAAAGTATGATACACAATGGAATTAAAGTAGCCCAAGGTTATAAGACAAAGACAACTATTTAGACAGCTTATTTATTTAGCAGTGGTCCTAAAAACGTATATATGTCCTTGACTAAAAAAAAAAAAAAAAATTTGTTATACAGAACACACATAATAGGATATCAATGAGGGAGAATATATTACGAAAATACAGATAATATACACTATGCCTATGAGTTGAGCACTGGAGGTTGTTTAATTAATTCCTTAAAAGACATTAATATACCGTAAGTAATGTACATTGTGAATAGTCTTTATTATTCAGACTTGGCCATGCTCTGTATAAATACAGCGTGTTATAAAATAGCAGATCTGTTCATTTTAGAGACACCTGTGCCCCCTTCTCCAGCCAGTCCTCCACTCACTTATCAGTGAAGGCATCTTTAATTAGAAATGTGTCAAGACTTTTCCATTCAAACCCACACCCTTTAAAGGTTTATCATTACCTGAATAACAACAAGAGGTCATGCATGGAAAAAAGATTTATCCACATTCCTCCCTGACAGCACTTATTGTCCACGAAGTGGTGAGTTAAATATAAAATATATAGTATATGAATCTATTTAAATACACAGTGCACTTGCTAATAGTGATGAATTTGGTGCAGCATGACAGAATTTGTACCATTAGGTTGCTACAGTTAACTTCCAGTTAGCTATAGTACGTGTACGCATCATTGTTTGTTATTTGGTTATTTTTGTAGTTCCGTCCATAACTTTAAACACACAAAGTCTGATTTAAACTTACAACTTAAAGAGTAAGCACCAGGGTTCCGAAAAAATACAGTGTTATACATCCCCGCATGTTGCTACAACTGTTTAAATAACCTACCTGCCATTTTTCTTTTCATTGAACATCCTGACAACTTTTTACACTTATAACTTGTCTATTTCAAAGCTCTTTTCAAAATAGCTGCTCTAGTGTACTGGGGTTTGAGATTAAAAAAAAACAAAAAACATAACAAGTGATCTGGCTTCTTTTCTGTACCATATCATTGGATCTTTATTGCTGTGTTACCTGTTTGACAACGTGGTCAATAATCCTTACACTATCAGTGCACTACAGCTGACATTTTGAAAAGAGCTTTGAAACAGACTTTAAAGTTATAAGTGTAAAAAGTTGTCAGGATGTTAACAATGAAAAGAAAAATGACAGGTACGTTATTTAAACAGTTGTAGCAACACTTGGGGGGATGTGTAACGCTATATTTTTCGGAAAGGCTGTGAATATTAATCGCATGAAACAGCACAGCCTCTACCGCCAACCTCTTTACAGTTAACAGGTTTAAAATGTTTAAATGAACAACATGATTTCGCTCAAAGTAAATGCATTACTGTAAAAGGTGAATGCTATATTAAAGTATTCTGTGTGTTCCTCCAAAATAAACATAGAAAACAAACAACTCGAAGGGTAATATTAATGCATTACACTCGGACAGACTTAAAACATTTATTTGCAAATGAATCTTCCCTTCAGATAACAGATGGTTAAAAGGCCAAGCATGGAAGATGTCTGATACTATCAGGTAGTAAACTCATGCTAGAGGAATCCCTTGAGGCTCCTTTTGATTTATGAATATCAGTTTGGACAGCTGGTACCTTTATGACCCTGTGACAGAGAGGACATGGTGTGTAGATGTGAGATGTCAGGGGGCACAAGTAATGTGAGGCAGTGTTGTACAATTAGCCTATTGTATATTGTCTTAATGCAGGAACAGCCAATCAAGCTTAACGTGGAAGACCAAGATTTGTAAGTACAAATCAGCACCCATTTTAAGAGAATAGACTGGGTTATGGTTATTATTCTGATTAGGTCAGTACCACACACCATGTGCATGATGCAAACCTTTTTTAAACGCATTAAAATACATAGTATATTACAGAGTTCCCTAAAGTAATCCTACTGTTTTGAGTGCACTATGCAGACCTTCTTGCCTATGTCAATGTAAAAATGCAAGTGCAGGTCTAACCAAAGATATTACAATTCAGAGATTCGTTCTAATGGTGTACCATCTGTCAGGGTAATGGAGAAAGGGTTTATTATTATTATTATTTATTTCTTAGCAGACGCCCTTATCCAGGTCGACTTACAATGGTTACAAGATATCACATTTTTACATTATTTCACATTATACAGATTCACATTATTTTACATACATTATACAGATATCACATTATTTTACATACAATTACCCATTTATACAGCTGGGTTTTTACTGGAGCAATCTAGGTAAAGTACCTTGCTCAAGGATACAACAGCAGTGTCCCCCACTGGGGATTGAACCCACAACCCTCTGGTCAGGAGTCCAGAACCCTAACCACTACTCCACACTGCTGCCCTTTATAATTGCTAAAAATTCCAATGTTTTGCAAATCATAAAAATAACAAAATACAGATTAGAATGCAAATGTAAAAAGTAACAGTCATCCAGACAACAATTAAAAAATTTGAAGAAGGTGGTATTTAAATACACATGATAAGCATAGAGCTGAGAAGAGAACAAAAGGACAATGTTCCCTTTCTCTGGTCTCCACGTGTATTTCTTAATTTAATTGGCATTTATTTTTTCTCATTTCACCACATATTTAAAAATGCCTAGTTTAATGCTCAAGTCTGCTGTTTCAGAACAAACAGTCCTAGCTGGATCCAAATAACCACAATTTAGTAATAAGAAGAAGAAGAAGAAGAAGAAGAAGTAAATGTGTGTTCACAGCATAAAGTTTGCCAATGGCTACTTCACGGGGCGAGAGCTGGGGCTGGAGTGAAAGGTTGTTGCTTGGAGAGGTAGTTTGAGGAGTGGCCTCATGGGATAGGATAGGAAAGGAAAGACGTTCCCATCCGGCAGGATCCTTCTTGGCCAGCAGCCTCGGGAACCAGAAAACACATAAGATAGATTGGCTCGGCGGAGCCCACGACAGGTAGGTTTGCTGAGGGAGAAGTTTGCTGGCATTCCATATTTATTAGTTTAGCCCTTTGTGAGAAGTTTGCACATGCAGTGCCATTTGTTTATTACTTTTACTAAGCTCTTGTGGCAGAACATGGAAAATACAAAAACAGGCAACAACAACTTCAATATTTAAGCCAACTACCGACAAACAACCCAATTCCTTTTGAATTGTCTTATGCCAGACCATGATTAGACAACATCAGAGAACAGGTACACAAGTTTTTGCAGGTAAAATCGTATTAATTCAACATGTGGTCCTATTCCAATGAGCACTCGGATATGCACGTGTGCTCCCAATTATCTTCTTTAAGCCAAACATTGTAAATGGATCCAAGCCTTTTTAATCACTGCAGACACACTTTCTTTCTTTACATGACTGCTTTTTTTTCCAGAAAGAGGTTGAGATGGAGCGAGAGAGCTGCCAGCTTTCAATCCAGTCTAGTCTTTAGTTTTCACAGCTCTGTTACAGAACTAGAGACTAGAGAATGTGAGAGTTCGAGCTCAGAAGAATAGTGGAGAGGAGCTTGATGCATTACAGCAAAGTACTGATACAGTGAACGTACTAAGAGAATTGTGCAGTGTTCAAAATGTTTAATCTATTGTCAGAAATCAACATTTGAATGAGATTCCCTATCTAAAGTCTTATCATTGACGTTTTGGTACATTTGGGTCCATCTACAGTACACTGTCAGTGAAAGGTTCAAGAGCTGAAATCTTAACAGCCATATGTGTTCTGTTGGTTTAATTCCTGTGGAATTCAGCTTAAAGACTAAAATATCCTTTCAGCCTGTTGAGTTGTAACCAACCTGTTTGCACAGACAAAGAATAAAGCAAACGCATCCATTAAGTATATTTGTTTTGGTCATTTCGTTCATTTTGCCCTGTGTTGGGCTTCCTTTAAACCTCTCAAGTTTCAATGGCAGTCTGTAAGGCCTCCAACCTTTAATAAATGATATCAAGGAATTAAAAAGCATAGTGCAATGTATGAGTTCATATCGTGCGCATCCTCATATCCTTTTATGAACCTCTAGGTAGATACTGTGACTGCACTTCTCTACCAGCGTTTCACCTCTCCCCTAATTGCCTTTAGGATATTAGCATTACCCATTATTATATTCCATCCACATTCCTTGTTACTACATGCAAAGGCTTTAGCTTCTATCCAGGGAATACCATTGAAACGTTGACTGTGAATGGAAACTTCCAAACCACTTAATTCCAGTGTTTACTGGAATCAAACCAGCAGTCGCAGATAGTTCTGAAGTCTAGTCAAGCAAGTAAAGCTACACGCATTCCAGACAAGAATGGTCTGTGAGTCTTAACATGATCATCTTTAGTCTATTTTTTGTTTGGTTTTGTTCTGTTTTGTAGCAGGGGAAACTGTAATCAGATCTTTTTATACACACTAAAGCGCCATCACTGTGCTTCCAGCGGTACATTGCATGTAATAAATCAACTGTACTGAAGAGATAGCAGGTAGCTTGAAATGTACAGCAGTTGAGTTACTTGCTTTGGATTATTGTCTTTAAGCCATTCATGTTGTTTGGTTTTAAAAAAGGGCCGTGCGACTTCTGGAAGTAATGATGATAGCTGTAGAAAATGGAATTGAAAAAAATGTTTAGGAAATGTTAGGAATCTAAATCAATGTAAAACAGTGTTGCTTTGGGGTATTTCAGGGTTCATATGGAAGCAGCTCTTTCTTGATTATTAGTCTTGATCCTCATCTTAAAATAAGTAATGTCTACATTGGCAGCTGGGTCAGGTTACTAGTCTACTGTTTATCTTTTTAACTTAAAACATATAAGAGAGGGCCCATCCGTTATCAGTGCCCTGAAAACATATGAGTGGGCCCCTCTGTTATCAGGGCCCTGAAAACATATAAGAGGGGGTCCCTCCGTCATAGGGGCCCACCAGACACACAGGGATTTGAGGACCTGAAAGGAAGACAAAAAGTTGAACTCTGGCTCGTTGAGAGCTGCCCTCGCTGAGGTGAATTATAGACTTCCAAAACTGGGTAGAGGACTCACCCCAGAGAACCTTAAACGAGAAGATTACCCTGTCTTACCAAGGAAGAGGTCCTTCTGCAAGGTTACTTAGAATAAGCTTAGATCCTCAGGTTGCAAGGGGAGTGATAGCGCATGAGATGCTAAAAGGTTGGGTTTGGCTGGGGGTCCCCTCTGACTCACTGAGAGAACCTCCCTTGTGTAGGTAAAGGAAGTGTTGCTTGCACAAAGGTCGGGGAAGTGCGACTCACTAACCTCCCCCAAAAGGATGGACCTCTGGCTCCCCTCTAAAGATTCCTACAAGTGCAGACAAACAAAAGCACCACCAATGCATAACATTAATACTGATTATGTGAAGACACTCCGCTCAGTGGAAAGGAAAAAAAAAACTTTCTTTTTAGGGGGAAAACCTTTGGTAGCCCAGGCGGAAGGGTCGTCCCCACTCCGGACATGCTAACAATAGACTAATGTATGTATGATTCAACTACTGATGAGGTCCAGCGTCTCGTATTTTTAATGATATGCTTGTTAATCTTTGCTCTTGCTTGTGATGTGGCTGCCCCGATTCTGAATAAATGAGGAGTATAGAATTACGGGGGAAGTATAGAATTACGGTTGAAAAATCGTTCTCCAGTCCGTCAATTAAATAGTGGACAAAGATCTTGTCTGGGTGATTCTGATGTTTTAAAATGGGTATATTTATGGGAGTGGAAACTTTAAGTTTTGAAAAGAGTCACTTTAGAGCTACTGGACATATGATTTTGGAATGAGCGTTCCTGCAAAAACTGCACATGTGGATGTTTTTGCACTGCCTGGATGAGCATATACCGGTGTTAAAATTGTTACAGATTTGCCTTCCTCCTGCATATCTGATTCTTCACCCCAATCTGTCTTCTCTTGTATATTGTTTGGGTGGGGCAGAAGAATGAATGGAGTTGGGTGATTGAGATTCTGTTAGAGAAACGAGGAGGAGCGGTGCAGGCTGTGGATGTGGAGGATGAGGCTATTGCAGCTTTCGGGCAGAGAGAGGTTGAGTGGCAGGTAGAACCACACACTCTGCATGCATTGGCTCTGAGACCGCTGAAAAGCCTATTAAATAGGTCTAGGTCAGATTGTGCCCAGTCAATGATAGATTATCGGAAGCCAAAATAGCTGCTGCTTTAGCTGAAAATGATTTATGGTAATCGAAAAACATGGTCCCTCCATATCTAACAGATAGCTCTACCATATAGAATTTGTAGGAATCGAATTCTTGTTTTGTGGTTTGGATATACTGAACATAGCATAACTCTGTAAATAGCGAAGGCAAGGACGAATTCTCCCAGAGTTAGATTCTTCAGTAATCTGGGGTCTCTGGATTTCAGCGTGACTGAAAGATCTCCACAATCCACTACTCTATGGTCCAAAAATTCAGATGTAGCCATCAACAGTGAAACCAGGTTGACGTCCTTCCCTTCTATTATGTTTCGCCGAATCTGCAGGGGTATTGAATGACGATGGGCAGTGGTTGAGGCGCCTGAACTATATGCTGTGGCAGCTGTGAGATCTATCTTCCACACCCTGAACCACACTTTTTAAGAAAGGGTTGAGCTGTTTGTTTTTGAAAACCCTAGTGAAATTTTCTGATAAAATGACCACATTGTTCATCTTTTATTCATGTGCATATTATTTTTTTTATCAGATCTTTGTCATGGGTTAGTACAATGGCTTCAGATTTGTGTCTTGGAGTTTGCGTTATGTTTTTAATAATCCAGTAAACCTGCGAAATCCTTTATTTAAACTGATTAGGTTAACAAAAGCTGCTTTTATTTGAGGGAGACATATTGTAAAACATGTGTCAGACAAAATCCAGGAATGTTGAGAAGTATAGTTATGGCTTCAGGGGATTGGCCTTATGTAATTCTGTGGTAATGCAACACAGATTTTCTGCTTAGATCATAATTAGCAATGCTAGCTAACTATTCCAGCAAAAACTTTTCTCAGAAAGCTCCTCAAGGATGATTGTGGGGAAGTGAGGCAGGGAAGTCCATCACTGAAGCATTGTGATCTAAGCAGAATCAACAATCAAGAATCATACCGACACACACTGGTAATAGGTTATGAAGCAGGATTTAGAACTAAATATTAGACGATATAAAGTATCAGTTTAAACAAACAAAATCGCCCCACAATCTAACATCAATGAAAAAATAGTTAAATAGTTGATTTTACTTGAATGACGTTTTCTTTGTATTCACAAGAAACCTGCAAAAAAAAAAATTAAACTGTTCTAAAACATGCATGTGCTGGCACGGGTACTCATGCTGAATAGAAGCCCTTACTGCCTTGCCCATTTGGATTGAAAATGTGGAAAATGCAAATCCATTTGAAAACAACTTTATTAGATCTGGACAAATTCAAACTTCTAACATCCATCTATAAAAAAAAGAAGGAAAACATCATAATTGCAGTGCCTCCAATGGCAATGGCCACTACTGAAGGAGAATATTCTCCTTACGCTGCTAAGTTTTTAAATGAGTTTGACATTTGCTGTCCTATCCAACACAATAGGGGAGCTGATATGAACTGGGTGTATAATTCTGTAGAGAACAAGTTTGAATTTTACTATTTAGGACTTAATGGCAGTGTAGCTAATATTATAATGTGAAGCTTGGATTTAATAGTTAATGGTCAATGCAATTATATTCTATTACGGAAAATATGGTTAAAACAACTACATTTTGCTTATGTTTGCTGAGAAATTAAAAATGAGATATCAAGTCTGGACTACAGCTGGTAGGTCTGGAATATGTTTAAACCAGTGCCAAAGTAACACGCTGTTAAACTATGGAGGATTGACCGCGGTCCACCCAGGGTTTTAATTAATCTCTGAAGATTTGATGTTAATATATCATGTTTGTATATATTTGTCAATATATATTTGTAACTTGACTTCAAAAGTCATCCCTTGAGCTACAATGTCCCCTTTGTAAAAAAAACTATTGCCTTCCCTTTGTAGTGCATTGCCATTGAAGGTCATACGCTAAGGAGGGCACTGTGACTCTTCATAATGGTGGGTAACGAGACTTGCAATTACCTACAGTGTGTGTTATCTTACCCGCTGGGTGTCACTAAGAGATCTGTGAACACGTGTGATCGCACATAAGTGTGATTTGCCTTGTTCGGCAAACAATGTTCTGTTTCATTTTCATCTCAGATGAGTTCATTTTTTTACAGTGTGTGAGCTGCAAATCAAGGAAAATGAGATTTCTTTAAAGATTTATACAACTTGTAGAGAAAATCTGTACCCAATTGTCAGATGTTACCACGTCTACAGTGAAAGTGCTTCCATTATCATAGCTGGGAGGACTGGCTGGTATCTTGTGAGACACTCTGGTACTGCTTCTTCCTTTTGATAGCTTATGATAAATGACTTGCCCCAGCACAACAAAAGATTACTCAGATATGCACAATGTGCAGGGACGAATTCATGTGCTCTGAAATTGTTTCACTCCTTTGAGTAACTTGGATAATAGGAAACAGCCTGAACCTCCCTCTCATCGATATGATTGATTTGAATTCTGAAGTTCCCTTTATAATTTTACATTTAATGGGTAACATTTCACACATGGGTTTGATCATAACTAAAGTTTACCCATTGCTTGTTTTTTTTCTTTTAGGTTTTGAATGGGGATATTTTCTTTGAAATGTTATTTTCTGGTACACTTCGCCCTAACACTTCAGAAACTTCTAGACAACAAAGCACTGTCCATACCTTGTGCTTTTGCAATTGCTTAAAATAGAACCCTTTGACTATGACTAAATATTCTTTACAAATCTTTGATCTTCTACTTTTCTACAGGCTGAATCTAGGGGCAAGCTGGAAAAATATCTGAATGACCACCAACGACCAGCAGTAAATTTGTCATTCATGGAAGTAAATACTGTAGAGGTTTTTTAAAACAAGTTTTGTTTAAAGTAGTAAACTTCACATATTTATGTGTATATAAAAATAATGCAATTTATAAATGCACTGAAGCATATACAGACTGATAATGTACAACCGGTATATAAACACAACAATGCAAACACATGCCTATTCTTTCATCGTTTACAGAGAAAGTATTAAACAGGGGCCCATATGGAGTAAATGAACCCTTGACAGACACAAAGAATGTTTGGTTCAAAGTAATCAATGTCCTACAAAAAGCCACTTGCTATAAACAAATGTCAAAAACATACAAAATTAAAATTAGAGCCATCAGTAGGAAAAAGTTGATCATCATGTCAACAGTATGTACAGAATACTAAAGACTTGAATAATAGTATGTACTGAAAGGCCTAGATGTCATTAGGTAAGCAAATTATGTGTTAGTAACATGGTAAAGTATATTAAAATGACTGATTTACAATATGTGGGAAAACATCTTGTGTAAGTGTGACTTACAGATGGACAAATTTATGGACAAACATGTTCTCGGAGTTTAATACTGTCAATATTGCATGCTTAATAATGCTAATAGCAACTTTCATTACAATTGGATAAGCGGTTTTTCAGATATATAGAAAAATGTCTCACATACATACACACGTACGACAGTCTACAATATTTTCCCCTAACTATATTAAATATTATTAAGGCTGGCCTGGTAAGACAGTGTATAGGGCCGAGACCCAGGAGGGATGTGCTGGGTCAGGTTTGGGGTGAAGGTGTGTTAGGTGTGTGGAGATAAATTCAATTCATAGAAATTAAATCTGTCACAATTCTTACTTTGTACTATGTTACTATGTAACTTTGTACTATGTTACCATGTACTATGTAACTTTTTCCTATAAAGACGCTTGCCGGCGTGTATAATGTAAACCTGGCATAACCTCAGAAATCAACAAAACCCAGACATTTCAGATTACAGGCAGGGCTCTACTGGCCAGCCAGGCAGTATTCTCAAGTATATAGTCCGTTCTTTTAGTTATGGAGGCAAACATTGTGATTGCTTATGTGTTTAATTACTTTATTTTGTGTGCCTTCAAAATAAACAGTCTTCGTGAAAGGCAACACCAACTAAATTATTTGTATATCAGAATACCATTTAAAAGGGCATGGTGGCTTTCTCTGATAGCAACCCTCCACTGCTGCTAGTCAATGGGAACAACCAAATCCAATCCACACTGCAGGTTTATTTTTTCAGTAGGATTAAGTAAATCCTTATTTGACAGAAAGCCAACTTGCTGAGTATCTTTATCCTAAGTTTCCACCACCACTGTGCTGTATAGTTAGTAATGAGCTGTTGAGTTTTATAATCCCAGAACTGAATTTATATGACAGTTGATAAAATGTACTTTTAATGACTCGTGATGGCAAAATAAAGCAGGTTACAGCTGGTTTTCTGATATACAGGTGCGAGGAACTACAGTACATAATAATGGATTTTTTTGTCAAAAGAAACTGTCAAAATCTGAGACTTTGTGACCCTTAAGTTTTGAGCCATGCCCATACTTTAAGATGGTATAGAAGCCATATCTGTGTATAGGTCACTCCCAAAGAACTAGAAAGTAGACATATACAACACATTTTAGTATATACAGGGTGATTAGAAAGTAAGATTGCCACATCAACGACATGGTGTGCTGATGGGGTAGACATTCTAATTACCCAGTATTACAAATCAATTAAACATTAGCACAATCTAAATCTATTCGAGACACTGGTAATTTGCTTGTTTTATTAGCACAATCTAAATCTATTCGAGACACTGGTAATTTGCTTGTTTTATTAAAAAATGTATATGCAAATAGGTGACGTGGATAGAACAGGAATATGACTACCAGTCTTAAATAAACCGCACCCTTGGTTCACTGCGCCCTGTCTGAATATTTTTTATACTGTATGCAGGGTAATTACCTCATAAACCCTAACATGATCCAATTAAATGGTGCCAGCTTCTGCTCTTTCCTAAATACTTCTCCCAAAAAAGCACTGTAGACAACTGCAATATATTTTTAGGAAAAATTATAAATATGCCAGGAATAACTATAAATAACTCAAAGTAAATACAGCCCTCCAGTTTTTTCATGATCCATATTATTATACCCACATTAATACTAATAATATTATTAATAATAATAATAATAATAATAATAATAAACTAGTTCACATAATCGATTTGTTATGACTTTTTGACAAAACATTGCAGAACAGGTACAACCACAATTTCTTAACATACAAATAAATGCCCCTCATAACGAGCTACAACATGCCACGTTTCCATATATCATAAACCAAAACCCATGCATTTAAAAAAGGCAGCCATGCATCTCTGCAGTATGCCTCGTTTCCATAGACAGTCAACTCGTTTCCATGCTTTCCATGCTTTTCCGAGTTATCGCGTGACAGCAGGAAATACTTCCAATTTTCCCCAGAAATACTTGTGAGTTAAAGGTCAAGACGTGAATTCGCTGCAGATGATATTAGTCAAATTGTTGACAATTTAAAAGATAAATCCAACTAGATATTCTTCCGCGTTTGTTTCACGCAGTACATGTACATGGCAGACTGGTATGCAGAACATTGACCACCTTACTAAAACAGCGAAATATGGAAGTACAAGCAGCATTTGGAAAGATTAACTTGTAAAGTATGAATGTTATGTTGTGATCTTGCGTTACGTTAACAACGGTGAAACAATGTATATTCTTATTTTTTCTGAAATCCTGATGTGCAAGACTGCTCTCGCAATCGACTACGCCCCATGGCATTGATGTGTCCTGACATCGCATTGGATATGCATCACGGGGCTGTGTCTAAAAGCAAGCAGAAAGTCCTGGAAAAGAAATTTTGTTTTTTTTCCCCACAAACAAGGTGTCGCAGCGGCCATTTTGAAAAGAGCTTGCTACTTGCTCTTTAAGTATGTACAGAAGTATACACTTTAAGATATATATATATTACACATTCTGAATACATTCTACATTTACTCCAAATATTGAACCAATGACCTCCCAAAATGTTGTCTGTGGTGACCCCACATTTCTCCATGCCTCATGGGCTCTGTCATTTTGAACTCCAGGGTGATACCGTAAAGAAAAAGTTTCAGATGACTAAAGCATGTCATCAGCACGGAACTATCCGCAAATGTTATACAAGCCTTCCAAAGATTTGACTTCAATTACAGTTTAAATTTAAATTGAAAATTAAATTCATGGCTACTCTGAAGCCATGTTCTGTGCTAGTTTACCAAACTTGGCACAGTCTGTGATTTTCCATCACTGTTTTAATGAAATACGCGAATGATACTGTCAGTTCGGACGTCAATTTAAACAATTGCTGACAGTCTGCACTTAACCCCTTTTTACCATCCCACTTGTGTCAGGGCAAAAGCCCTTCATGTAAACCTTATGGGAATGTAAGGTTGCAGGGATGGGGGTTAGATCTGTCCCTATCAACAATCACAGGTGTGGCCATTCCCCAATTAGGTAACTGAGTGCTAATTGGGGAGTGGCCACATGTATAAAATGGGGAGATTTTTTTTTTGTCTGGGGGAGGGATTTAGGTGAGTGTTTTGATGTGTACTTATGGTGTGTGCAGCAGGATAGCATCGGAAATAAGACTCAGAGTTAAGAAAAGCTGCAGTTTAAGCGCTATTGCACATTTTTAATAAACAAGGAACAAAAGACAGGAACAAAAGCAACAAGCACAGGGGCCAAAATAAAAGGTTAAACAAAACAATATGTAATATATAGGGTGGGCATTCGCCTTCACTATAAAATGTGGCTGGGCAAGAGCTCTGCCTGTATAGTTGCTGGGTATTCGCTGTGTGTTGTAATTTTGTAGTCCATGGTAGGGGTATCATGGCCGATGGCCTAAAAACTACATGTCCCAGAAGCTTCTAGGGCTGAATGGGAAACACCTGGGTGAATTTGAGGGAATTGTTAATTGAATTATTGTTTGAGTGTTTGTGTATATAAGCTTGTTATTGTCTGTGTTGGTGGTTGGGTGAAGTAGGAGTCTGATAGGTGGGAACTGTGAGTACTGTGTGTGCGTTGCAGGAACTGTGCGTTTGTACAACTGGTACCTGTGTTTTTGAAACGGGTAAACCGCTTAGCGGTCCCGTGCTATTTTAGATAAAAGTTTAGTTAGTGCTCCAAGTTGGAGCTAAGCTTTTGTTTTGTGTTTTTGTTTATTTTGATTGTGTTGTGAATAATAAAAGTGTTTAAACTGCAACCTCCAGCCTTTGTAAGTGTTTTCCTGCCGTTGTCTGCCTTGACCATCGGCCCCAGACAAAGGATTTCTCCACATTTTATACATGTGGCCACTCCCCAATTAGCACTCAATTACCTAACTGGGGAATGGCCACACCGGTGACTGCTGGCAGGGATAGATTTAACCCCATCCCTGCCAACCTTACTTTCCCATACCCACACTATTTACAATAAGGGATTTTCCCCTGCCACACCACTATTCAAGAAAAAAAAATAGTAATTCAATCAGCTCTCTTTCCATATTTTAAGCACGGTTGAGCCACACAAAATGGTCTTAGTCAATGGGATAGACTCATCGAGGTCTTTACTGCATTAATGACACTAGGGAAGAATGAGGGTACAAACTGCTAGTATGCATTAATAGCATACATCCACTGTACTGTAAAAACAAGTGTGAAAGCATTGTTACAACTGAAAGCGTAATTATTTATTTAGTTCCATTTTTTCTACCATTTCAAATGTTGCCTCTCTGCTGCAACCCACTTACTGATCAGGAGGATTGAAGCTCAATGACAACCTCAATTCCCATTGTCTTTGTGAACCCTGAAGGCAAAGGCCCAGCCAGGGAAATCTCTTCCTTGACTTGCCGGCTAGAAGTGCCACTGAAACCACTGAAGCATCCCCAGACAATTTTCCTCCCTGACCTGTGGGAGTGTAAAGGCCATTGCAGTACTTCCTTGTGAGTCCCCATCCAAGATGACTACGTGAATTCCATTCATGCTCGCTTGACTCATCCTGAAATCCAAGTGGATTAACACAGAATCAAACAACCAAGAAATAACCTGGAAGTACAAGTGTATTGTGTGTGAAAACAGTATAACTAAATTACTTACTTGTACCCCTGTGGGTGCCTAGGCATGAAAGATACGACTCCTATTGTGTGGCAGTTTGAGCCATTTCAAGATTTACAGTGAGCCTAATTAAACACACCTGTGCTTACTGTGACACACCATGCATCTTTTGTAGTCATCTGTAACCTAAGGCGTATAGTTAAATTCCGAATCATGGCTCAGACTGCTGTTCAATGGAAGTTTGATTTTCTCTACACCTGGGGGCAGAACTTTAATGCCAACATGACCCCAAAAGCTTTGCATTGACAGTGCAGTATAGCATCTGGAGTTGGTCTGAAATTCCCTCTGACTCTCAATTCCATGGAAATCATGTTTTTCCCCTTTGGTAATGGAATGCACTGTACTGAAATCTGATTGTTCATTGCATGATGCTTGTATTAGTGTTGGTCACAATCTGCTCTCCAGATGTCCAGAAAAGAGCCAGTTGCGTTTTCATCATGCCCTTTGATCTTCCTGTAAAATGGATATGCTATCTCTTACGAAGGTCAGCAGCCTCGCGCCACAGTACCAGTGCCTCCTGTTAACCTGTGTAGTGCACAGCTAATCGGTTTCCAACCTTCTTCATTTTTCTAATGAGTTAAATATCCTTTTTTTACTGGAGTAAGTAACTCCATTGAATTGACATATGGGACCCAGCTTGTAGGTTTGGCACACTTCCTTCCGTCTCTTTAGGCCCTTGGAGCTGATGTCATAAATTAAACATCTCAGACATGCTGTTGTAATAAAGACCAAATGAAAACTTAATCAAAAGGCCTATAGGAGTGTCAGTCACATGGGTCAATGAAACTGCCAAGAGTGCTCTAAAACTGGGTCAACTTCAAGTTGCAGAGGGAACTATTATGGATTCTGTCCTCTGTTAGAAACTTGACTCTTCCCAACCTTAAAACATATATAGTGCTCCAGCTGGTTGAGGTAGAGACAACTCTAGCTACCCGACTTCCTTTGCTGGTCTGCATCTGCAGTTTGAACCCCTAACGCCTGAAGTACAATGTGTTTGTGACTGCCAACATGAGGTACCGGTAGTGTACAATCCCCTAAACAAACTACAAACATATAATGAGTAACTTTTATGGCTTTCCAAACCACCCTGGGGTGTAGCTCTGGGTCTGTCTGTATCTGATGTTCCTGAACAATGATATACACAGTAGGGGTTCTACTGGAACCACCGAGTCACCTATCCAAGTCTAAGCAGTAGAACTCAAAACCTGGGTTTATTTTGATTTGGGAATAATTCAAGGTAGAAGGAAAGCCTATCTGCAGCAGGGTTTAATGTTGACTCTCTCAGGAAGAACCAGAGCAATTTGTACAAAACTGGCGTCGGCATAAATTGCCTTCTGTGCCATGCTTCATGTTTCTTAATCGTGTTTTCCTGAAAGCACTAAACTATTTGAAACATGTTGTCCAATTCCCAACCTCAATTTTCTTGTCCCAGAATAAGGGTATTCATTTTTGCCAGCGTTACCTACAGTACATTACTTGCCCGCAGATGTACAACCAAGCATTGCCAGACCATGAGGCAAGTTTTCTGAGGCTTTTCTGGTTCATCAAGCAAAACATTTGATCTTTCTATTTTCCCAGCATGGAAATATTTTGTTATAGTAGTAACTCCCCTTACTCCCCCAGCCCCCAGCAAAATTACTGTTGCATTCTCAGAGAGCTGAGCAGAATCTAGGAGCACAAGGCTCTGTGGTTTTTGTTTTGACAAAGTACAGTATGTACAGATATATTTCTTAATTAAAACTAATGAGAAGGTTCTTGAACAGATCCAGATCTGAGGCACAGAAACTCAGTCATATTTTCCTGTTAAAAACTTAAATTTCCATAGGGATAAAGACATGTAATATGTAAACCGTCTTAAATACTACATAATTATAGCCTTAGAGTGTGGTTCAGGGGGCAGGAGCTAGGGCTCGTTCTGCTTCCAGATCTGCCTCCTCTTTATCTGTTCACTGCTAGGGCATAACATTATTGAAGGCTCCCTGGTTCAGATGCTGGTTCCTTCAGCTCACTTGTTTCCTCCCTATTCCTCAGTTAAGAACATAAGAAAGTTTACAAACGAGAGGAGGCAACCTGTTGTGCAATCAAATTCAATCCTGCACAATCTCCTCGCCTCCACTAAAGTCTTCGTTTTATGTGTGTGTGAATTTACTGCTATACAGTGAGTCACAAAAGACATGGACAAAAAAACTGGTCTAACCTTACAACCAGGCTTGCTCCTGTTCATCTTCTATTTTTCAAAAAGGTATTGAGGTATTTTGTGAGCACCTGAACTATAAAAGTAAAAAAGAAGCAGGATCCAAACTGTGGACACAGCTTGCTGAGAACTCTCCAAAGAGCAGTGCTTTCTTTCATTTAGCTATGGGTCACTGGGAAACACAAGCAGAAGGGAAGCTCCACAAAGTAACCCACCAGGCCATGCCACAAGAAATGACCACTACACGACTGCATTGAGAGGTGTGGAATTGTTACTGAGTCAGCCACACAATTCACTCAGGACAAAGGTCAGGACATTTAACAATGAAGAAACCATTCGCTTCATTGTACTTGAAACTTGGGACAACAACATATCTTTGAGCTGAAGATGGCCTCCGTGGATGACACTGATTTTGTCTTTTAAAAGAACATTGTACAGTAATAAATCTCGAACTGAAAGCTGAATGTATTTAACTGAAGTCTCTTTGGACTACATGCACTGATGAAGGCATTGGCTTAAACTCTGTCTACTTACCTTGATCATTTTTTATTACGTGTATAACGTTGTGACTAATAATCTTATATTCCCAATTCCCAATTTTGTGTGTGTCTGTATGTGTGTGTGTGTGTAAGACAATTCATTACAAAAGATCCAACACTGCTCACTTTACAATGATCAGGATTTTGACAGACCTTGTACAATAATACAGAGAGAACAAGTCAACATGACACTACTTCCAGGAAGACCCAGGCATAGTCACTGACCAATGAAGTAAGACAGGTGAACCAGAATCAGCCATAATTTATAGTATTATATTTACAGAATAATCATTTTCTGATGTTTTTCTGCTTAAGCTACTATTATATGATCTATTTCATTCATGTTCTGATTTGACACACAGGGTACTAATAAGGTTTTGGCGATCTCTGGATCTTTATGGAAACTCTTAACAGTAGCTACTTTCTTACAATAATTAACTGATTGCAGGGCTGAAAATAAATGCAATCCAAGGAACTCAGCCTCGATAAAACAGGTGTACTGAAGCAAATATTTCTAAGTCTGGTTCAGGCTCTCAGAGATATGATATATACAGGTCGAGACATGGGTACAACGTTCCAGATGGTAAATTTAATTTCCTGTTGACTTTTAAAAGCCCAGATGTTTTTGTTTTTTTTTGTAGTAGATGTATACAATCATTGAAAATCCCCTTCTTAAGCAAAAAAAATAAAAAATAAACTAAATCAGTACGGACTTTTTGGAAAGTTTATACCATGTATGCACTGACTGATTAGAAGTTGGAAATCTTTTCCAACATAGATATAAGGGATAGCCAATGTATTAAGTATGCAGACAACCACAGGATGACGTGTGAGCACAACAAAAATGAATGCTGCGCCCAGGCCTGTGGCCATCTCTAAGGTACAAAGAAACAGGATAGCCAAACAAAATCTAAATGATGCTGTTTATTAGCTCAACTGTTTTTAATTCATTTTTTAAACTATTTTGGACTGTTTATGAACTATTACCATAGTAGTAGTACAGTATTTCATGTTAGATTTCGAAATGTCATATTTGTTTTATTTTTTCGTTAAGTATACGGAAAACTGCAAAGCGGTATGTAATTCAATATGTTAACATAACATTATTCAGCAGGTTTCATTCGACTTTATGAAGCAAAATTTGTAAATTCCATGGAGTGATGCAAAAAATGTGGCTGTAGCTGTAGTATTCACAATATACACTAGGTTTCAGGGGTGAGGAGACTCAGGACAACCCGATTAGGTAAGCTTCAACATATTGATTTATTTATTTTTTTACCAACTTTGCAGTCATACACAATGCACAGCTTGCTATACCTCTGCCCTTTGTCAATCCTGGCCTCAGATACACTGGGTAGCTGAGCAGGTTCCTGACTATATAGCCTCTGAAAATCACTCCTTCCAGGTGCAGCCTAATCTATCAGTTCCTCAGGCTTTGCATCCTAGTTATATATAATTGTTTTGTTCTTGTCTATAAATTTGCCTTTGCAAAATAGACCAGTGTCTGTGTAAGAATGTAAGATTTCATGATACAAAAAAATTGCACTGGACTTGGGAGTCATTGCACGAGGTCATTGTCAGTGGTGTAGTCGAGCTGGAACATGCCAGAACACTGTTCTTTTCTGTAGGCAGCAATGGTGTTGTCGCATAATAGACAAGCTAAGTGACGTGACTCACATCTCCCGCACAACTGTCTGATTCAGTCAACAGTCCTCTAGAGGAAATGAAAAGAGCATAAGGAACTTCTATTATGAACTGCATCTTTAAGGCTACAAATTACGACAGCAACAGTGCATCGACTATGTCTGTGGACACAAACACAAATGAAGCCACTGACACACAGACATGTGCAGTAAAGCATTCTGACAAGATGCAGAAACTTTGTGAAAATACAAATTAGATAACTGTATGTGGCAATGTGCCCCGCCCCTGTGTGTATTTTTGTGTTATATATTGTATGTTGCGTGTGTTAATGTTGGTGTATTGTAGTTGGTACACGGGATATAATGTGGGTAATGAGCACGAGTATTTAAAATGTATAATTGTATTTAGGCACGGGATTGCATTTAAAGTATTTAATATGTGAGCACGAGGTTGCACGTAATTAATTCACGTGCTGGGATTCAAGTGAATAATTAATTAGTAATTGAATCCCGGCACAACAGTATATATAGATGCACGTTTTACTCACTCGGGGTTGTGTGTTCAGGGCGAAAGAACGGGAGAGAGTGAGGAGAGAATATAAAAAATAAAAAAAATAAGCAATTGCTACGTGGTGCTGGAGGACCAGCACAGTACGTGTTTGTTTAGTGTCTGTTCATTTTGTTTGGCTGTTTATTTTGGCCGCAAGTGCCGTATCCTGTGTTTTGTTTTGTTCAAACCTTTTATTTTACAATAAACCGGCGCAAGCAAGCGCCTTCATCATTTCATCCACCGTCTGTCTGTGTACTCCTTTCTGGTCTGACGTAACCACTACAGCCTGCTTGTCACACTGTATCACATATTACATGTGTTATTAGAAGTTCAGTATAGAAATTAAATGGGAATTGGTATAATGATTATTGTTTAAGAAAATGTATATTTTAGTGGCGTTCCATTGCATTCAGATTCAGGACTACACCACTGGTCACTGTGATTCTGAAGATGCATCAGAAAATGCATCAAAACTCCAAGACAGGGTCACAAGGTCTCTGTCCAAGCCTTTTATGGGTTAGCTTCAGAGACGGGAAATACCTCATCAGAAAGCAGAACATGATGCACCCAAAATGGTACAGTTGAGCACTGCAAATGCAGACTTCAAACAGAGCATGCTGGCACAGCACACAGGGAATAGTCTAGACTGTCGTGCACTCTCCTTGTCTGTTTACCACTGCAGCCAGCAGATGTGATGTGGTCTCCCAAGCTACCAGCCATCCTATAAAAATAATTCCTGAAATTATGCTGAGTGCTCCAGTTTATATTCTTCCTATTATTATTGCTGCCTTGCCAGGAGCAGATTGGGTTGCACAGGCGCTAAACTCTACTTACACGAGGTTCATCAACCTATGGGATGTTTTTTTTTTTCACCTCTGCTTCTTAAATTCCACCAGATGTTTTAGGGACCCCCTCCTACTGTGTTATTAATACAGTAAAACACAATGGTTGTTCAATTTTCAGTTCAATAATAGGAGAGCTATTAACATAAGGACGTTAGGCAGTAAAAAAAAAAAAAAAAAGTGTGGTTAATAGTACATTTTTGAGACGGGATGAGGTAGCAATTTCCAAGTGCTATTAGGAACATTACAAATGGAAAAAAACCCACCTTTCTTCAACAGAGATTTATGGGCTGGAAGACATCCCACGAGAGGCTACGTTTCACTCAGAAACGTGGTTCTGTCTGATGAAAAAGTTACTGTGTCTGGCTGTAGCAGGCCCATGATGAGTAACGTGTATTGTACTGTACTTAAGAAAGTGAAGGCAATACCACAGCATTGTATAAAGTTCTAATAATGTACTGTTATGTACAGGCAGTGCTGTACACTACACCACCAGTACGGATTCTGCCCCTGTCGGTGAGATGAGATGAGGTTGAATGCTCTGAAAACCATCAATGCAGACGAGCCTGGCTCTTTTGCATAGTGGTTAAGATGCTTGCTTGCTGTGAACGGTGTCACCGGTTTGCACCCAGCTTTCGACCTGTTACACTGGTGCTGTGACCCGAATCTCATAGATTGGCTGCAATCGATCGCCAAGGTTAAAGGGAACAAGAGTGCCCAGCCTCTGCACTGTTACACTTAACATAAACCAATTCCCTAACCCTGGCCTAAACCCCATTGTAGATTTCATGAGTGCCCAACTGATTTTTTTTTTCATCTTACACTAGTTCAATTTCAACACTGCTATCATCAAAAGCAGTAACTAATCACAGTCTATACTATACATACATTTTTGTATTTAATACAATTATTTTTAAAGCATTTTAAAATATGTCTAATCCATTTTTAAGCTTTTTAAAAATATGTCTAATGCATTTTAAAGCTTAATGGCAAATGCCTTCTGTCGAACTGTCTGATTTTCAGCTGTAACTGTTGTATGAAAATCAACACTACACTGCAATCAATCATGTATAGCCAGTTAGTCAGTTGCACTGGCAGATAATCAGAGAGCTGTTATGCTTGATTGTGGAAACACTGTGTTCCCTGATTACGGGACACTCTGGTGGTTTGGGTTATGACAGAGTGTGGAGAGAGGCTGTGGTTACCCAAAGGCCAGGCAGGGACGGTGATGTGGCGACGACATCAATTGGTGATTACAGAGCTGGGGAATGTGAACACATACACCTCAGCTAGGTTCTGCCACTGGAAAAGTATGTGTTGGAGGGGGTGATGGCATCAGGAACATATCTAGTTGCAAAGGTTCCTGACCAATGGGAGCCTTCTTGGCCAGAGGAGAGGGAGCAAACCAGAAAACACATATTGGCTAGGCGGAGCCCATGACAGGCTCTGTGGAGCGGCAGTCGTGTAGGAGGAATGGGCTCTTGCGCTGAAAAACCTGGAAAAATAATGATAGAAGAGGGAGCTGTAAACAGAGCCCAGTCTCAATTTGAGGAAGATAAAGAGCAGGAGCTGCTAAAGAATAGAGTGTTTGGCCGGGGGTCCCCTCTGACTCACGCAGTGAGAACCGCCCCCCTCAGCGAAGGCGTGGATTGCGGCGACCGTAGAGGTCGGGGAAGTGAGCCTCACTTACCCCCAAAGGTTGGACCCCCGGCTCCCCGCAGAACCCCACACCCATAGGACAAACAATAGTTCATGTAGTTCATGCATAACCTATATGAAAGGAGACATATGAGACAAACAAGATGGATTAGATGTGGGTAGAGTGAAATTATGTGTTTACCTGTCGCACAGTGGAGAGGAAAAAAACCCGCCCTATTAGGGGGGAAAACCTCTGGTGGACCCGGCAGATCAGGTAGCCCCCACTCCGGGCATGCTAGCAATTATTTGGTGAGCTGCGGCAATATCAGAAACAGATGTGTGTATGTATGATTCTACTGCTGAGGAGGACCAGCGCCCTAGGCTCTGAATTAGATGCTGATTGATGCTGGCTTTTGCTGCTGAGGTGGCTGTTCCGATTCTAAAAGGAGTGAGGAGTGTAGAACTGGGTTGAAACAGCATTTTCACAAGATTGACATGAGCAACATGGGAAGTCGAGGTGGGGAAGTAGGAGTGGAGCTCTTAGATATGCCGCAGAGCGTCACACAGATTGCTGGAATGGCCAAAAGAATCGGAGAGAACACTGACGCGAGACACTATGGAACTGGATTCTGAAGATGTACTGGATTCCGGAGATGTAAGACTTGATTGTAGAAGCGGAGAGGAGTGGAATGTCTTGTGCGTGGATGATAAAGGCTAAGATTCAGTCTTGATTAAATGTAACTGGCTGATTTTCTTTTTTCACGCAGAAGGTGGAGAAAGAAGACCAGCCTGTAGAGTAGGATCATCTTGTTGATGGAGCTAGGGCAGCGAACATGCCGATTAAAGAAGGTTGAAGAGAGGAGAGCTCGCAGGAAAACTAGGTGCTGGTATTGCGGAACTTGGAGAAGTGCTGGAGCTGCTGCGGGAACCAACTGCTGAAATCTTTAAGAAAAGTCGAGGAGGAGTGCCTGCTTGTAGTTGTTTGCAGGCGGAGGAACATCTTTGCAATAGATGTTAAGGGCAAGGCGATTGCTGCCGATGGGAATGTTGATGCCTTTGTCGAGCTTTAAAATGCCGATCTTTATAATGGAGACGCAGTGGAGGTTGAATAATGGAGCGGAGCTTTGAATGGCGTTTCTGGAGATTAGATAGTTGCAGGTTTAAGTGGCGATGCAGCTGCTGCAGCAAGAAAGAAAGAAGCTGAAGGACGAGAAAATCTTCAGAAGAGATAGGAAAATTGCTCTAAATCATCTGTGTCGGACGAGAGAAGGAGAAGACAAAGTTTAGACATTAGTAAAGAGAGAAAGTTTAAGCACGTTTGATGGAGTCTCAGCAATTGCTAGAAAGCGAAAACACAAGATGAAAACAAACTGAAAACGCTAGACAGCGAACTGTGTGAGATTCAGACTTAAATAGGAAACAGGAGAAGATTGACAGGGGAAGCAGGGTGGAGCCCCGGATCCCCTGAAATACGCCTATAGACTATCACATAATTTTCCATTGAAGTCTTATGAAGTCATTTTCAGGTCATGATACTTTCCAATTGTTCAGTATGAAATATATATGTAATGTCTCCTATTGATATATGAAACAAACAGGATATTCAACACATGTTATATAGTAACATTTTTAGAATATATATTAACATATATGTTGTTTTTCATTCCATACCTAATCAAGTGCACTAATTTATAATGTAACATTACCAGAAAACTACAAAATACTGGGGCACACTTTTCACTGGAGGAAATGCTTATTGTAGGGTAAATCCCAATTAAACAGCACAAACAAATGAGACAAGTTTAATGGTGTTCAGATTCAAATGTAATTGTAGACAGTCACTTACTGCATCATCTGCTCTTCCCCATTGATGGATTAGCTTCTTAAAACCCTTATCAGCTGAGAAAACTGAGTCATGTGCTTAACCACATGCTTTGAACAGTTCCTTTGATTTGACTGATAAGGTGGAAACACTGTTGCACAGAAATTGCTTTAGCGATGGGAACAGGTCCCCTTAGCCCAGTGGATCTCAAAGCTGTGCATCTCAAAGCCGTGTTGTTGATGCTGAGCCATTGGGATCCTTTAAGACCTGGCTTGACCGTTAGATGAAATGTGCCCTCTTCCAATAGGGCTTGACAGGGCTTGTAAATCCCTAATGAACACAGGCATTTTAAGCATTGTGGCAGTTTTCTTTTTGATCTGTAGTGCTGATTATAAGAACCAGGTGAGGAGGTTATTAGATGACTTCAAAGAGGAGGATAAAACGGTATTAACATTACTGTAGTTGTGTATGGCAGGGTGGAGTAAAAGTATGAGAGCCTCCTCAAAGGCTATGAACCCTGTACCATAGAGCAGCTACTGTAATAAATCAGGCTTACTCTTCTGTGATCTGTATAACTTAAACCTCTCAATACATAAGAGCTGGTGCTGACAGAAAAGAACCTCCGTACCACATCTTGCAAACCACAATTGCACCCTGAGGCTCTGGCATTGCTTACAGTGGAGGGTACCAGGGCACAGCCTCCCTTTGAACCCACTTGACATGTTTCCATATGCCCCATGAAACCAGCCCCATGAAACTCAGCCTCATCTAGTATCAAACTGCCTCTCATTCCAGGGCTTCTGTTTTTCAGTTTTTATTAATTTCATTTTTCGGTGCTTATTTTTAGCTATTTTCGAGTTTTATGTAAATCGTTGTTTTTTTTGTTTTTTCAGGGCTTTCGTTTTTTATATACTGAATGAAATTAGTGTTTTCGATTACTTTCCAAAAAGTTGTACCTTCTTTCCTTTGCTGTCTTCTTTTATGGTCACAGGCACATTCTTCTGGGGTTTTTGTGTGTAGGCATTTTTTTTTACATTTCACCACAATTTGCAATTCTGTCCTGTATCTTAACTGTAATACATCTTTAAATCCTGCGAACAAGCCTACATTCAAGTCAAATAAATTGCGTCGCAATATGACCACCCTCGAAATGCTCAAACGTCACACACTGTGAGAAAAGGGAACCCTACAAAAGGTACTGTAGCTTCCTCAATCAGAGCCAGCTAAAGAAAACGTTTCGTCCAGACTGTAATCACACAGGATAGCTCCTCCTAGGGGCATATTTTCAAAGCGTTTCCAGCCTTTAATTAAATCCTCTAAACACAAACCAAACAGCAAAGTAAAATAATTCAAGGCCTCTTAAGCATCAGGGCGTTTTTGTTAGATTAACGTTGCATTTTAAAAAGGCTGGCGTAAACGCTTTGAAAATATGCCTTGACTTTCATTTTTCACTTTGCGGTTATTTTTAGTGGATTTTTTTTTTTTGCTAATCTTCCGGGCTACACCATGACTGCTAAACTAAATTGGTTTGGCTAAGACAAGCGCCTCCCAGGTATTAGTAATGAGCTGCTTCTAAATTATGCAAGACCAGGGTAATAAATCTACAGACTGCTCCTATAAAACCCTTCTCACTTGCCAACTTGAATTTAGGAACACACACTTCCAAATTAAAATGTGCTTTAAATCCTCCAGTAACACCTCTAAGTACAAGAAAACTAAAGACAGCCGCCCCAGGCCAAACACAGTATTCCAACCACACCCTGTGTCCTCCTTCTCTACCTGGCTCAGGCTTGTGTTGCCTACAGCAATACTTTCTATCCTGGTGTTTCATAATTCAAAAGGGAAGAAAATGGTGTGGCATTTAAATTGCAAAAGGAAAACTCTTTGTAACAGAGTCAACTAATATATGAAGCAGTTTAACAAATAATAATAATGTACGCCTTATTTAGTTTATTAACTGTTAATAACTAGCTTACTAACATGTTAACAAAGTCTGTACATTTCTTGTTAAATTACCTCTACTGAATGATCAACTCACCAAGGTGACCACTGAAATGGGCTTAAATGGGGGGTTGTTTTTCTGTACATTTTCTGTATTCATTGTTTAACAGATGAATATACAGGGTGCCCCATAAGACAGGCATCATAGGCATCAGTGTCAATATTGGTAGTCTCTATTGTTTCTTTCAGGTGTGACATGCCTAAGCAAAGAGGAATGAATTCAGATATTTTTCATGTGTGTTGCAGATTGTCTATAGGGTGTGAGCGCCAGATTTAACATCCAATTCAGCATAATAGATAATGTTGCATATGATGCCTGATATGGAACAGCCTGTATATTTACTATCAATTACCATGAAATGACCAACATGTTAATATATATTAATATGTTAGTAAACTAAAATAAAACGTGACCCAAAATAAGATTTAAGTTATCATATTTCAAATTAATGGGATAGCCCTAAGATGTTCTAATCTATTCACATAACAATACAAAACCAATTAATAAAAAGGACCTGGTAAAAACAAAAAATATGCATTAGGGGCTGATCATAAATGTCTCAGAATAGAACAGGAGTCTGAACTGCTGAGCTTAATAGTATGCATGATGAATGCTTTCTGAGAGATAAAAGATACAGATCTGACTATATCTTAGTGATACAGTTTTACAACAGGGAAATGATCTCACATATATAATATTTGATGAATATGGCCCTAGAAAGAAATCTTACTCCCACCCCCATCTAGAAAAATATGGTTCAGTCCATGACAGGGGCAGGATTTTCCAAAAGCTATTTGTTACAGTGTTTCTTTACAAGTGCCTGCGATTTGTAGAACACACTTTTGCTTTAATGGGTTGTCACTTTAACTGAAAACAGATAAGAACTGCCACCACATCAAAAAAGTCAACTGTGGTGCATAGGGTTAAAAACAATTTCAAAATAAAGTAAAGGACACCCTGCAAATCACATATCAAAAGAATACTTTATTGAAAAAAAAAATACATTACCATAAATGACGCGTTTCAGCTGAGCATCAGTGACTGACTCATTTGTATGAAAATAGATTTTGTTTTTATTTATATAAACTGCATCTCCTTTTTGAAATACAGTTTTGTCACAATAGACAACAAAGCAGATGTGACAGACTTTGGTAAATGGCTGATAGCAGGTTTCCACCCCTAGCTTCCCAGAAGAGATTTTGAACACATCAATTCACTGAGGTCCTGGTTGCTTTTTGGTGTGACTGCTACTCCCATTCAACAGTGTTAGGGCATGCATTTCTATTTTTTTGTAATATTGAAATTTAATATTGTTCCCCAGCTCTCCCTCAGCTCAGCTCCCAGGGGAATAAAACCCGTTCATTTGCACGCATGTGTTAAAAACAATGTCCCCGATATCCCTACTGAGGTATGTGAAGTTGGACATTTTATGAAGGCCATATGCATTTTTTAAATCAAACTGAAGTTAACATATGGTATGGATTTGGTGGCTATTCCCATGATGTTTGAAGTGTATGTTCAGTGAAAGGCTTTAATATACATCTAAAACACACCATGGGCAAGACGCTGGCCTGCATCAAAGGGAGGGCTTTGCAACCAATCATTTGAAACTTAACAAATCAACAGTGTTGCACTTAAAATCCTGCGTATTTCTAATAAATGGGGGGAAAACAAGCAAAAGTGAGTCTACTGGAATTAGAAAGTCCCCATTGTCACAGGATTTTAATGGAATGAGGAAGGCGTTCTGTGCTAGCACTTAAGATTCTCCTGACAAGTTCAAAGTCAGTTAAAGGCAAATATTGAGAATGAAATGATGCTAACTCATTAAGGGAACAACAGAACCCAGAACAAAGCTCAGTGGACCTCTTTCCTCAGAGCTACCTCTCCTGCATTGCGTTTAAGTTAACACACAGCTTACAGAGTGGTTATATACAAATGACTTCTAATTTTCCCCACCTGGGATAGATTTAATACTACAGCCAGAAACTATGATGTTAATGTTTTCATCTGCTTTGTGCATCATTTTCTAGACAATCAAATTCACAGCCATCATACAATCCGTTACCTGAAACTTATGGATACAATTTTTTTAAATACAAACAATTACGTGGAAGGAAACATTCCTTTGTAAGTGAGAACCTAATGAACAATGAAATTCAGAGCCATACATCTGCAAGGATCAAATGACATCATCAACAACTAAACTTTCCTGATCAGTTCCATGTTGTTCACATCAAGCTGCTTTTGAACACACTGTAGTCTGACAAGCATAAAATGTAATTATCTAGCTTGGGCCATTTTCCCATCAAGTCTGAGCTAAACAATGGACCCAAATTCCCATTTACCTCATTTAAAGACCCCAACTGCAAAACACTGCTCAGAGATGTTCGTTTGGTTAATTTAAATGTCATCGAAGTGCTATTTCACAATCACAACACAGCTACCAAAATACCATATGAGAAGAGAGGTTATAAACTTTAGTTACACAGGCTATATGCAACTGTTATCAAATGTAATATATTTGTGGCAGCTGCAATGGCAATGCATAAGTTAAAAAGCATTACATGAAGAAAAAAAACATCATTACAGCTCATAGCAATATTAATGTGCATTTGGTGAAAAGGCTGGACAAAAAAATAGAAACACTCGCCATAACACTGTCAGTGGGGTGTAGGGCCACCATTGGCAACCAGGGAGTCACTCATTCCACACAACGAGTCTGTAAAGGGTTTAAGTTGTTGTGGGGGGAAGATAAGCAGAGGGGGGCTGTTGCTGCATACTCAGAAATAGGAAAAGCTTCCAATATGTTGAACATCAACCAGATTGAAGTAGTTATACATGAAATCTGACGCACATTATTAAAAGGCACGCACACAAAGTTACAGGTACTGAATAATACTAATATTTACAGCATACAGCAGATATCTATTACATCTTTATTACAATTGTCATAAACACTATGCAATAGAGAATCTGAATAAACTATGCAGTTTGTATTCAGTGACAACAACATTAATGATTAAGCTGAAATTGCCATGCTAATCAATAGCAGAGTGGACTCCTGAGCTCCAGCAATATTTAGCCTGCATCCAGATGTTAGCTCTGTTCTATTGGTTTTGATGTTTCCAATTTCTCCTTGGGACATCCAGCTATGATCCTTTTTTTCCTCTTGTGTCTGATGCTGAACCCTGTGAGGTACAGGACAGGCCTTGGCAGGACTTCACACACAATCCCGTCCGCCAAGCCTTGCCTGTGTGCAGAGCAGACTGACCCCCAGATTCCACATCATGATCCCTGTGGAAGGGCTTTGTGATTTGTAGTCTAGCACGTAAGAAAAAATACATTTGAAATCATCAAAGGTGGCTCCTATATTGTACTCCTCAGACTTCAAAATATCGATTTCATGGATACACATCTGAAAATAAAATAACTTGAATTCCCTATGGCCATTCCCAGCACACAATCTGACACAGTTTGGCACGATTCCTAGTCTTTGCTTGAGAGAGGAACTGAACGGCAGGGGGTGTTCAGGTCAGGATTGAGGTGAATTGAGAGGGGAAGTTGTCATGCAACAAGAAACCAAGAAACCAACAACAGCCTGGAAAAGTTTAGTGAATATCTTTTAAATGACTAAGATGGGGCCTGGTATTGTATGTGTTATACTTAACATAATACTGGGCATTATCAGGAGCAAGTGATCTACTGCGAGGGTTCCTAATCTTTGGGCTATGTCCCAAATGTGGCCCACAACGCAATCCTGAGTGGGCCACAGGAGCAATGGCATTTTTATATATATATATATATATATATATATATATATATATATATATATATATATATATATATATATATATAATAACAAAAGGCAACAATAAAATACTAATGAAGAAAAAATGAGATTCAGATGAAAAAATAACACTTTAGATTAAGTTTATTACTGTGTGACAGGTTTATTTTTTTTAAATTTGTCATTTTTCTTAAGAAGTGCTAATAGTGGGCCGCAGTGCCTAATGCAGCTGAACAGATGGGCCTCAGGTAAAAAAGTTTGAGAGCCCTTGACCTACTGACTCTCAAGCCACCTTCTGGACAATTAACATAACTCCATCATGTGAAATGTTTAATACGTTTAACTTTGTAACTAGACTAAGAAGATCATCAAAATGAATTTAACTTGAGGGGGAATCAAAACCTGGTGAAAAGCCAGACTTACTGTATACTCTTACTGTACTTATTCTCCTGCATGGTAACATTAGGGTAAGAAACAAGAGTTGCCATGGATTTTCGCAGAACTGTTGTTTTCCAATCGCATGTTTATGCTTCACTTTTCTTCAAATAACACAGCTGGACCGATCTGGAGATTTGATCACTGATGAAAACCCTCGAGCATGCTGAAGCAGCTGAACATAATCGCATGTTTATAAACTGCAGCTAAATTCCCTTTCTTCTCCGCCTGCCGGACTGAGATAAACGGTTTCCTACACAGTCATGAGGACCTATCACATATTACAAGAAACATATGCTAGCTGACATAATATGTAGAAAGGGTCCAGAGGGAGGGTGGTGGATTCATGGTGCACTAAACAAAAAAATGCTATGAATTGTTTATTCTTCAATTGGATCCAGGATTTATTTTTTTTTTTTTTTTTACTTGCTTGTAAGGAAATTATTTCCAGATTTTTGTTCTTCCAAGAACAGCACTGTGCAACTGCTTTTTTTTAATGAGTGGAATTTAGAGAAAAACAAAACTTGAATGCAACTGAAAATATGTATTTATTTATATATAGTTCCTCTGGGATTTTATCACACCTCATTGTAACATTTTAATGATGTTAAGCCACACATCTGTTGTATGGACTGGTCTGTGTGCTCTAATGCACTGGTCTCATCTCTGGAGACCTGAGTTCAAGTCATGTCAGGATTATTAGGGAATCTAACATGATACCTACAGCTATGTTTTGCATCACCTAGAATTTTAGGATTGAGATATAATAAAAATAAAACTATATGAGCATAATGTAGATCCTTTGTTTAACATCATATAATCAAAGAAACTACAAAATTATATCGCAAACGTCCACTGGAAGCCATAATAGTAGTACAGTATTTCATGTTAGATTTCGAAATGTCACATTTTTCCATTTTGTCCTTTTTTTATTAAGTATATGTAAAACTGCAAAGCGGTATGTAATTCAATATATTAACGTGGCATTATTCAGCAGGTTTCATTTGACTTTATGAAGCAATATTAGTTCATTCTACGGGGTGATGTAAAACTGTTGGCCATTGCTGTAGCTGAACCTTGATTGGCTGTAGCCAGTGATATCAATTCTAGTATTTATCACATTTTAATAAAATAAGTCAGATTATATCAATTTCTCAACAGGGTTAACACACTGGGACCAAAAGAAAAGGGACAACTGCAAGCTTGGTGCTATTGAGGGGGAAAAATCACCCGGGGTGACATGGGCGGACACCTTGACTGAATTACTCAGCTGGGCCCGTCCCCAATCTGCTTGTAAAAGGCCTGACAGAAAGAAAAAAGGAGAGATTTCTGCCCAGTTTACTCATGTTTTTTTTTTTTAAAGAATTATTTTGTGTTGTAGCTGGAAAATGATACAGATTCTCAGATCCCAGTTTGCCATTCTTCTGTAAGGACTACTAAACAGGGTTACACCATGTTTTTAGTGGCATAAATAATTATTTATTGGTATGCAATTATCTAGTTATTGGAATTCAATTACATGTTAATAAACATGGCATATGCAATAGGTTAAAACACAGCATGACTTTCCAGTCACATTGAACATTTACCAAAACGCCATTCCTGAATCATTAAAAACTGTGGCGAATGAAAATAATGAAAAATATTTTCTGAAAGAAAGAATGAAAAACATAATTACAGTTTTTGCAGATGTCTGGCTCGCACTCTGTTAGTTTCATTGCCCTACATTCGATAATCCCAGGCACATATAACTCCCTGTCATAGAATTAAAAACTCATTGTACCACTATTTCAAATGCAGTCCTCCGCCACCGTATGTTTTTAGTTTAAAGCCACTGCAACCAAAAGATGCTGGGGGGGAGGGGGAGGGGTCCTTCCTGTTCAATAGTTTTAATGACATATCTCTTTGAATGAAATTGGGAGCATTAACAAACAGAAAAATAAAATAAAACACCCTGTGGCAAATCTGATTTTCAATTTTACTTTCCCATCGTCTCTCTCATCGGAAAGCCAGACTGAGATTTCAAAAACAAAAGCCCCCACGGGCCTTTATACACGATCGCATTCTGCTTTGTGGGATTTGTTTATGAAATGAATGAAATTACTTGGAGAAGCGTTTCCATTATTCGTAAGACGCCAGGGTTTTTTCACTTATTTTTATTTTGCCCCAGAAGATCTAGGGAGGGACAGTAGGCTTTGGCTGATGCCAAGACTGCAGATATATTTTCTAATCTACTGTATCGTTAAATTATATTTGATGGCATCATGGACATCAGAAAAATTGTTATGCTATAAACTGTGCATTATTTCAGCAGCAAACCCAGGGAGGATATTGTATTCAGATGACACCAGAAGCACACTTCTCTCCCCCAGTACTTTGTTGTGTTGTTACAACAGGGAAACAAAACAATAATCTCCACTTGATTCTGATTCCCGACCTCTGAAACAGTGCAAACTTAGACAGCATTGGCAGCACTGTCATTTGTTTTGAGTGTATATTAAAGCTGTGTATAGCAAATGTATATTAATGCTGACAAAATGCCCAAATTCTGCAAAATACAGCATATACATTAATACAATCCAACTCCATAAATCAGATGAAACAATTAACTGTGAGGGTGACTTCATGTCCAAAGCCTTAATGTTCTCCTGGCATGCATGGCCAATGTCCCCTGTATGTCTGCATACCTTCAGCTGAGACCTGATAGACTAAAAGTTGCACGCAGAAAATTACGAGGGACCACTTACCGTCTTTTTAATGAGACATTTTAATTAGTTACGGAACAAAATCCATGGAGACGCTGTTTGTTGATCTCCAGACAAAACCAACAGGCGGAGGGAGCAATTGGCTCAGAGTTGCTGAGGTGTAGTATTTATATCCGATTTCAAAAGGCGTGGAAATTGAGGGCGACCAGTCATAGTGCACAAGAACACAACTGGAGCCAGCTGGCTTTACAGTGATGAGGCAGGCACTGGCAGCTGGATGACAGGGGACTGGTCACCAGCTCTAGGTCTATTGCCGGTTAAGAGGTACCAGTTAAGATTGCCCAACTTAACACAGAATGCATCTGCTATCTGCATATTTCTCAAGATTTTTTAAAGATTTATTTTTCGCACACCATTTTTTGATACCGCACTCAGGTAATCATCGATCAAAGCCCACAGGTGTAAGTAAATCGATTAAAACCCCATACTTTATTTGCAAGTCAGTCTCCGCTTTCTCAAGAGCTCATTTTAAACATTGGCCTAATTGGCAATTTACAATTCCCCACACAAAAGTTTACAATGATAAACTTGCATGGTATTTGTTTAGTATCCCATTTTTATGCTATAAATGTACCAAACAATTATTATGCAATAACAGGTCTACTGTATTTGATTTAGTATGCTTTCACAATGCATCAGTTAGAGCTCTGAAGGCATGATCTTGGGTGAGTGTACACCTAAAGACAGTTCCAATGTTTTTGTGTTTGAATATACAAAGCCAGAAAGTTTACTGAGTCGCTGTTGGCTGCTTGGTTTGTTCGAACGTGATTAAAATTACAGGGCAAGTTTCAAATCCAATGTTGATCGTTTCCAGTGACAGACATGAGGGGAATTGTGTGTAATAGGTTTCAGAGACAGAATGCTGTGCAAGTCGTAGGTTAATCAAGGTCAGGCCTCCAGTCGGTTTGTTTATGACAGAGAAAGCTAATTAACTAATGAAAGCATTTTCTGCCTAAATTGCATCTTCAAGTGCTTATTATGGTAAATAAACGACATGCACATGTATAGAAACTATACATAGTAATTTAAACACGTTAAGGTCTGTTGATAATAAAATACAAGCTGATAGTTGTTTGAATTTGACAATGACATGAGGTTTTGCAAAGTTAGAATGCTAAGTTAGAAGTTGTTTAAAACGTCTAATCAATGGGGGCTTCAATTTGTGCATTTCAGAACCTATGTCTGGAATAAATGAAAATAAATATTGCAGAACTAAAGTTATAGTAGAGCAGCACTGAGTATTTGAAAGCAACGGATGAACCCTTACCATTACGAATTCTCCAGGGTCTGAGTGAAAATATGTGCTATGCTAATAAGAGGTAAAGAAACAGCAAAGTGGCGCGTATGTACAGCTATGGCTGAAAGTTTTGCCCTATAGTATTAGCAAATTTTGCATCATAAAGTCGAATGAAACCTGCTGAATAATGTTCCATTAACATATTGAATTACATCCACCCAATGCATGCATAGCAACCTATTGACCGCTCAGTGAGGCAAGCCTCACACTTCACACTTAATTGATCCGTAACAATGGATGCTATTTTGTGAATCACCCTGAACGGCATGTGTAAAGTATTAAAATGGAAATATTTGTTTCCCAGGCTCAGTGGCGATAAATCTACCCGGCTGCACTGTTCATCTGCTCACTACTGATTTATGTCTTTCTCTCTGGCTATTTACTCAGCGGAGTTGCAAGCTGTTTTGAGAAATGCAAAACATGCAGATCATGAGGGGGAGGGGGAGGGGGGGCTAACGACCCTCCAAGATGCCGACTCACAGCCCAGAAACCAGGGACACCCCCAGTATCCTGGACAGAGTGGAAGGTATGTGTGGGATTTCAGAGCAGATAACTTCTTTGAAAAAGATTCTCTGCATCTGGGAATTCCTTCTGGGTAAGCAAATCAGTGGCAATCGTGGTGACAACCACTGCCCAGCTATACCCTCTTTGACTGTTTGTTTTCCTGCAAAATAAACAGGACCTCAACAGTAAAACTCAGCGAGTCTTTAGCAGGGGATGAAAAAGCTGCAGCTGCTTAACACATTTAATACAGTTACAGTTTAAAAAGACAGTTCTGTTCATATAAAATTATTTGTATCAGCATGAGATACAAAAGGGTAGCTGTCCATTTGCATTCACAAGTTATAAATGGGGTGTGTCCATCAGAGTTTGTGTTTTAACAAAACCGACTGGATTCCAGAGCTCAGAAAATGAGGGATGCCTTCTGAGATCCACAGTCCATGGTTAACAACTACGTGCTGAAAATTGGGAAGATGCCTACAAGTTTGTGGGTTGAAGGGGCGTCTTTTAAAATCAGAGATACGTCATGTAAACGATATCAAGAGAACGTCTTTAAAATAGGGGACAGTCCCTTACCTTTTGAGACAGCTGGGATTAATGACTAGCAGTCTATTGAGACACGTGGCTCCACCAGTACCTCTGAATTGGTCCCCCTGGTTTATTTTGAAAGCACCCGTACAGTTAAAGGATTCAAGGTTAAACTATTCCTATAGAGTGTACTGCTTGTAATGTGTGTCCAAACAAGCTTTTCATTGTTACAGGCACTGATATCTCGTTTTTTGGCAGAGAATTTGGTTGCTTTCCAGGAATGTGGAAAAACTGACATGAACCAATTCTCTCCCACAGGCTGTGCAGTTCTGCGTTTTATTAGCATCTGAAATCTGGAGAAGGAGGAAAAGAAGAGACGGGTGTGGGGGGAAGCAGGAAATTACTGCAACTTGATAAATTAAAATCTGGTTCAGGCTTCATCTGTCCCAGATTACTGTGTGTGAATGGCGTTTCAGTCTCACAGATTTAAACTGAAATTGAGATTAAATTATTTTTGTATTTATTTTATTTTGTAAGCTGGACAGTGTTCTTTATATGGGTAGATGGATTTCCCATGCAAATCATAATTTCACATTATTTAAGTCAGTTTAGGGTTCAAATAAAATTCAGAGGTAGAAAGCTGTTTATTAGTTCAAGACTCATTTTAGACTTTTGATAAAAGTGGTGGGGAATGAATTAGAAATTCATATAACTAGAATCCACCCCATTCCCCACAAATCCACAGAGTTGCTTCAACCAGAGTGTTCACATGTGTATTAGAGATTTTCTGTGTACTTCTGGTTATAATTAAATATTGTTGTGTTCCTTCTGCCCTATAGTTCTCCAGTTTCAACACATTTCCCATACAAACCTGAATACCCCCTTACTTTATACTTAAGACCCTCACCATAAACATTTACTACATGAAAGCTGAGGAGAAGAGAATGCAGCTGGGAGAGCCCAGAGCTCTGTATACAATATTAAACACTGCTGCTTAATCAAGCTGAGCTAAGGATAGTGGTATGTATTTCTAAACAAAAGTAGGAAAAAAGGGCTCCTTCATTGCTGTCCCAGACAAATAAGTCATACTCAGAGAAGCTTGGCAGTCTCCAGTAAATACATAAAAAGTCAGATATGGGTTGGTTATTTGAAAATGGAAAATATGTGTTAGATTTTACTGCTAACCCCCCTTCCCACCAAAACATCCTGATGAGTCATATAACATGTTGCTGTTTTACAAGTGGTTGTCTTTTCTAATTGTCACCATGATTCCGGTTATTCTAACAACTGGATAATTGAGCTGCACAGTTTTGAATTATTGTAACCCAGTTGTTGAGAATCAGATGCATTGTAGTACACTGTAATGCTCACGAAAAGGGGGTGCCCTATTTTATCTATGTAAGCTTTAATAAGACCATTTATGAAGATTCGTTGAGGGAATTGGTCCCTTGATTTTGCTTCTAAATAGCATGATTGCATGTCCCTTATGTTGGTATACAGTATTTAACTTAAATGAAGCGGCCTTTTTTAATACAACTAAATAAGGGGACGTGGAAAATCCAGGCCTTGATGTGGATGGGGTGTGATTACAATGGTTTGTGTTTTACAGGGTGTAGGACCATGGGCTATCAGGCTGGCACTGATTCAGTGTGATCATTCCTCCATGAGAACCACCTCTAATTGGGGTGTAAATCTGCAACTGCTGCATGGCACTGGTTTGTAGTCAGTAACAGATATAATGTTGATAGGGGATGACTACAGACTTCCACAATGAGTCTGCTGGAATATATAATTGTTGGAAAAGCTTGAGATTAATAACTGGATTGACAAACAATGATTGAATCAAATAACCAACAGAAACCATATGGATTACAGTCAGAAATAACCATAATATGCATTGTGAATTGACTGATTAGAATGCAACACTGAATGTGGGTAATGCTAATCCATCCATATTAACAGAGCGTACTGTAGTAGACCAATATTTAAAAAGCAGATCATTTTTGTATTCCTGTATTTGGGTTTGATCGGACACAGCCCTTGAACCTCTCTTTATTCTCTTTTTAAAGTCTTTGCAGCAGAGTTTGATGTAACCAGATAGGAAAAATGTTTTAACAGCAGTCGGATACTTTTCTGTATGTTTGAACTAGGGTACTAAATCTGCTTTGGTGTTCAACCCCATAGAGAAGCAGAAACACTCATATGGTGGAGGACATCCCAATGTTTCAGGCAGCAATGGTAAGAAGCCCAGGACATAGTTTGTTTGCTATTATTATTAGTAATATCCTTTAGGAATGCTGTGGTCAATCTCTGGCTCAATAAGACACGTTTTGACCATCTGTAGTGAATCTCAAATTGCATCTTTTATTTGGTTTGCCAACAGCAATTTGAGACATGTTTGAGGGGGAGGGGTTTTCCACATAACACATGCACCCAATGGATTCCAATTATTTGGTGTTCATTTGGAGAGCTAAATAAGAGAGTGTGTGCCAGACTGTAATCCTGAAGCATAGCTAAGGGTGTCTCTTGGAGAGCATTGTAGGGAAGCCATATCCCAAACTTCATCAATCAATCATCACTACATGTTAGTTTTGTCAAGCTGCAAGGTGGGCACATCTCCACATTTTTACATTTTGATTATGCGATTTGTGTTTGCGAATCAACCCTCAAAAGTACTTAGCTGACTCCATTTGAACTATTTCCAGTTGTTTCTATTTTATTATCAAAGCGTCTCTATTTTATTATCATAGTGGGGTCTATTTTATTGATCTAATCAGTTCTGGAAAACTGCTACCCTAAAATGTATAAATCTAAAGCTGTTATGAGGATAGCGCTGGCATCACTAAATGTATCTTACAGTTTTACTTCAGTGCTACTGCTCCATTTGGCTTAAATACCTGCCTAGTGCTTGGGAACACTGAGCTACCAACACTTTCTATCAAGTTTCATAAAGAGTATCAACATGTAAAAAGCATAGAAACAAGGGAATCTCGTTTTCACTTGGTATTAGGTTTTTAACATCTTGTTCAGACAACCAATCCCTCCCCCCGAAATGCAGCCCCACTCTTACCCTTTGAATGACTCAGCGAGCAGGAAGCCGGTGTAAGCCACTGGTTTAGAAATGTTTGACAGACTGTTCTGCTGCATTAGATGAGAGGGAAGAGGAAAGTCTCCTCCATTTTATCCCTGCTTTTTTTTAACTCAGAAAATCTTCTTCTTCGATTCTCAATAGCGCTACCGGGCATCATAAACTTTTCACGCATTCAACATAAAAATGAAAAAGAACTTGGCCTCAGTCTTCTCAGTCTTCAAAGTTTACTTAGGGTTAGTATTAGTATTATTTTGGTATTTATTTGTATTCCTATGGCACTGTCACAAATGGTCACAAATGATCACAAACATCAATCAAAGGAGAGACTTCATGTTAACTTTAGTGAGGTTCGGGGGGCGGGAGCCAGGGCTTCGTCTCTTTCTATTTTCACCTGCCTATCATCCTAGACTTCCTATTAAACCCAATCACAGCTCTGTTCTTTCTCTTGCGTTAGCTTTTTCCTCCTCCTCAGTTTCATATGCTGCGTGTATCTGTGTCGGCCCCTTCTGGGGGGATAATGAGTCTCACTTCCTGGACCAAGAGTTCCAGTAACTCCACAGGTTCTTCATGTGGTCAGAGGGGACCACCGGCCACACTATTCTTTCTAAGCTCATGTGCTATATCTTGCCTCAAGAAAAAGGCTCTGTCTTACTTCCTCCTTTATCCTCCCGGTACGTGGCCCTCATACTCTTAGAGTTCCATAACTAACAATAATTTGTGTTTTTCAGATTCTCTTTTCTTCCTTTATGTCAAGGCTTCATATGAGCCATTCCATCCTGTGAGGGTCGAACCCGGTCAGTAACTGGGACCCAGTCGTGAGGCAACGCCTATAACGACTCTCCGAGAAGTCAGAGAACTCTGTGTTTTCAGGGGCCCGGAGGCCGATAGGGCTAGCCTCGAATCCATAGGGAAGGCTCTCGTGGTTGGAGTCTGGGCCTGTTCTTTTCTCTCTTTCCTGTTCTAGAGGCCGAGACTCCAATCTTAAGTTGCCAAAACACCCTTCCTCTCGCAGCCCTGGTTCCCGCCCGTGAAACTCCAGCAATAGAGCAGAAACTTTAATATTTTCAATAGCGTTGTGCCTGCACAAGCATCAATTACCAGACTCCAGGTGTATCTAGTCCTAAGGTGTATCTAATTCAGGTATGAATACGTTTGAAATACAAATTCCATCACAGTACCATACTTTCCTATTGAAAAGTGTGATGAAGCTTTATTTCTTACCGATACCTCCATACAAATATATATAGTTTGGTGTTTACTCAAAAATCCATGGAAGGTGGGAGACTTGTAACTCTATTAAGAGTAACAGAATGGTTTAATGGTGATACACTACAACGGATAATTATGGTAAGCTTTCCACAAACCTCACCCATCACAAGAGCCACTGCTAATAAACTAGCTGCCATTTCAGAGTCAGTATCAAAGCCTGTCTAAACCTCGACACCCAGCTGCAAGCTATCAGTAATGATGAAAAGATTGGAAATGGTTTATATTCCATATGTTTTGTTAATAACACCGGGGGAATGGTCTAAATGTCAAGGAAGTTACGTCATGGGCAGAGACCTCCCTGGTGGGGGGGTCGGCAGTGTGAACTATTCCTAGAAAAGACGGGAAAGACGAGACTGTGAGTTATGCTGAGCTGGCAGTGGTCCAACTTGCATTTGGGAGCAAAGGTAAGCTCCACTTTCTCTGACTGAGCACAAGAGCACTGTAATTGCAAAATGTCCTAAAATGGTAGTACAATACAATAATGAATCCCCGTCCAGCTATAATACTTGCCTACTGTATTGCGATCTCTGGTCCTTAATGGTACAACAAGTTTGTTGAGTTCGAGCCCATCTAAGACATAAGTATAAGCTGGATACTAAAAGATATATTTCATAGAGGAAATAACCTGTATTTCAACATATCGAGGTTCATTTTCATATCACCATTGGAACAGTGTCTGTTTCTTTCAGCTGAGATCCAGTCTCTCCAGTTTATTCTTACAGTGAGGAGGGAAGGGGAGAGCAGTCTGGAAAGGAACCAGCTGCTCAATAATGAGCAAGCAGGATTTGATGCATTAGCTGGAGGGGGGGGGGGGGGGGGGGGGTAACTTCCCCAGGGATTCACAATTATTATCACTTTCTGCTCTGCAGTAATGCTGTAAATCCTCTGCAGCCCCTTGTAGGTTTCAACTTCCACAAATAGATGTGAAAAGCTGATGCCATGTGTTTTGTTTTTGAGGGAGGAATGGGCTGTTGAGTTCGATGTTCACGAAGAGTGGCTGACAGCAGTTGGAGACTGTCTGGAGCCCTTAAGTTGGGCACATATAAATCTAGGGATGGCCCCATATGGATCTTAATTAAGGAGGGTTTTGTGTGCCACCTTAGGGAATGCCAGTTCAATCATGCTGGGTTTAGTTATTCAAAACAATGTTCCAAACCCCCCGTGTGGGATGGATTGCTCATTGAATCATTTGCATGGATCCAAGATGTCTAAAGTATCATTAACTTCACATTACATTTTCTTAGTGCTTTTTCTCTTTACCTTTTACCTGTTGGTCATTCTCAGCGGTTCTTGGTGCAATTCTTAATGTGTTGTTTGTTTGTTTTTCTGTGTCTGTGTTGGTGCTGACTCGTATTTCTAATTGGTGCTGACTGGTATTTCTATATATTCTATGTTACCATGGCAACAGACCTCTAAACTGGAAAATCCTGGTATCGATTACTTTCATACGTATGTATATGGCTAATACTGTTTTTTTTTGTTTGTTTTTTTATCAGACTCCTACCTACGTTATCACTGCCTCTGCCGTTTAATGTCAGTATCCACCATATTTATAACTAAAAACAAACGCTGTAAAGCGCATAATGTCGTATTTTGCGTTCAATAGGAGAAACAAGATCATTTCGAATTTCATAGTGAGTAAAAAAAAAAATGAGGACGACTTTGAACAAATTTCTCTCTGAAGCTGCATAGCAGCGTAACCTGCACAAACATAACTATGAATGCAGTATGTTCTACAGCAGTGCAGTTTACACAAACAAAACAAAACTAGAAGATAAGAAACATATAAAATAATAATACGGGTCATACTATATTACCACACAAAATATGTCTCACGTTAGTTTTGCACTACTTGTGCATTACGACTCAAAACTAACTCGAAACATATTATTGTGTGGTAGTATATTCTGACTCATACATTATTATCTATATATCTATGGCAGGCAACTGGAACGGAACAGCAGATCATGAAAAAAAATAAGAAAATTTGATTTGAAGCTATTAGAAAATGGTATGCGGGTAAAAGCATAAAACAAATACCTCACTCCAGTTATTGTGCATTTTTTATATTTGCTGCCCTTGTTGGAGGGCAGTGTGTTCAAGGGTGTTGCTTCTGATCTTATTAAATTCAGCCTTAAAGTACAATTAACCAAAAAAATCGCTGACTGGTTGCTGCTGACTATGAGCTCTGAATATGCTCTCGTAGACCAGCAATATCCTCCAGCCCTCTCCAGCTTCTACCAGGAGCAATAAAATAAAAAGAAGATACAAACAATACTTAGCTTCTAAATACAGTCCTATCACATTACGCTTCACGTTAAAGAATACAGGTGTTTATTTTCAATAATGTTTTATTTCAAGAATAAACTGTGCCACAAAAGAAGGCAGAAAAAGAGCTTTAATGAGTTCAAAATATTGGCTCAGATGTCTTTAACTTTTGCGCCTTGCCTGCCAGCAGCCCAGTTCAATTTCCAAAAACTATTGCCGAGTGCAATTGTAGAGTGTTTGGCGCCCAGATTGTGCCCCCTCCCTTGTTGATTGTTAATTATTACCATCTGTATTTGCAGCACTTTTCAAAGTCTTACAAAACAGAACAGGAGGCCTGTTGGGTTAAAAACAGTATAAAACTAAAAGACTGACTAACTTTGCAATAATGCTGTCCCACAGAGGTTTCAGGGAAAAACTTGGCATCTCTTCTTGCTACGAGGATGTCCTGTTTATAGAATACACTTCAGAATAATTTATTGTATTGCATTGCTTTTTCCCCAATGCTATGACTGTTAATTAATTAGGTTGTTTTCCATACAAAAAAATGAAAAAGTATCAGTTTCTTTATCGCCAGAAAAGGAACATTCCATGGAAACTTTCCTACACTTCGGAGTTGATTTACCAGAATGTTAGGTTAGACTTTGCGAGTTGTTCTTTATTTGTTTGGATTGGTTTATAACAGTATGATTATCTCTTGGAAATTTCGGGTTTGGGATTGTTTTCCATATTGGTTTTGGATTTATTTTAAGATCATTAGTATCGGTTTGCTGTTTATTTATAAAAGGTATGGAGAGGTTTGCTGCTGTTATAATATCCAGGTTTCTTTAGACTGTTATTATATAAATGTCTACCAGAAGCCATAATAGTTGTACGGTATTTTGTGTTAGATTTTGAAATGTCACATTTCTCAAGTATATAGAAAAATACTAAATTAAATATGTTAATGTAACATTATTCAGCTGGTTTCTTTTGACTTTATGAAGCAAATTTAGTTAATTCTATAGGGTGACGCAAAACTGTTGGCCATAGCTTTTTAGCTATAAATAGTATTTTAATGCTTCTTGTACCTCTCCCTGCAATCCAACTGGTTCTGAGTTTTGATGCTCAAATTTTTTTGGTATCATTTTTCTCTATTAGCTCTATCTAACTGGCTGCCAGCTGCTCACAGAGTTGCAGTGTTATTTTGCCATGTCTTTAGTTCCTGGTTCTTGAGAAATATGACGTTGGGACCGTTTAACCGTTGGCTCCACCTGCTTTGTGTTACAGTATAGAAGCCATCGGAGCCACTATATAAAGATAAATTAAAACACATGATCTGTTTTAAATTTGATGTTAATTATCCTGAAGCACGAGAAGACAGTGCATGATTAAAAATCCCATTTGGAGAGGGAACAATATCCTTTTGTCCCTTTTCTTGTGAAGCTGTGGGTGTGCTGTAGTGGTGCTGCGTGCAGGGTCTATAGAAACCAATGGTGTGCTGGGCCCTGCAACAGGACACTAGTTATTCCTCCAAACATTATAATACTACATAAACCATTCTGAGAAGTGTAGGCTGTCCAACATACAGTCCTAGTGTCTGGAACAAGAAACAGCTGACCACAGGGATTCCTTAAGAGGATTTAGCACCAATGAGGTCCCTGACTCCATAAGCACTGTGTCTAAACATGTGAAGTTAGCAGTTTGGATGTCTGACTGTTGCTGGCTGTCTTCTTACTATCTGGGACAATAGCAAAAGCCTGCCCTCTAGTGGTCTATACATAGCTACACATGTTTGTTTGTTTGTTTGTTTAATATACACAGATACAGTATACCCTGATATAAAATGAGTTTATGGATAGGCTTATGTTGCTTAAGAAATCCTGACTCTGATAGCAATGTATACAACACCCAATGGGTTTTAGCTTGGAACTTATTTAAAGCTCTATCTACCTGTTGCAGTTCAGTTTCACTTGTGATTGGCAAGACTTCAATAAGGGCTGATATCCGGGACTGCACAAATTACTGATGTTTCACCTGGAACGGCCATTCTGATAATGCTGGCTTCATTTGAAGAAGTGGTTCAGCTTCTCTGAATACTTCAGCACTTCTCAGACTTGTCATGTGCAGCACTGGCTGCCCATAGTGGCCCTACGCCCTTATTGTAAATTCACACTGTTTAGGCTTCACTTAAGATGGGATTTTACCTCCTTATTATCAACCCTAAATACAAATACATTAGGAAGAGGTCTGCATTATAATGGGTTTACAAGTTAAAGAACCAATACTCTATAGAAGGCTATGTTCACTATTGGTCTGCTGCGAGTGCACTACATTACCTAGTAAGGGTGTTGCCGGGCTTGTGTTCCTTCCATGTCTGGTTTTCCCTTCAACATGAAGATAACACCCATCACAGCCAACCACCATTCCCCACCACTGCCCTAGCATATGGAAATAATCTACAGTTGTAATATAGTCCAAATGTAATTTATAATGATGTTTAATGGAAACTGCCGTAGGATAATTACTGTAACAGGATCATCCCCTTTAATTCTTAGACACTCCCCCTCGAAATGAAACTACGACTGTCGCCCCAGGGGTGGGTATAACACAGGTGCAGGTCAGGTTGGGTCAAGGGGGAGGTAACCAGGAACAAAAGACATCATTGGAAGTGCAGGAGCACCGAAACATTCCACACACAGAGAGGGACTCCTTGAAGACTGAGATGAAGTGAAATGATCTAACAGCTAACATCCCTTTTATAGGTGTAAGCGAAAGATGTCATGGTTTTAAATGGATTCATTATGTGTCTTTCCCTGTATCCACAGTTTTTATGCTTGCAGCTGGTGTCTGACATGTAGGTTTGATCAATACCAGGGACCCCTGCTTTTCCAGTGTAGTAGAACACAGATTTCAAATATCTTGGGGTGTCACCAGCAGTTCTGCTCAGTGTAGTCACAGGTACATTTTGTTCCACAGTGGTCTTATAAAGGCTGGCTATGAGGATTTGCTTGAGATGATTTTCATATGCAGCAGGACCTGTTTTCATTGATCCAGCTAAACTAGTTCCAGATGTATGCTGGAATGATGTCATTGCGAGTTGTTCTTTATGCAGACTGTTTTATTTTCTCTTCCAGAAACACAAAAAATTCAGACTTGGGGGGGGGGGAAGTCATCTCCCCTTTAAAACTTAGATAAGCTAATCCTTCCATCCAAATACTAAATATCAGTGCAGATGTGAAAATGGTTCATCAAAACAGACTTAAAACAATAACTCAAACAGGTCTCATACATGGGGTTTCCATGCAGGGGCGAAATGGCGATGCGCGATCACGTTTGTGGCCGAAAAAAATGGCCAAAGAGAGGGATAAGGTAAATCTCATTTACTTGTGTAAATGACGAAACACACAGGAAAATCCACGCCCAGTTTTGCATGGAAACCCACATTTCACGAGTAAATTTTAGTGAGCTTGTTTATCCTTAAGTGACATCTCTATAAATATTGCAAGGGAGCAGGTCAGTTACTGTGGATTCCAAGACGGCAGAAAGTAAGTGGCGGTTTTATGGTTAGCAGTGGTGTACCTCACCTTAATGATAATGCGGGCGGCTTTTTTTATTATTGTTTTTGTGTCTGGTCTGTCATGTTGTATATCTCTTATGGGTTTACAGTTCTGTATAAAACCACTTACCATGAACTGCGGTGTACACTTGTTATAGTATTAAAGCAACTGTTTGAGAATACCCTTACTGTAAAAACTACGCTAAAGTTAAACACGAAGAGCAAGGAGGTGCCGTTTGGGAGAAGCAGGATGGTCCCGCAGAGGAATGCTTTTTGCTTCCGTTATATCTGGCATAGCTATGTACGTGTTGCAGTGCCTCTGAACAGGGGAGTTGACAAACTTGTAAATACAGCGATGAACTGTGGTTTTATGCACCCCAAACACATGGCCAACTACCCTGTACTCAGCTGAGGATGCCAGCCTATATAGAGCAATCGCCACTCTTTTTTCCACTGGCACAGCAGGCCGTACGTAATTCCTTTTTGGCTGCATCTCTTCCTCTACCAGTTACACTATAATGCTGAATGTTGCCCTGGTGACACAAAAGGACTCTCTCTACTGCAGATCTGAAAGAGTGATGCAGCACAACCTCTTCCCACCAGCAAGATGAACGAGTATGTGTCTAAACCGTCCTTTCGATAGCCATTGGCATTAGATAACAAGGCATAAAGATGTGCTGGTAGAAGATGTTTGTAGGTTCAAGCTCCCGAAACAAAGGGAAAACATCCACTGTTCCCAATCCAGGCAGCCTTGGGAGCATACGTGGAAGATGTGTGGCACAGAGCTTTACAATCCACTGGTTTTCAGCCATGGTGATCTGCAATACCTGTGTTGGTCAGTTTCATTTTATACCTCCAAGTTATTTTTTAATAAATGAGTTGAAACCGGATTCAATACTAACGACATGCCACCCCGCCAATGACATTTAAAAAAACAATTTGGGCAAGAGCAGTAAAACACATTATTAACCAGCCAGGCACGAGGTATTTTGCTTTATTACAGCAGTTTAGATTCACTCGGGTACCAGTTCTCTGTGCATGGAAACCACATTTTCACAAAATTTCACTAGTAAAGTACTTGTGCTGTTTTCTTCAAAAACAACATGAGTACTTTACGCATAACTAATTCACATATCAACCCCCACCTTTCCCCTTCATTTGCATGACGTCGGGTGAAAAGTCCGGTTTACTCGAGTAAAATAAACTGAGCGAATGGAGACCCCAAAAAAAGTATTTTACACAAGACTTTTTTCTCGAACAAATGTCTTGAGCTAAAAAAACACACATGGAAACTCCACCATTGTTACCTTAAGATTGAGAACCCTGGGATATTTAAATGAGGGTCGTTTTCAACTTCGTAAGGAAAGATAGAAAATCCAGTCCATAGATGCTTTTTTAAGCAAGTGCGAAGCAAAGGAAGATCTTCTGAAAGAAATACAAAAAAAAGTAAACAGATTAAACCAAGCAAGAAACAAAAGGAAGCTGCAGTTAAATTATTGTTCAAAATGTTTTCTATCCAAGAGTTCAAGACTTTCATACTAAAATAAAATTTGATATGGTAAACTCAAGAGGTTATCTTCAATGCTTCATTATTTCTCTTTTCACAGATGTGTTTACTGCTTATATGGATTCTAGTCAACCACAACTGTTGTTTTTTAAATGGGGAATTGTCTCCTGTGTTTCAGTATATCTAATTACTGTTAACAGAGTTTACATTTGGTCTGCTATAAAACACAGACTGTTCTAACTTACAATAGGACTGCCCTGGCTTTAAAGCTGACTAAGCTTATTCATCTCCACCCCATGGTATGTGCAGTCTGCTTCAGCTGCACACCTCATGGTCTCTGGGCTTTCAAAGACGCTTTCTTTTTGAACTGTGGCAGATATAACAGTTCAGTGCTCTAACCTTGTAATTGTTTAGACCCGAGAGAGTCTTTTGCCAATTTTTTTGGCACAGTGTAAAGTCTCTCTTTGACAGCCATGCTTGTAATTACCCTTGCCATATGGAGCTTTTTAAATAGGTCAACTGTGTAAATGTCATGGTTATTATTCTAAATACTGTGTTTGGACGTTGCTTGGAAACCATGACATAAACAAAAAAAGCTGTCTATATATATATATATATAAACCACACTTCGCCGAGCATATCAGGTGACTGTAGCCAATATAACTGCCAAAGGGCAAAGGTCAGGGGTGGAGTGCAAGGAAACACATAGGACAACATACTGTAACTCCTGGTGAATGGCTTTGTCACTGTAGTAAGTCTGGTGGTTTTCTGCATTGTCATTACAGTAACACCCAGGATAACTGTCTTGATGGGCAAAATGCAGCCAGTGTGTTGATCCATGGTTTTGCACACTATCATACCCCTTGTGAAGTCACAGAGATCCTTCTGCTTACCCATGACTGTTGCTGAACAGTTGCACGCAATGTCACACATGCAGTCCTGACATTCTTAATGTTACCTTCAGGATGGAACCCCCCTTGATACAAGCAGTGGCAACATTGAACACTATCCCTAATCATAATTGCAATGACCATAGTCACTGAATCTTGTTTCATGAAAATGGATGTTGACTTTATAGCCCATCTATATCATCTACCTGCTGGAAACAGTTACTGGCAGTGCAGAATGCCTTTACTGTAATTATATCCTAATTGGTCTCCCACTACCATGGCAACTAAAAGCTGTATTTTAATTTGCCCTGTGTAACAGCGTGAGAGTAATACAAGACAGTAAGGGACAACCAGGTGCACACGTTTATTGGTTACATTATCACATGAAAAAATGCAGCCCTACCTGTGAGCAGGTTCTGTTACAAGGTTTAGCGTGGAAGCAAATCAGATGAATGAAGGCCACCCAAGATGGCTCTGCACACTTGACACTTTCAGGGCCATCATCATGAAGCATTATAAAAATAAATCATAAGACTGTAATGACCATGTATGCACGGTGGTGTAGAGAATGTTAATGCTACATGAATAAGGCACTCAGACAAGCGTGCTCTGAATTTGACTGCGGACATATTGAAACTTGCACCTTTCTCAGGCTCACTAGCATGACAATATAAAGTATAAGACTTCGTTTTCTATTGAAAAACAGCACTGTCAAAATGATATGATTACAAGCTGCTGTTTTAGTTGCACTGTTTATTGTATTTTTTACACAGTGTGTTTTATTTCTTTTTATACCTAAAGGGAGAACCCACTAAGGGGTTGAATTTATGTTTTATGCCCCCGAAGGTATGTTTTTACCTTTTTAATTATTTTATCACAAGTGATTGGGACCGTAATTGTAGTCAGGTGCAAGTCATCAGCACCCCTTGATTAGTTCCTCTATATAACTGGAACCAAAAGAACAGAAGGGAGAACATGGGGAGAACATGGGGAGAACACGGGGAGAACACATTGGAACAGGACTGTGGCCATTTTGGACATGGAAGGACGAGAAGCAGCACTGGAAGCCTAAGCAATAAATACATTGAAGAGAAGCAGAAGGAAACAAAGTGGCACAACTAAATGCAGTGAAGACTCTACGTTACAGAAAAGAAAGTTAAGTACTTGTTGCATTGTTGATATTAAGAGAATACTGTTTCACAATGGACTGCGAGTATAACTGGCGGTGTTGATGTAAGCGGCCTGTTTGATGGATGTTAGTTTTGTTTGTCTCCAGGGTTTCCATTCTCTCTCTCTCCCTGTTCCAGAAGAAGGATTGCAGAGAAGACGGACTGCTGTATTAACTGCAAACACCCCGATAAGCAAGGCTCTCACCTACTAGAGTTAAGTTTCAGTGGCCGGGTCATTAGACTAATGCTCTTGTAGGGAAGGGCCGAATGCGGGGTGTGTGAATTAGCCCCGCTCAGATTGAGACGGGAAGGGGAGAGCGAGTATTAAGGACGGATTGTTTTCATTGCTTCTCCAGGATCGATGTCACAGAGGGAGGAAGCGCCCCCTGGAGGCGGGTGTGAGATCTGGATCAGTTTTATTTACCTGTCTGTGTGGTTCCTGTGCGTTCCTGGGGTGGTCAGTCTGCGATCCAAACAACCTGGGGGAGTATAGAAGAGAACGTTATTATAAAAAATACACTTACTGGAAACCACATAACCCCTGACATACAAGAAGGAAGAAGTGTGCATTGGCTTTTAGCTCTGTAAAGCATTTGTAGGGGATTGGCAAAAAAATGTAATATATGGCAAACACTTCTGTGGACTTGGAACTGTCTCTCTCAAGATTTATTAATTTGTTCTGCAAATTCTTCCCTGATGTGCATTCCATAATATATAAATGCTGCATCTCCCTATTGCAAATTAGCTGGGGCAAGACAACAGGTAATAGAGGGCAGGTAATAAATGCTGAATTGGCAGGTGTGCCTGCGTCTAAGACTGCAGATCTTGTATGAAAGGATAGTCTCAAAATAAACTTTTCTTCCCCAGATTTCCTAAAGGAATTGCAGCGGTTATTACATTCTGCCAATTGGATTTCCTCCACAGAGCCCCTTGATTCAGACAAAGGGGCTTCTAGCTGTTCACAGTCGCATCTGTTTTTGGTTTGGTCTAATCTATGAGAATATCTAATTGCTGAACTGCTGTGTGAGCATACTTGTAACCTGGCTTTACAAGTGGATGAGTAACATGTTCAGTTCATTCGAGTTGGCACCTTACCGAGAGAATCCACTCCACCCTAATCATCAGTGTTCATTTAAATTGCAAAGCTTATATAAACCTGCCTTACAAAGCAGCAGGCTGCCTATCCTTAAACTTTACCTCATATCCATATAATATAGACTGTATAAACATAACCACACTGCTCCCTCTATGAGAAACACTGTGATCCTGTTCACAAAGCTTCTGGGGTATTCAACAGTCTAGAACACTTTCATGAATATCAAACGTATGAGTTACAGTTTTGTGAACAGACACTTCTATCCAGTGTAGAGTGCCCTGGGGGACTCTAATACCAGTGTTGAATCTCCAGAGATGTTTTAAGTTATGAAAACGTTTTTAGAAATGAAAAGTTGAACTAAACAATGATAAGGGGAGTAGGGAAACCCAAGCTAAAAGGATCCCAGAGGAGAAAGCATGTTTTCACTCTGACAGTAGCAGGAAGGCTGTTTTTGTTCATACAGTGTTGCTCTCAAACCCATTCAAGGCAGGGAAATGACCATTGTTTCAATGTATACTATAGGTACTCTATGCCCTTAAGCCATGACTAATTATAAAATTGGAAATACAATCTCAATGGGGCTACAGTATATGTCGCTTGCAAAACAAAACATAAAATTCCCCAAGTCCCCTGTGTAACTTGCTTAGAGCGCTAACTGTATGATCTAACTCTCACACACAGTACAGTGCCTTTCGCTAGGAATGGTTCCCCCAGATGGAAGGAAAGCCTTCCACAAACAGTAAACTCAGCTCTTTGTTGCCCAGTTAGTGTTTCCTGTTAGGGTTCGACCAGGTGTTGCATACATAAATAAATTAGATAGCCATTTGTAATGGATAGCGCAGTTCTTGTATGTAGACAGAGACACCCCCGATGGAATTTCAGGGTTTCAGACTGTTTGTGGGGGATTTTGAATAATCTGACAAAAAAGATGGGCAAGATTACGGGAACCGGAGACTGTACATTATTACACGTTGTTCTTTTGGGGGTTTCATTCCACTTAATCATTCTTAACTCAGGAAAGCACTGATGGCGTGATAAGTGCACGTGGCACGTCTTCTAGCTTCCCCATGCTTTATGTACATGTATTTTTATAACCTTGTTTTAAAGTTAGTTGTGAACAAACAGCAATTTTCTCCAGTCTAAATTGGCATCATTTCTAAGATGAGTAATTTCCTTCAATTTTTACAAAAAACAACTGCAGTTTCCCACTAAAGTAATAGTCAGGCATGACATTGAACAATAGCTGATTATGTTTGTCAGCTGATTTCTTATTTTGATCAATGTCTATGTTTAGTTTACTTTCATCATGTGTATCTGTTTCCAGAGATACACTGTATTGCCTGCTTGTTACTATATTGGAAGCATGTTGGTCTGTTTTAGTGCATCAACCACCCTTGTCTTGCCATGGGGTTAAAGTTCATCATTGGAATGTAGTGAGCTTTCTACTTAACAGCTGAATACAGGCAACGAATCATCTCAGGCAAAAATATACCACTGGCCGATGTCATTGAAGAGTTGTACCGCTTTTCTACCAGAATATATTTTCTACAGTTATGTATTGTTAATATGACTTATATAACGGATCAATCATCTGTCTCTTTCGAATGTTGTTTTTTTTAATGGATTTAATATGCCATGTGTTCTGTTCTTCTCAGCCTCAGGAAGGTGACCAGCATTGCAATGTGAACCCCTTACAGATGCAGCTGAAGAACACGTCAGCAGATGCTGGCACCTAACCTGGCTCATCTGCTGGGGGAGCCGCCACCGGCCCTGGCTTGACGTGTTCTCCAACGGCAAGGGTGGCCAGTTGAGAAAGACAGTCAATCCTAACTCCATGCCATCTCTGGTCTTCCAGTTTCATTTAAAAGAATGTATGAGTTTGGAGAGGTTTTTTTTTTTTCTCACAAGGCTGAAGTCATGCAGCCGGATTTCTGGAAGTGGTGAGTCACTTCTGCACAGTCGTCTATTCAAGAATCCTTTAGGCTAATTGTTACGGGGTTTGCATTTTTATTTGCAGTGATTAGCCATGTTTTAGTGAGCATTCACCCCTCCTTGCCCCTTGTGAAAAAGCCATAAGGGTTAGCCAAGGGTTTTAAATCCATTCTCTTACTTCTTATCAGAAATTTTAATATTTTCGCTGGCTCACTTTTGTTATGTGGAAAATCTTTTAGCTTGGACTAAATATTAGAAACACCTGACAATTAACACAAGCGTTTCAAAATGCCCAACACTTGCAGGCTATGCATCCTCTTTGTAATATTCTTGTAAGTTATAACAAGGCAGGTCTGACACCCTGTACATTCTGACTACTTCTAAAACGCTATCAAAGCCATTGTTACAAAATGCACAGACGGTTTGGTGGACTCGCATAAGAGTGAACGTAAACTAAATATAGTATAGGCACTGTTGACAGAAGTATAACAATGTTGTATTCTTTGATTCAAGCTTTTTAAGTTGACAAAGCTTGAGGGTTTTGATTTTTATATTTTAAATTACCACGCCTAGCTAAAATAAAAAGCAGAAAAAGTAGCCAACGAAGGCAGCCAAAGGCTGAACCAGTCACCCCAAGTCTTAGTAGCTTCTGTACATTGTAAAGTTTGTGAAGTAGTGGAAGTTAGTGATTGTTGTTAGGCCTGGAAAAGGTGAACTGAGCTGCAGCCTTGCTGTCAGGGCCTCCCTGGCTCCTTCTGTTTAATCCTTCTCTCCAGCCTCTCGTGGTTATTCATATTTTCCCACTGACATCATCGAAGCTGCTTTAAATCTGCAGTGACCAGTTAACCCTCAGAGGTATTCGTTTGCAATTGCGCTTGCAAAGTGAAATCAGATGGGCTGTTCTGCACTGTTTTTTTCCTTTTTTTTATTATATTCTGTTAGTATTCCAGATGGTTTTTTTTTTTCAACAGGAAAAAAAAAAGGTTTGGCAGGACAGATATCTTGGAAGCACAGCGTGGCAGTTTCTTCTTTTTTTTTTTTGCTTTAATTTGTATTATTATTAAGATGATGTGGAAAAACCATAGCTGACTCAAATGTGTCAATCTGTGTATTACATAGCTGTTTTTTTTAACAGTGTCGTGTAAAATACAGAGTATGGTTGCCAGAGAGCACAGAAATAATTTTCTGAAACATTGCTTTCACTAAAAACAAAATTATTTTTTCAATTGCTGTGAAGTGTTGTGACACTTTATAAAAGTGCTGAAAACCTCTGTGGTGGGAACTGTGGTAAAAGCCTAGCAAGTGCGGTAAAACATAGGGAAGGTGTGGTAAAACACTGTCACAGTAAAAGGACAGAGAAGTATGGAAAAGCATATACAAACCATGAAAAACCATGGGAAAATATGTTAACCTATAAATATATAGAATAGCCATAACTTACTAAATGTGAATACATTTTGCATTGAGAAAACTGAATAATTAATAAGAAAAATACCATGTGTATTGGTATTTGGTATACACACAATCATCTCATTTGATGGCATGCAATACCTCCGTTTTTAAGAATATAGAGTCATAGTCCTCATTGGTTTGTGTCGGGCTACAGCGTGGGAAATGTGTTCAAGCCCTATTGACAAGGTGACTAGTCCAGCCCAGCACAGTGTAATCATTTGAAGTAGTACTAGTTAGATAGGAAGGCTGGGATATGTAGTGTTAGCTATTAAAGCTGCATCTCCCTGTTGCAAGTTCCAGTCACAAAGACAGCAGACCTGCAAGTTTCGTATTGAAGGCGGATTTAGAGGTGCTCGGTTGACAGGTGCTTCCTCATCCCTGAAAAAGACCCAGAAGCCGTGAGCATTGAGGAATGGAGCAAATCCATACAAAATAGTTCTGTACAAAAACACTGTATTATAGTAAATACTGCAGTGCACTATAGGAAATTGTAGTGTTTATATGGGTAATGGCAGGTGTGTACTAAGGGCACACAAACAAGCACATTCAATTGCAGATGTGTTTTTTTTTCATATTTTTAATAGACTGCTATTTGGAAATCCTTCCAGGATTTGGTTCATTATCTAAAGCCCTTTTTTCAGCTGTTGGGCTTCAGTTTTACGACTATAGTATTTAGGGTGGCCTCTTTTTTTAATAATGCCCTGATGGCTGCAGAAACTCATTGTCAGTTACAGGATTTAAAAAAATAAAATAAAAAAGATTGGGAAACAGTTTGGAATACTGCGTTCCACTATCATTTATTGCTTTCTGTTCTACGAAAGCATATTAAATATACATTTTAAAAAAGCAAAATTTGTATACTGCTATACTATATCGGAAAGCACGTGTATATCATCCATACATTTAAATATATTACTGATATTAATGGAATTGTGATATTATCAACAATGGTAAAAACTAAGAAAATACCATTTGAAGTTTACTCTAACTTTTTGCAAAAAAAGGCCATATTGACCTCAGTATTTGTTTTTTGTAAAAGAATCTCTGTCAACTAATGAAGCTTGCAAATGCTTTTTTGGGGAACCTTTGATGACCCTGCCTTCCCTCTCAGACCCCAAACTGCTAGAATTGGCTTTGAACCTTAATTGCCCACCATCTAAGAGGGAGACCCTAGTTGCATATTAAATGGAAGGAATGCTGTTCAGACTAGACCCCCAGGTCAAAGTAACTATAGGGTTCAATACTGGCGGTAGTAGTCAGGGACAATAGAAGGGTAGTCTTATCTGGTGCCAACACTAATCAAATCGTTTGTCAGTGCAAAGATAAATGCAAAACAATGTAAGTAGACAGATCAAAGTGTGGGATGCGAATTTGTTAGGTGATATATTATAGAGTTGTGTGGCAAGAACAGACAAAAGAGAAAGACCAGGCTTTAAAAAAAAAGTTTAGTATTCAATTTCCAATAAAGCAATGTTATAGGTGTTTATATCACCTACAAAAAATCCACTTCTTTTCCATAGCATGGTCTTGTCTGTTGGTTTCTACAGAGTAATACAGCTGTATTATAATTGTATCCCAATTGGATTTGTAGTCTTCTGTAAGGGTAATTACTTTTGAATTGATATGGAGTTAGCCCAGGTAATAGATGGCGAGCTGGATCCAGATAGATTGATGTGTACAAAGATGTAGAGAAAGATAAACACCCAATTAGACCATCTGGAAATGAAGGGTCACTGGTTTTAATAGCCCTGGGTAGCATCCCTGTAATAAAGATGTCACAGCCCCAGCCGTATATAACTGCTTCCAAGATATCCATCCTGCGATAAAAAACCCAGCACTCCATCAATGCAGTTAATCTTACATATACGTCCTCCTTGAGCGTGAGGGAGCTGGAGCGGGAGAGGAATAAGTGTCACGTGCTAGTACTGAACCGCTCGAGAGACAACAAGGAAAATTCAAACCGCTTGGCTCTTAATTTCAACTGTTCTCTCTCTCTCCACAGGTACTTTTAAATTCTGTGCCGCTCACCACGACCCCCAGATGATAACTCAAGGACCACAAACCAGGCAAGTAAAAAAACTCTCTTTATTACACCATTATTTACACACATCCATCCTACAGATGGAGAGACAGCTACCGAGAAAATAACACATGGAAATCGCTAAAGTCAACTCCTGTATGCTATGTACACGCAATTAATTATTTCCACGAATTGCAGGGTCACACGTACCACATAATTCAGAGTTAAGTATAATACATGTAAACAAACGACTAGTTAGCAGCACATTAATCCGTCATATTAGTACGCCTAATATAGGTAAACAAAACGACTATTTAGCAGCACAGTAATCAATCATATAGTATAGCTAATAGATGTAAACAAGAACGACTACAATCGTCTCAAAGTCCTTTCAGCTACCCCACAAAACCCTCGGCCAGGGTACCTACGGAAACAATCGCCCAAGACGACAAAGAATGGGATTTTAATACACAGCCCTGAACATGCAGTCCCGCCACGTAAGCATCCATAGGATGCCGACTCTATTTTGTTAATACGATGTTTTCAGAACAAAACAGTTCTCCTGTTCCCAAAAAGTATACAGAAGAGGTCCCACTGGATTTAACTCCGACTTTTTATTCTATACTCTCTTATTTCCGATATCCATAGCCCTCCTGTAAGGTGGTTCATTTAATCGGATAGATTACACGTCCCCGTAAACTATTTGTGTAAGGGTAGCAGGCACAGCACTGTTTTAAGCACAGTACTTCCCATGTATCATGCATTTTTCCGGGTCTCCATTCACAGGTCCTTCTTTTCATCTCCCGTCTGCTCTTGGCCTGTTCCAGAACCTTCTCTGCAGTTCCTGGATCGCCACAAAATGTTTTCCCATAACTAAATTTGGTCACTTGTGACATAAGAAATACCACAAGCCATCCGGAGACCACAAGAGCCAGCTTTGTGCAGGTCATGATTAGAAAATCACCTTCAGGTATCTCTTTCAAGACAATGAGCTAACTGAAAAATCCTTAAGTGCTTACCAGGAAAAATATATATTGTTCTTCATGTTACTGTTTCTGCAATGGTGACTTCCAAGACTGGTTTTCCCCATTGAATCTGCTGATCAGTTTTTCCATCTAATAATCTAGATTTGCACATCAAAATGTATTGAAGAATGTAAGGTCTTTCCTTTTAGATGTGTGAAGAAAGAGTACTGTAAATCCAACTGTGTGGTGTGCAGGGCAGGATTGGGGTCAAGTCCTGGTTTTCAATTCCAATTCCCTTTTAATCAATTCCAACACATCGCAGATCAAAATTGCAGTTAGCAACATTTCTGTTAAAATGAGCTTCTCACAGTGGCAACAAATGATTCCGTCTCTAAAATATCAATTCCGAGTGCAATTCATTTGAAGGAATTGGAATAAGAATTGGAATTGTGAATTGATTTTAAAAAGGAGGCACAATCGATGTAGACTAGTTGGCTTGGTCGTGGGATTGGAGGAAGCCCACTGACCTTCTGTTCTCCTGAGCAGTTGTGGAGATTGCTGCATCAAGGGGGAAACAACAGGTTAACATATTTGCGAACACTAAATAAAAAATGTATATTTTTAAACAGCTAGCACGTGTAATTTATTGAAAACTGTGGTGTATTTTACAGGGATCGTTGCTGTGACAGAACAAGTTTATTCCCTGTCCTCCACCCCCACAATTCTGGAAAGAGTTGCCATAAAAGCAGAACTGGGATGAAAACAGAGCAGAAGCCTTCATATCTTTACAGCGCCTTCATTTTATGGCCACACAGGGATTTGCTGTACTGTTCTTTGAGAGTTCCCTTGTATCTGTTTTCTTAATCACTTGGAGAGCATTCAGCTTTTCCAGAAGAATGGAGTGTGGGATGTGTATTAAGATCCTAGGGGGGCAGTACAGTACAGAGAGATCTGCTTGTTTTTCCTATCCGTTTTTTGTCTCCTTTTTCAAAATGATCTTTCTCCTTTTCAAACTTAATTTACTAAAAATAAGTGTGTGTGTGTGTGATTTGGGTTTGAATGCTTCTGTATCTGATACCTGTGAAATTCAAAAGCATTTAATACTGTGCTTTTCAGTATGGCCTCTTTTTAAAGCTGCAGTGTCCCACAATCATTATTCAGAAATAAAATTCTTAGGGGTCTGTTTAACTTCTTGCAAAGTTTATCCTTCTGCCTTGTTAACTGTCCAGCTTCTTTACATTATTCAAAGTTAGTTTTCCACTGTGTCGCTGCTTCCTTCCCTCGTTTTAACCTGCTACGTCACTCGCTCACCTGGTTCTACTTGCAGCAGTTGGAGGTTACAACTGTGGAAACCAAAATAGAAATAAAAAAATGGTAATAATTTGTTAAAGGAAGCACAAAGCAGGGAAAGTGGTCATTTAAAAGAGTCAGCTGGGGCATTAAAGAGTTCAGACAGTGGGAAAATACAGATAGAGAGTCTGGTCCAGGGTTACCACATGACTCCATTGTACACTAGGACAGTTACGGACAGTTCAGGATTTTCAACTCACATTGCAATGCATTCTGGTAAATGTAGTCCTGCTGTGAAAGGTACCGGAGACAGGTAACGTACCAGAATGCATTGCGATGTGAATTGAAAAGCCTGAACTGTCCCAAACTGTCCTAGTGTAGTCATATGGTAACCCTAGGCTAGTCTAGTTTAAAAAATGAATGAATGTACTAATCATGTCAAGGCTGTATTCAAGGCAAATATTGTCCCAGTCTCATATCAGGTAGAGTCAATAAAGTGACCAGGCAGGATATGAAAGCTGTAGGCCACAATTTGGATGTGCCTATGATTGTTATCACCGCCAATATGCTGCTTTCTGAGCAGATGCTGGCGGCAATACTTCATGGTCTAAGGGTTTATATGAGAAGACTGTTGGTACAGTTACTAAGGAAACGTGTGTGACGTAAGCCAATGAAAACCAGAGCAGAGAAGTTTTCTCACACCAAAAACATCACAGAAGAGCATGTGCTAAACATGGGTTATTACACTCGAGATTCAGTCAACACACTGTATTGAAATCTGTGGGAACGATGCAGAATTTCCACTGTGAATAAGTTTTGGTGCCACTGTATGTGTTGCTGAAGCACTCTTGGTATCTCTGAACACAGACACACGTACAAACATAGAGGTCTAGGGGGTCAACTCACTCAATTAAGCGTACCACACAAAACAGACCAGAACTCACATGCTGTGTAGAATAGATTTGAATCAGACTGTCCTCCCCTTTCTTCTTCTCTTATGTAAATATTGTACCGCTTTCACAAAGTAACCTTGCCAAGCAGATATAAGGAAGCAGTCCAGGACAGACACAAAACATCTTGTTTGTGAGAAAGCAGCATCAGTGCGTTCTATGGAGCATGACTGCCCTCTTGTGGTTATAGCGAGAACAATTTGCTTTATATAAGACACACAAGACGTGCAGATAATTTAAATGTATTGGAAAAATAACAACACGGTTATAATAGTGTATGGACACCTGTCTATACGCTGTAATCAAAGATCAACTTGTTGTGGTTCTTTGTATGAAACAATGACTTTATAAACGTTGTATACAATGTATTCTAAACCTTAGCAGCTGTGGAAGAAAACCATTTTGGTAGCGTGTCCCAATTTTGTTGCTCTGTGAAAGGGCAGCATATCTGCCTGCTTGGCTCTATAGTAATGCAGGCGTGTAAAGAAATGAAAGCCACGAGTTTGCAGAAAGTAAAAAAGTTAAGCTAAAAATAGCAGATCCACCGAGTTGCTTAAGTTTGGGTATTTGAAAGAAACTTGTTTAACATGTGTGCAATCAATCATTTAATCATGCCAAAGGGTCATGCCAAACTAAGTTTTAATCGTATAAAACACAGTGAGTACTACGAGTCATTTGTTACCATTGTAAAACGTGCGCTGAATAGATGATTCCTTTATTAACCCATAAAAAAAAACTTGGTTAGAGATGCCACAAAGTAAGTGGCAAAGCCTTAACCGTATGTGTGTTGAAGGCCACTAGGACCTCTTCCATCCTTGTCAAGGGGAGTGCTAACCTTCTCTCCTTTCATACAACACGCTTATAATACGGACTTTGGCCGTATATATACGTTCGTTGAAGATGTTTGATTGAGATTGTGGTTACCACTGAAAAATTTTCAAGATCCATATATTTATTTTATAGAACATAGAACGATAAATATTGCGCAGTATGACACATTCTACAATATTTATAACGATATCGAGATAGAAAAATGAAAACACTTTAATAAAAGCAGCTCTGTTCAATTTTGCATAATGTGAGCTTCTTGTCCAATCAGCGGTGACTATAGCCATTGCGTATTTTGTACGCGCCTCCGATGAAGCAGTCCAGACAATTTCAAAGCAAACATGCAGTTTTTTTTTAAACAGGATACTTTTTAAATCGAGTGTCACGTCAGTGTGTTTTACATCGGTTGTGTTAGATTAACTTTTTGAAATACAGTACAGCACCTGTCTGGAAAACTAGCAACAAAGGCGGAGAGTGACAGTTCGCTGCTGTGTTTATGTACGTTGTTATTTTGGCTATGTTTAAATGCGGTTCTTCTAAGTCTTATGCTCTTTTCCTTTTATCTTTCCAAGGCTGGCAGCCGGAACGCAGGCAGCAACACCAGACCTTGACTTTGATAACAGCGTTGTATTAATTACTCAGGTAGCGTATTGGGCCTCGTGTGTAAGTCTCCAGACTTACACAAGGGGGAGACAAAGGAGCGATTCTGAACGTGTATAAACTAAAAGAGGTTTTGCATTATAGTAACTGATTACCCTAGTGTGAAATGTCTGTAGAAAGTGCACAAACAAGTACAAGCGAAGAAAAACGCTTTCTGTGGTGAAGTCATCTTTCCTAACGTTTGCATAAAGGGGAGCTTCCTGGCCAATCAGTGCACACCTTCCAGGAAGCGTTGACATAGGTTAAGCATACCTGCCAACAGTCCCTATATTGTCGGGACAGTCCCGATTTCCTAGCAAATGTCCCGCGTCCGTATATTTACCCATAGAAAAAAAAATACTCGATATTATATCATAATGAGTGTTTTTTTGTCTATGACTCGTCCCGTGTATGATGCGTATGACCACATGAAGGACCCAACCGCAAAACGAAACCAAAATGTTACCCATGCACAGAACTACGTAAAACGTGAAAGTCAATGCAGTTTAGCAAAACATTTTTAAAAAAACAACAACACAAGTTTCCAGATTTAAAACAGTATCCAAAGTCAGTATTCAAAATTGCAGAATATAGTGCTCGATAAGGCCCTAATGTCACAGTTCACTTCCAAATGAAAATGCACAAAAGCAAATAAAGATCACAGGGTTAAAAAATGCGTCACCGTATCTAAAACTGTTTAATGATTAACTTTCACATTACCATAGCTTGTCTCGTTCGCTTTGTTTTTTAGTTGTTATTTTGCTGCTGTGAAAAAAGGGTGACTTTTTAAATACATTTATTCACTATCAAAAAAAATATATAGGCGGAAAAAAAATTCAATACCAGTTTGTATGGCCCCATTAAAGATGGGCTATTATGGGCAAATTATTAAAGACTCGTTTAATATTACTTTTTTGACAAGTCAAAAAGAATAATATCACTTTTACACAACTACAAATATACAATTCACATGAGTTGTCTGTTTCTGTCACATAAAGCAGTTTGTGTTACCTTTAATGAAAATTAATACTGGTGCAAAAACAGAAATGACTCCATAACTAAATAACTGAAAATTTTAATTTAAATGAGAGATCTTGCACACACTGTAGTTGTTTCATGCTGCTTCTGCAACATAACCCGTTCTGCAAAAACTGAGTAGGCTAAATGCTTTATGAATGCAACACTTTTAAACTATTTGACTGCATGAGTCTTGCACCCGTGCTTTGGTCACACATCGTCCAACCTGTTAGATAAAAGTTAGATATGTTGATTGTCATAACCTTAGTACTTTGTTTTAAACCAAACAGCAGCTGGTACAGCATTTAGATCTACTACTGTTTAGAATGAATAGAACAGACTCCAGTATCTGCCTAAGCCTCTGATCGTTCAGGGAATCTGTTCAGCTGTTTGACTCTTGTTTTTTGGGTGTTTAGGGAAGCAGGCTGCACCCCCTTTGCTGCCAGCCTAATTGCTGACTATTTCCCTGAAGCTGCGAGGGGATCGGCAATGGGGTTTTACAACTGGGGGATCTACACAGGGTACAGCCTGTCCTTCGCAGTTGGGAACTACATAACCAGGGCAAACATCATGGGGCTGGTAGGTTTCCTGGTGTTAGGGCATAGGGGTATGCAAACAGCAGCTTGACCAAACTAAAACCGTTCTCAAATAATGGTATGCATTGTAAATATTTTGGATAACCATGGCTAGGTGGTTGGTGCAATCCAGGGTGATTCACCAGTGCTGTAAAATGACCTAAATCAAGCTGTGTCTTATTCTGGCAAGGTATGGAAAAATACAAAAGCAAATCTCCACATCAAAGTACAATGCATTTGTTAGGATGTTATATTAATATGTTATTAATATGTTATCATATTTTACTTCTGCGAAACACTTGCTTGGATGTAGCTGTAACAGATCACAGTTTTTTTTTTAATCTTTAATCAATCTTGAAAGAGTTTCTTTTCTGCTACCCATAGTGCAAACCCAGTATTAGGGACAGTATATTTTGTTCATTTCCTAGGGTTGGCGGTGGACCTTTTTCATCTGTGGGATCCCAGGGTTTCTAGTGAGTCTCGTAGTGCTCATCACAGTCAAAGAGCCCCAGCGCACCCAAGGGACAGGTGAAAGAGCACACAATGTGAACACCCCTTCCAGCCTATCCCTGTCACAGCGACTGTCATGAATACTGCAGCCCTTCCTCAGCCCCTCCTTACTGCTGCTCTGCTTGGCTGTCTCCATCAGAAACGCAGGTACAATTTGTAATAATATTGCATTATTACCTACTTTATAAAAATAGCGAATTACTAGAGATTACGGACCAGTGTGGGGATGATTACTAACCTGTTATACAAGGCCAGCCCCCATCTGTCGTATTTCCTGATTTATATATGTGTTTTGTGAATGTTTGCTCTAGTCCAAAATGTACATAATTGTGCAGGCACCAAAGAGTTAACCTAAACACAGACCCGAAGAAAAAGACAAAAAACATACTTCAAGACAGAGGTTGATCTGATATATGGAACAGAAGGATTAACTACTTAGGATTTAAAGGAGAAAATTATATTTGCTGTGCAAAAAACTACAGAATGTTTATATTTTTCCAGGTGGCTATGTTTGGGCCTACAATGCCCAGATCTATTTTAGCCAGTACTTTCCTGGAGAGGATGTTGGGTGCTGGTTGTCATGGATACCATTAGTTGGAGGGAGTTTTGGTGTCCTGTTTGGTGGGTTCATTTCTGACAGAGTGGTCAAGAAGAGGGGGTTACCAGCAAGGGTCTGGGTTTTAGTTATAAGTCAGGTAATAAATATTCTTGTTGTCTTTTACATTCAGTTTTCCCATTCAATCTTAATGTACGGTAAACTGCAGTGGCAATGTCCTTTCAGATTGTGGCAGCTCCCTTCCTGGTGGGGGTGCTGTGGCTGTCACCCCCATACGCTTTTCTCCTGCTCATTCCTGCCAATATAATTGGTGAGTAAAAACAGTAAAAAGCATGCTAACCATGATTTTAAAATCAAATTTTGTATTATGAGCACAAGTAACATTATAAGCACTCCACCTGATCCCACGTAGACTGGAAGGGTAATGCTCAGGTCGGGCCTTATTACCTATAACACAGGATGTTTTTTTTTAAGGCTTGGTTAGTTATTACCCCTTAAACCAAACGACTTCTGTTTTCTATCTCCAGGCGAGATGTGGGTTGGTGTCACGTTAGCCATCGTGGTGGAGCTTGTTCCTCCAGTGATCCGCACATCTGCTGTAGCTTTCTACCTCCTCATCATCACCAACATCGGGGGGAACATGCCCTTACTGGTCCCTCCGCTCACCAGCCTCTACGGTTTGCGTACAGCGCTGCTTATTCTCTTTCCTGGAATGTATGTTGCCGGTAAGTGAGCATTTGTGCATAGCAGAATGTGTGTATGTGTGTCCGTTCTATTGCATATATGTGCAAGTAGAATTATCTTTGTACGTCCTTGCATCTGCAAGTGCTTTTCTCAGTGCAAATGTCATTAGAGCAGAAATAAACAACCTGATGGCAAAGAAAAACGATCCAATTGGGGAGGAAATCTAATTTTAGGCTAGAAATGATGCAACAGATTATAGCCCCCATATAAACAGCAGTTTCTCTGGCTGAGATAAAGACAAAAGTTATGGTCAAAAAATGAGCTTTTGGATGTTTCTTTGTTTTGAGGAATTTTGTAGACACAGCGATTTTCAATATCCCTGTTGAGTAATTCAGATACAATCTGGATGTGTTCCCGGTGCTTTTTCAAGTGGTTAGTCACATTATTACATTATCACTTGGCAAGCGAGAAGTCTCTTGTGCTGACTGACCCTCAACTTCAAGCCTGTATTCAAAACTCCGTACACTCCTGTATTGTAAAATTGTGTGCTGTCTGATTGAAGGGTCTCTCCTGTGTGGCTCACAGAGACCAGCGGAAGATCACCTCAGCGGAGACAGAACCTCTCCTTCCAGAATCGGATGAGGTTTCGCAAGAGGAGCACCATAAACGTACATGAAATGTGTCTGATCTGCTATTAGACAACGCTACTGTTCCACTTACTGTAAACTGTGGGTAGGTAGCTAGATCGATAACCTCTTGATTCAAATTCTCCATGCATGTTTGGTGTTTGGTCTGTGTTTTGCAAGCCTGCAGGTGAAGGAGGAGAACCCTCACGACTGCGTGTGGGACCAGGGTGAGCAAAGGACCACTGCAGGTTTAACCAGGATCCTTAGGACCATAGTTAGGGATTCATTTAGGGGATGTATTAATCCTACCAAAGTGTATTTAGTTTATGCAGGGAGAAGGTTCCTGAAGCGGGACCTCCCTTTTAGTGGGAGTAGCACTCGGCCTGAGCTTAGCCACCTTTTATTTTCTAGTTGTTTTTGGAGTGTTTTATTTTGCCTTTTTGTATTCATGTGCACTTGGATATATTGCCTTCCGCACTAGGGCTACCATTGCAGGTACCCTAGTGGCAGCCACCAACACTGCAACTGCCTGTGTGTAAATAAATAAAACCTGGACGCCTGAGCGGCGTTTTTAACATCAAATCCTCTGTCTCTCTCAGCGGATACCCACACAGTAACAGTACACCCCTGTTACAGTCCTCATTGCAACATTCATAGGGCAGCAGTGTGGAGTAGTGGTTAGGGCTCTGGACTCTTGATCGGAGGGTCGTGGGTTCAAACCCAGGTGGGGGACACTGCTGCTGTACCCTTGAGCAAGGTACTTTACCTAGATTGCTCCAGTAAAAAAAAAACAACTGTATAAATGGGTAATTGTGTGTAAAAAAAAATAAATAATAATAATAATGTAATTGTATGTAAAATAATGTGATATCTTGTAACAATTGTAAGAAATAAATAATAATTATAATAACATAGATTTTCTCCAAATGACAGTACTCATAAAGCAGAATATGCTTGCACATTTCACCTCCATAACTGTGTATACCCAAGATAGTTGTTTTAGGACCTGTATAAAAGTTAAAAATTGTATTGCAAAGTTTGTCCTTATCATTTTTAACATCAGTACAAAGTATGATGCTTGCGGTTTTACCTACTGAAGAGTATTGCAAATTGCTGAATGTCCCAAGGGAAGCCCACAGCTGCACTGAAGCAAAGGTCTCTTAGTTCCCTGCGCTTTGACCTTTAGCTCTGCACACTCTGTCTCTTTCATCAAAGAGATTTTGTGCCCCAGCTAAGATGCCGGGGATACGGCAGATATAATGCTAAATCCATGAAACCACCAGTGACAGATTCCCCTAAAGCAACAGTATCCCTAAAAACAGGCTGAAAGGAGTACAAAGTCAGTTTATTTAATGTGGAGCTTTGCGTTTAAAATTCAGTGTCGACTGCAAGCCAGTACTGAAGCTCAGCAAGCAGCTTAGAAGTTAAGCCTCATAGTGATTATCAAGGGCTGCTGTTGGGAAGCAGATTTACAGCAAGTGAGGAGCAGTGTGTGCAATACTGCCCTGAACTAATCCCAGTTCAGGGAAACCTCACTAGCGAGCACCTTGTTAATACAAATTGAATCGATGGACTCTCAAAATGCCTGTTTACAGTACTACTTTTTATACAAGTCAAACCAATTTTTACCATAGGGTACATCCTGCACTCCACGCGGAGTGCCTTTACTGGATGCGCCACTCGGGAGCCCCCACACCAAAAATATTTTAATAAAAGAAAATATGTATTACCCAATTGGTAATTTATCAACTAACCCAGAAGAATTATTTATGGAACTTCCACTTTGTAAACTCTGTCACATAACTGTGCTATAAAATGATGTTGCTTTTAAGCTTCACTTGGTTTTTAATGTTTTTACATAAAAAGGTGATTAAACCGATGTAAATACTAGGCTTTAAAAAAAACATAAAAAAACGTCAGATTTGTGTCAGGTTAATTATTAATCTAAAGCACTTAGACAAGCCTCTTTTAGCAGCCAGCCACAAAATAGGTCCAATTTGTACATGAAACGCTTGAAAAGCATATCTTAATAAACAATATGGAGACACTATGACACCTATCTGCCTGGATTCTGATGTTTTTAATCGTATACACAGATACAGACAGTTTGCATGACTTTTTATTTATTTATTTATTTTTATTTAAATGTCCTTGATTTTTAAAAGTAGATTCGTTTTCCCTCGGATTCTTTATCAGGATCATATTTTCATGAAGAAATATTGGCACGCTGGGATCCTTGTGGGGCAATATTTCACACAGCAGAGGTTTTGGTTTGTCTCGTAATAAAACAAAACAACATACACGTTTGTGGCTGATGCAATCCATTAAGCATGTTACTTTCAACATATTTTTACATATTACATACTATTGTTCATGATTTGCTAAACAACTTAACAAATCAAAAGTGTGTTTAGTGTACATTCACTAAATCCAGTCTCAAAAAATGACATAAATAAGAATGTATTTAGCTGAAATTAATAGAAAGCTTTAATACAATGTTAATTAATATGTAATCCATCATTTTTTTCACTTCTCATGCATTCTCATTTTGCATGCAAAAGGGCAAGGCTGAGTAAAGGTTTTATACATAAGAAAGCCTACAGTAAATGCTATTGTTACATATCAAGCGGATGTAACATTGCCCTAATAGTGACATCAGTGTCATGTGATCTGTAATGAATCCATCTTGGTGGCGGAAAGCTTGTCTTCAATGCTTCGGGCAGCAGTCGGGCATGTCATGTAGAATATTGTCCGGATGAATGTCTTCTGCTAGCATGTGGCTGTAGCTCCTGAGGGCTTCCCTTAAAGCAACCCTCTCCCGGTGCTCAGCCAGCCATGCACTTGGTGGCACAGGATCAGCGCAGTTCCTTAATTCCAGAGAGCATGTACTGACCCAACACTTAAGAAGGTGGCAGTCACCCCAACTCAATGCCCCCAAAACACACACGCGCATCAACACAAGTAGGCAAGGTCTGGTTTTCCATCCCGGGACTAGTTCTTTCTTAACATCTCCATACCAATAAAAACATAATTATCAATAATCCAAGTTGAAAACAAGAAGAAAGTACTTCATGCACACATAAATGCTTATCATGGTATACTGTTATATAAAACAAAAGCGTAGTCAGATGTTAAATCAAATAGAACAATAGTCAATTCAAAGTATAAGCATGATTAAATGACCTATTGCAAAGAAATAAAAAGAAATGAATAATCTTGAAACTCGCTTTAAACATCAATTTCAAGAAACCTAAGCCATCCAGCATATCCTCCTTACCGGGCATTATCTGCAGATAAGTTACTGTTTTTTCATTTAATCTTTTGTTAAGAACCTTTGGCTCTGGGCACCTAACTGTTGCAACCAATAATCTAGCACGTAATAACCTCTGCATTGGGCATTAATGCTTAAATAGGGCCTACCAACATACTATGTCATTGAAATGGTCTGCAGGGTGGAGGGTGGAGGCAGAGTGGCATTTTGTAACATGCTAACTAACGCATGCATTAAGTTTGCAAATGTACAGGATGTGACAACTTTTTGCAAAGTGCATTTTGTGTGCCTTTGAATTGCAATACCAAGCTAAAATGTTTACTTCATACATCATACAATCAAATATAACATAAACTGGACTGATCTCACTCTGAAAGTTCTGATAGGATGTCAAGAGGAACTGAAAGTTTTGACAGCAACAACAGCAAAACCGGTTACGGTCTGTACATTTCTTTTCAAAAATGTTTATAGTTTTCGAAATGCTTTGCAAGACTTGCACGCTCAAATCACTGTCTCTCTGATTCAGTGATTCCTCACCTTATCGTTGCAGTAATAAAATAATCTGTATTTCTGTCAACCCTCATCTTTGCATAATATGTATTTTATTTCAAGTTAAGCAATACAGAGGGGGTCCTTTTATCCAAACTGGATAAACTGAGAGTTTCGGTCCTCTAGCTGATGCAAACAGACAATGTTAGGTAGACAACACCCCAGTGGATAAGAGAGGAATTGGTTAAAAGGGAATCTACTGTAATTACATGATTTACCTGAGCTTAGTGAAAATAATTGCACCCATATTGATACTGAATATGCCACACAGCCCATTGCAAGTATGTAAACAGACCACAAGAACACTATTTACAAGAGCAAACAACTAAGGTTGCAAAAAACTATGGGAAGCAACTCAGCAGGTTATGAAGGACTCTTGTAATATCACTAGTGTAGTAAACAGCTTTACAAATAGGGTCTGAGTCACTGTGTACTTTTAGTGAACTATATAGTTTAAATACTGTAGCTAACTGCACTTAAATAGATGAATATAATTAAATAGAGTGAAATCTATTTTTGAATCATAGAAAAATATGGTGGCTTTACTGAAGTGATGACTTAGTATTGACGAATGACAGCTACAGCTTTTTGTAACCATGGTCCTCTTTGTAGGGAGTTGAAAGGTTCACACCAGTGTTTAGAAGAGCCCTCCAGGCCTTGCCAATACAAATTGCTGTTGAAACAGTAAATAAATACTAATAGGTAAATAGGAGGTGGTCTGCCAGAAACATCAGATACTGCATCTGTATTCTCATGACAGGCTCGTTCTAAAGAAAGTAAGCTTTTAAATGTGGGAAATCTGTCACTTGGTCTGTAAATATATCTTAATACGAGTGACTAATTCGCTCATAGTGACCTATCAAACTGGACCATATGTTGCTTTCTCCGGGGGAAAAATAGAGCTTACAGCAAATCCTGCCTTATCCGTAGCATTACAGGCTCTAAGAAAGGATTTAGTCCTTACGTTTTGATTAGATAGAATTTTCCTCAAGGACTAAAGCAGAATACAGAGAACCCAGCAGACGGAGAGGGGCAGAATAAATAACCTCATGGGGTGGACCTCTGGATTTAATAATTCAACAATTATTACCGGGCAATGATACCATAAGACAGTTCTATTGTTAGAAGCAATGGATTATCAATCAGAAAATAATCCTGTTTTTTGCTTATGTTCCAACTGAGCGGTCACATTTTTTTATTACAGGTTTCAGCCAGGGATTGTACTCTGAAGGCAGTTTCAGCTCCTATTAGGAGAACCTGCAAGATCTTTTTATTTTATTTCAACTAGGACAGGGCGCAACCATTTGGGCAGTTCTTATTGTTTTAGTTTTTTCAAGTTTCCACCTAAGAAACGGTTTATGTGCTTGCCTGGAAAAGGGAGCAGAATTCAGAAGAACCAGCAATCTTGCAGGAATCCAATGGGAATATTCCATCTTCACAAACCACATTCCAAGGGTTATTAGAAGAAGGCTTCTTCTGTTGCATCCATGACTTTGAAAACTTGGCATGTTTATGGGTTAGGTTTCTTCATCATCTCATCATTGCTGTCCATACGGGGTAAGACCATGATACTGATGTGTGTCTTTTATTGCACCAAAGTCCACCTTTTTACCCTTAGTTCGAGTAACATATAGCAGGGCTAATTCTGAAGGTGCTTGTTCTGATTGCCTTGGTACACAAGATATGGTGTGAATTGTGCTACATATAGTATTGCACACCCCAAATGAGCTGAAGGGAGGGGGGAAAACATTAGGGATAATATAGGTGAAACATTTTATAGATAGATTGATTCATTGATTGGTTGCTGGTCTTTCAGGTCAATCATAAATTTAGAAGTAAAAACTATAAAACTGCCATCATCAGTGTTAACGTAGGTAATGGAGCTCATTTTCACAGGTAAACAAGGTCCCATGCAAGGATTGTGGGAAATCTTTGACCTCCTTCAGGTCAAGGTCACAGATAGGAGCAGAGCAGGTCATCCAATAAGAATGCACTTTTGTTCAGTTACAGGGTTTGGTATAAACGTGTTTTCAATTAATTTGGAAGGAGATCGATTAAACTGAAGTAGGTCATGCCCGCAGTCCTTCACAGGTAATGACAGCCATGAAAAACATTTGTCTGTATTCTTCTATCTCAGTTAGGTACTGTAAGATACAGTAATTATGATGTCTGTGTAAGGGGGGGGGGGTTACACAAATTTGTATTACAAATAAGCAGTTCAGGTTTCTTTGCTTTAGTTACAGTCCATGTTTTCTAACCCTGTATTATTTTGCATTATTGTTAGATCACTATGTGGTTTAATTTGCCCAAACAATGTTATGACAGATGCTTAAACTAGTGTTAAATAGGTTTCATCATAACAGTTTAATGCACAGGAGATATTAGTACTGCATCATTTAATTATCTTTATAGTTTGAACTGAGACATAGTGTGACTTGGTAAATGGGGCTGTTGGCAGCTGAATATCCAGTCCATTCTCCAAAAAAAGGCTACAAACTAGTACTTCATATATTTTAATTCAGTATTTTCTATTTAAGACCGAATAGCTAAAGCACTCACAGTACCAGTAGCTGCAGTTGGCTACACAAAATATTGGACCTTTTGTCTAAAATCAACAAATCAAAGGAAATTAAAAATGGATCTCTCTCTCTCTCTCTCTCTCTCTCTCTCTCTCTCTCTCTCTCTCTCTCTCTCTCTCTCTCTCTCTCTCTCTCTCTCTCTCTCTCTCTCTCTCTCTCTCTCTCTCTCTCTCTCTCTCTCTCTCTCTCTCTCTCTCTCTCTGTTTAGCAAACGGGCTGCAGTGCTATGGCTGTAACATTATTGTTGGAAGGAAGTATATTAATGTTGGATGCACCAATCCAGAGGTCATTACATGCTCTCATTCACACAAGGGATTCAAACACCGGTTCTGCATTAAAACAGAGAGTGGTAAGTGCTCAGGGATGAAATGTGATTATTTCAAAACTGCACATTTGCATGCCAGGTACAATTTATGGAATTATTTTGTTAGCTTTAACAAAAGCCATCTGAAAATGACACACGCACTACTTTTGATTTTGGAAGGTTCTGATTTGGAATATTCCGTTCTAGACAGTCTGTCATTTCAGTGAGGTCATGTGGAGTATAAAGCCCTCTTTGAATAGTGTAATCTGCATTCTATGATCATTCAGAAACGTGCCATATGCAATGGCTGGTCCATTTAGAGAGAGCTTTGTTCTGATGGTCACAGAGCATATGTGATATTTTGATGTCAAGGATTATCAATTCTTTGAAAACGGATTAGCAACGGTATGATCTAGGCACTTCTGTCTGTGCAAAATGTGGACCCTGTGAAAATGTGAAAAAAAAAAAACGCAATGTCTGTGGATCATTGGTCTCTTAGTCATAGCTCATAGTTCACCATCCGCAGTCGGATCATCCCAAATCTGGAGGGTTCATCACTACACCATGACCCCTACTTGTATTCTATACTTTGCTTGTAGATACTATTTTGGAATATGCAATCAAATATCAATCAAAGATTGCTGCTACTTCCTGGCACCAGATGACTTCATGTGTTGTAGTGGTGTGACCTACAGCAAAGGTACCAGGATGCAGCAGTTTATCTGTCTTGAATTACTGAACCAGTAATAATGTCAATTAAGATATCTGGAGGTAAGAAAATTGAAAATTGTTCAGCACTCCTCAAAGCACTCTTTACACCTCATAATAACATTAAACATTTCACGTTCCAAAAATAGAAATGAACTGAAGACTGGAGTAAACACAGTACCTCTAGAATTAAAATATGTGTGGAACTTTTTTAATCTAACCTGAACTTAGATTGCAGATCTTCACTATTCACTGTAATGGCAGCTTGTATTTATCATGGCTTTGCCCAAAATGTAGGCTAGCAGATTGAGATTCTACCAGCCAGGGGAGGTGGTGGAAGTCTCTGTAGGATTTGCAAACCAGACCCCTCACAAATAGCAGCTTGCAAAGGGTCTGTTCATACAAAGTGCATAGGTAGAACTGCAGAACTGTCACATTGCCATTGCCAAAATCAGCAACTCATTGCATGCCAGCAAAACTAGCTAAGGCATGTTTATTAACTATTCCAGCAAAATACTTCTAAAAAGACTCCTCGAGGCTGATGGCGGGGAATCATATTAGTGTTGCACTGTGCACTGACACCCATTGATGAAGCATTGTGTATGTAAGCCTGTGCAACACTGCTATACTTTCCCGTCTCATTGTAAAAGTTAGTAAGCAGAGTAAGCAAGTAATGATTGAAACAGAAACAACAGTAGAATCATACATTCTCTGTAGGAACTGAATGCCAGTGGTCAGAAACAGAACTTTTAACAATGGTGGAGCGATGAAATCTTACGTCAGGGATGGCGTTAGCTCAGACAGCATTGCAATGTGGTTCAATCCCATTAACAACCAACAGAAGTAGGCACAGAGGCAGTGTGTTTATATGTTACAGAATCATTTATTTCCCATGATCTTGATCTCCAGTGACACAGATGAAGTAATCCTGCAGAGGCCCTGGATAGTGCAGTAAAAGCAGCTGTTGTTTAGTACCATGTTTTGTGTCTTGTGGCCTTCATCCGTTAGCTGTTCCTGTCCACTGCTGGATGAAAGCTATCTAGCCCTCAGCAATGCTGCAGATACTTCCTCCCATTTTCTGCTTAGCTCTTGCTTCAGTGCTTTTTGAGTGCGTAATACATACTAATAATAATTACAGTAAGATTCATGTGACCAAAAAAATTAGTCTACTGAATCCACCCCCACACACTACATTTACATCTGTTAAAAAATTATGAAATATGTATCATGCTAAAATAAATCAATCGCTGCTTTGCAATGACAATGTCTTTCTTTGCCCAAAACAAAGGTTTGTAACAAAATACTTAAAGAAAACCAAAGTATTTGCTTGATTGCTGAATTAAGTAGATCACTAAAGATAACACAAACTGCTGATTGGTACCCAATCACTTCCTGTGCTGCAGGTCACGTGGTCTAATTGCAGCGTGACCACTGACCACTTAATAAACTAAATCAAGTACAAATGGCAAAGTTATCCCTCAATGTAACTTGCAAAGCATACACGCAGGTCTCAATACACTGCAGCACTTGTGGAATCCCGGTTCTATTTGAAGTGGGCGCATATCCCTTGTAAAAGTTTACCACAGTATTTCGCATGGTAGCTTTGCAGTTTTCCCATGCTTGTCCCATGATTGTACTATGTACTTACCATGGTTTAGCATGTTTTTTACTATGCTTTATCATACCTCTCTGGGCTTTATGGTGCTTACCTTTGCTTAACCGTGATTTTACTATGCTTTATCACACTATGTGCTTTATAAGGGATCCAATATGCAAAACAAGCAAATAACCAATATCCATCATGTTGTTAAGATGAAGGCTTTGCAGCTGAAACATTGGTTTCTTTCTCAATACATTTTTAGGAGTTTAGGAGTATGTTTGAGTGTGCGGCTTCCCTTTTTTTTCTTCTTCAGTGCAATAATCACTCAATTTGTGTTTGTCCTTGTAGCAGCCCTGGGGATTATCCTGACCAGCGGATGTGCCACGTCCCGGCATTGCCACCAACAGGAGCTACCAGGCGTAAAGATCCACTGCTGTGATTCAGACCTTTGCAACAGCTCCCATCGGCCCGAAGGCCGTCTCCTAACATATATCTGTTTGCTTATTAGTCTGACTCTGCTTCGGGTTCAGTTGTAACCTTTACACTAGATTCTACCCAGCACCAACTTTGGCTTTACACACACCATCCACAATTGACTTTAAATTAAATGTAGAAGGATTTTGACGTTTCAGTGACTAATTAACTAAAAAAAACATGGTAACGCAAGTGTTATCTCAAAACTGTTCAAATTATATTTAGGGTTTAGGTTTTTCTTTTCTGTAAACGAGACTGTTGATTTTAGGTGGTTAGAGACACATTAGGATTATTAAATCATTTTTCAGTTGATGCAAGCTGCCAGATCTCCTGCCAGGCTACCAAGATGTAATATCTTTGACCTGGCTGGTTACCAAAGACAAAACAATACCCAGGTTTCTAACAGGAGTCTGTAAATACACAGAAATACCATTTCCTGTAGTGTTTGGTTTCTGCTTCCATCCGTAGCATATCATTTTGTCTAGTCTACTGTATCATAAATCTTGTTGACAGTCCAGTTTGTTTGCATTCCCCGATGGTAGTTTTAGCTGTTTGGAGATGTGTGTGTTACTTACATACATTTTATGACTTGTAACAAATAGATGAAATCTTTCTTAGGTTGGAAGAAAAATGCTCACAAAAATGTATAGTGTGCATATATATTTATATATGATTAATATTAGCTCAAACAAATTAAGCCAAATTGGACTGCACAAGTAAAAATGATATATGTATTAGTAAAATATATATATATATATATATATATATATATATATATATATATATGTGTGTGTCCACAGTTTTAACTATAGGGATCTACACTTTCAGCTAGCTTTGAATGCTTCTCACAATTCAAGACAAAATCTAAGCAGCATGCAGTTTATTTAAAGTGTCTCTTTAAATGATAAATCTTTGACAAGGGCAGAGGTATTCTGTATCACCCCTGTTTAGATCATTAAAATAGATACCCCATTGTCTGCAATAAAGTGAGCAATAGAAAACATGAATGCAGGTTGATCAACAGAAAATATGTGGGAATTAACTGGACTTCAACCTAAAATACCGCAGACATATATAGCGAGCACAGGCATTATGTATCATAATGTAGTGACAATGAACTGTTAAAAAACATTTTGTAATCATGTTGTATTGTAATATTTGTAACCTTATGAATATATTAATGAGATGGCAATCTTCTGTTTCCTCACTTTTAAAAAATAAAAATAAACCAGAATATGCAAATATTTGAAATACAACACTATAGATAAACTGCTGCAGCCTGGTCACATGGTCTGAATGGCGTTGACAATTGGAATGCATTTGAACTACCAGGAAGCCGCAGCAGCAATTCTCATTTATAGTGTTGTATTTGACATTTCTGTATATCACAGATACAGTTTTAAAACAAGGAGTGATAATGTTGCTAGTGCTAATAGAATTTTAAAACCTTGCTACTGCTTTAAGTTTGTTTTTTTTTATTATTATTAATAATCTGTTTTACAGTGGTCGTGAATTATTTTTTATGTAACTTGAAAGTGTATGTCTTAACGGTGGAGATTTTCAATAAAAAGTGCATATTTAATAAACTGAGATTGTTGTGCTTACATATATATATATATATATTTTTTTTTCCTAACCATTAGACAACTGATATGAATAATGTTTAATCTGAACAGATTGTACAGATTCATTTACAGGGTTTTTTGTCAGGTTGTTGCACATAACAGTATTCTTTACTATTGTGAATGAATGACAATAACAAAATTGGGTTCCATTTTCACACATTAAAGGGGGTTCATAATGGGTTCAAAAGAGGTAAAGAGGCGGGGGGGGGGGGGGGGTTGACCCCTGGTGCCCCCAACCAAAACTCTCACCACTGTCAGATCTTGTCTTCTGCAAAAATAAGATTAAAATCCCCTGAAATTTATCTGTTTCTCTAAGCAACAGAAAGTCATTTACAGCGCAAGCAAGCCCTTTTCATGTAAACATGAAGTAATTACAAATGTAATAATTGTGTATTACAGGTACTTGTATTACTCTTTGTCGCCCTCACCTGGTTAATAATGAGGTGACCCCTGAAATCAGCTTGGATCAGATAATTATTTGGAGTGACAAGAGAGATACAGAGTAACATGCATTTCAGTGTTATTTCAGTGAGACGCAGTACTAATATACTATTTCATAATGTATTCAAATGATATTGTATAGTATTTCTATTATTAATGACCAGTCTTGGTCGGGTGGAATATTTATTACACTTGTAAATCTGAAGTATGCCAGTATCCCATTTCACTTGTCCTGCAGCCAGTCCTGTACTAATTGAGATGTATGACTACAAAGCAGATGCAAGCAAAAATGAGTAATCTGTTTTAGTTAGAAAACTGGAAATACTTCTCATCTGTATGTAACTGATTACCTGCTGGAAGGGCAGTTTCAGGGTGGTATCTGTTCATTTTAATGACACAGTTCAACACGATAGTTATAAAAACAGGTGTGGGGGTCAGAAAAGGTGATTTTCCCCTATTGAATTCTCAGACTCAAACAGCAGTATTTTATGTTGTAAGGAACTGAGGAATTCTTCTTGTCTTCTGTTTTTAAAATCTGTGTGTATTTATTTATTTTAATTTAGTAGTCGGCAATTAATTTTACCCAATTTTTTCTCCCAATTTGGAATGTCCAATTGTATTTAGGCTCAGTCCACCGCTACCACCCCTGCGCTGACTCGGGAGTGGCCAAGACGAACACACACTGTCCTCCGAAGCATGTGCCGTCAGCCGACTGCTTCTTTTCACTCTGCAGGCCCGCCATGCAGCCACCTCAGAGCTACAGCGTTGGAGGACCACGCAGCTCTGGGCAGCTTTCAGGCAAGCCCGCAGGCGCCCAGCCAGTCTACACGGGTCGCTGGTGCGCGTTGAGCTGAGATCACTCTGCCCCCCACCCCCCTGGGTGGCACTCGGCCAAATGTGCGCCGCCACCCTGGGAGCTCCCATTCGGCGATGTCCAGGCTATAGAACGCATCCTGCACTCCACGCAGAGCGCCTTTACCGGATGAGCCACGGGGGCCCCAAAAACTTCATAGACTTGCTCCATTAAACCTGGAAGTTGCCCAATTTTGGGAGCAAGAGAAATAATAAAAAAAAATACTAATACTGTAGCACTGCCAACAATTTTTGACTTTGCTATCAAATATCATAAGAATTGTATATCAAATTACAAATATGTGAAAAGAAAATCGTACCAAAAAAAAAAAAAAAAAGATTTATGAATCCAAAGATATTGGCCTTCACTGCAGGTTTATTAATAAATTGAACACACTGTTTCACCCCTTTAAATTAGACAAGCAGTAAACTCCAGCTTTTGACAGCCTAAAAATTAGCCAGCAAAAGTACAGCTCTACCAATCTGACTCTATTCATTTGTAGACTTGTAGGTTCCTGTTATTTCTAAGGGAAAGTGTCTTTATACACTATATTATAAAAACACTTAAAAAAACGAAATGACCTGCCGATAGGGAATCGCCTTGCTCTACATACTGTGTGAAAAGTTTTGAAAGGTTTTGTTTTCTTTGGTTATATAAGCAGTCTGTCCGTCCGTCCGTGTGTGCCCCCCCCCCTTAGAATCTGTCATTCAGGAGATCCTATCAGTATCAACTTTATTGTGTGCTTGCACATTCCAACAACAAACAGAACCCTGTTACAATATAGCTGGGTTGCCTGGAATCTAATTATCTTGCCAACAGCTCTCTCAGCAGCTCCATTGAAAGTGCCTCCCAATGATCGTGAGTCATGCTGCTGCACTTGCACTGCCCTGTAAGGCTGTGTCCAGGCAAGTTGTTCTGTGCACCAGACTGGCCAAATCCCACTAGATTTGTGTGGTGTGTGGGAAAATAAATGGCAATAATAGGACTTATTTCAATGTGCAGTTACTTCACTTTCATGCTGGTTATTTAAGGTGGCACAGTTACTTCACTTTCATGACGGTTATTTAAGGTGGTATGGCAATTTACAAGATTGCTGGAAGTATTACACTTGAATCGTGCACACATTGGTGTCTATTGAGCTTCAATATTATCGAAACGGTTACTAAAAACTAGTAAAGTTGTCATCTACCGTTCCCAAGCAACACCAGCTTATGTGTTTTCTCTTCTTGCCAACATGAATTGGAGTTAAAGTCATACAGTTTGTTTTATATTGAGGTTAAACTATACCTTATACCTCCTTAGGAGTCAAATACAGTTTCATGTTCATGAGGCTGTTTAAGACTATTGTTGGCTTTCTTAGCAACAGTCAAGAACAGTGTAATAAATATACAATTTCATGAATAATAATTAAAAAAAACATTACACGTGTGCTTTGATGCGCTTTTCTGTGCTTCATTTTTTTTTTACAATGCTTTACTAAACTTTGCATTACTAAATAGTTTTAGCATTTAAGGCTTTGTGAGTTTACAAACTACAGCTTAATACCACCATATTTGCTTGTGGATGCAGGTTGGGGGGGGGGGGTGCATTGTTGCTAATAATATAATTATAATACCTTTATTTCTTAGCAGACGCCCTTATCCAGGGCGATTTACAATTGTTACAAGATATCACATTATACATTATTTCACATTATACAGATATCACATTATTTTTACATACAATTACCCATTTAAACAGTTGGGTTTTTACTGGAGCAATCTAGGTAAAGTACCTTGCTTAAGGGTACAGCAGCAGTGTCCCTCACTGGGGATTGAACTCCCGACCCTCTGGTCAGGAGTCCAGAGCCCTAACCACTACTCCACACTGCTGCCCTATGAAGCTTCAGTTTAATAAAGACATTTTGAGCATTGTAAAGAAAAAGCAGTAGATAAGTTGTAGTTGAAGTTTGTTACCTTATCAGTGTTAAAAAAAAAATGGAACCTTGCAATATGTAATATTTCTAATATTTTTAAATAGAATATCAAATTGTCTCTTAAATGTTACCCTAAAATATTCCCTCCACAGCTCTGAAGCATGTCGCTAGTCTGTAGGTTTTAGTGATATTTTCCCCCTTGGGGGCCATTTATATCATTAAATGTAACTGTTAACTGACTCTCTGTCCATTCTGTTATCATCCAAAAGATGGCGCCATTCACTGCATGCTGGTCTGTTTCGCACAGCTGTTCATCTTGTGAATGAACGAGGAGAGGTAAACTTTGCAGTGCAGAAGGGTGGCTGAACTTTGCACCTTTTGGCCTGGGTTTGCTCCCAATCCTTGTGGGTGGTGGGCGAGGTTCATTACCCATTGCAAACAGAGGCAGCATGGCTGAGTGATATTTAGCTGCAAACCACTGGATTCAATTAGACAGGAAAAGAGAAGCAGACAATAGGGGAGGCAGACTTGCCAACTCCTACTTACTGAGAGTGTTTCCAACACGTAACTACCTCAAAGCCTTTAAGTGGGTTAGTGCAGAGGTGCCATCCGTATCTCTATGATTTAACATTGACAGACATTTATTTAATTTTGCATTTATAATTAGGGCTGATTTTCGCTGTTTCTCTATTTCCTTTTTCTCTTTTATTTGAGTTTATTGGTTAAAATTTAAAACCAGAAACCTAAATACAATAAAGATAAGAATCTAAATTTGTATTGGCAAAACATTATACAGACTAGCATGGAGTTGTATTGCAACATATTATAACATAAAACATATGGTAAAATTATCAAAAGAAGCTGAATACAGTTAAAAGGCAGTTTTGTTGCATAAACCATACAGACTCTATTCCCAAGGATATGTGACCTAGTTTATGTGCAATTGCAGAATGTCATGTCTGAAACTGAAATGTAATTTCTGAAATGTTTGTGCCATAATTGGGTTTTATTGGAAGCATATGCCAAGTCTGCGAGCCCATGCACAAAAGTACATTGAGACTGTGTTAAGTCGTTGATTCAAGGCCTAGAATATCTTCAATTCAATTCCATGCAAACCATGTATTATTTTGCTTCATTAATGTAGAACTGTTTGCTTTTGATGGTTGGTTTCATAAGACCCAAGATGCAAGTCTATGAAGCTTGCCACAGTTTAAAAAAAAAAAAACATTAACTGCACGAGTCCCTTAAAAGCTGTTTAACGTTTTGTTTTATTCCAGAATTAAGTTTCACTTTGACTTGTGGGGGGAAAAAAATTCTGTCACAATACAAGAACTTCCTGTGTTACAGGTAATAGGACCCCTCTTGAGACGTCTGTGCAGCACATATGGAACTATGGAGATGGTTCCATATGCCTGTACCACAGGAAGAGAACAAGGAGAGAAAAACAATTACTTCCTTCAAACTGGTGGCAGGATACATGAGCTTCACTTGTGTCAAAATACACACTAATAACAAAACAATACTGGACTCGTGAGAAAGTTATGTTAATGAGAGTTAAGGAAATGTTTTTAATAGAGTGAACATTACACCTTCAGGTCAATAATGCTGGTAATCTGTGAAGCTCCTTAAAATAGTTACAAAGACTACAGAAAGACATCTGGTTCATATTAAGAATCCCAGTTTCCAGCATTGTTGGTCCAGACACTGAAGACAGAAATCAAAGTAAGCACTGTAGTATTGGGTTCTGGGAGCTATAGCATTTGTAGGCCCTTTTAGTGCTTGTTTGTATATGTATGCTTTATAACTCTCATTGTGCACTGTTCTCAACAGAGATCTTCCATTTCCTCCTACTCCTGCTGCAGGCTAAATAAACACTGGGAGCTTAAAAGGTTTTAATTAAGAGATGCAAAGTGTGATGGGAGGCAGGGAGGGAATAAGGACACACAAACTCGTTTTTTATAAAATAAATACTGTTGGTGTAGATATATGTTTATTTCAAAACTAGCATTAAAAACTAAATGTAATCTGGAAGTAAAGTTGTGTTGTAACTATTGAACTAAGCCTGATTTAGAGAAAATTGATAACTCAATATTGGAACAACAGAACCCAAAACCACTCAGGAGGATTGCACAAACCATGAAATACTAAGGAAATGTAAAAAAAAGAAAAAAACAAGCAAATCAGCATTCTCATTAAAAGTTTGTTCCTTACCAGACGATTGTGAAAATATGGATACTTAGCTATTTCCTGTAAAGAAGAAATGTCTAAGGCAGGATAAACATGCTTAACCTGAGTCTCTGTGAAAATAAAGTCTGCCAAACCAAAAGAAATGGAAAATGTAAACACCCTGTCAGTAACAAAAGGCTGTTTTGTGAAAAGGAGAATACAAAGAATGCTAAATTATGGAAGGTTTTTTTCACCACGGAATGATATTAATTTGGACTGTGGGACAGCTTTACATTTTGGAGCTCTTCTCGCACTGTGTTTTATTTTTTTGTAACGATGTGACGCAGCTTTAAATAGCACCCCTCTCTGCCACTCACTTCAAGCTTGTTTTTTTTTTCCTTCGCTCCTCTGAAGCTTGTGATATGATGTGCAAAGCATTGAGAGATAAGAAACCTAAGCGGTGCTGTAGTCCCCAAGGAAAGGAAATCTGCTTTGATCTAATTTTACTTTCAGCACCAGTTTTCCTTCTTTGAGTTCCAGCTCGCCGAAAATCCAAAGAAAAACGCTGTCGGTGTATAATTCTGCAAAGGATGACATTAAAATTCTGGTCTGCAAACAGAAGCTTAACTGGAATGTATCTTTGAGAACAAAAACAATGTCTACCATGTTCTGTTTTCTCTGCGCTGCTAATACCTCCTACAACCAGAGTCTCACAGCTTTGTATCTGCTGTATATGCATTGTGTTTGAATGCAGTACCACAGTGCCACCTATTGACTGAAATTTACTATGCAACACTATATTGATGATGAATTGTGTTAACGTACAACAGCTTTGACCTTTACCTTGGGGATATTACCCACAGAATTAGTAGGTGAGCATGGAAGCCTCTACCCAATTGCAAAAGGGCATTGAATCAACAACGTGTTTATTGAGTGCCAATAAATATGAAAGGATGTAATGACATTCATTTAAATACTAAATCATAAGATAACCTTCCTTAAAGGAAACTTGTAGCTAGTTTTACAGACTTGTATTAGCACTAATCATGGACTACCTAATGTTACTTCAGGTAAGGTAGTCCAAGATTAGTGTTATTCAGGATCTGTGAAACCAGATGTTAAGCATTACTAACACTGGAATATCTTCCATTTGTTTCGTTTTTTTCTGCATTCATTAAAACTAGCATACTGTTTAAAAAAATGCTCTGACAGAGGCATTAAAGTGGAAAGAGAATTGAAAGTGTGACACTGAGAAGGTTAAGGACATTCTGCTATAATTAGATCAAGTTGTTGGTTCTTAGATGCACCCCCTGTAGAGCAAACAATAAAGATTTAATACTCAATGACATTCCTTTTTTCTGCAATGGTGATGTTTAATGTGGTGCCAGTCGTGGCTGTTGCTGATGCAGAAAGACATTTTGAGGGTAAAATGAAGGACTCCCTTTACATGAAGAGTAAAGTACAATGCTATTATGCATAGTTACAATCTACTCAATGTGTAAATCTTTTTGCACAATATATGTAAGTACACAATTGTATCAGAAAAGGCTTAGGGTTAGGGTTAGGGATAGGGTTAGGGTTAGGCTTATATCATGCAAAACCATGTACACATTAAGTACATTGTAACTATGCATAATAACATTGTAATTATGTGTACATACCCATGCATTTACTAAGTAACTACTATGTAAATGCACAGTAATTAGAGACACCATGTAAAGTGTTACCATAATAATATTTTGGGGACACCACTGCTTGCGGGATGACTTGCTTAATGGCAACAAGAGCCCTGCCCCCAATTATTCCTCTCTTTCAGGACGCAGGGAGTTTAAAAGGACAAGGGTTTAAAGATGGGAATGTTGACAACAGCATCCAGAAATGAAATATTGACTGTGATAGCCCTTTCACCCTTATTTGGAACTACCATAGGGTATATTTGTAAAAATGAACTTGTCCAATTGCCACATTCTTATTTTTCCCACGTGTATCGAATGTACTGTAGGCTCCCTTGAGCAATTTTGCCTTAGTAAATATTTCATTTTTGGCCGTCACTTGTAAGGAAAACTTGTATCTTATAGAACCTTATCCTCTACCATGATGGCGACAGTACCACTTTACAACCTTCTACATGATCAACTCTACCGTTACACCCACAAAGACAACAGCAAATACTTACTAAAAAGCCTTATAAGGTCCGTTTTGCAGACTCATTAAAAAGTCACCATTATTCTAATTGCAAGGTCTTTCCCTCAGTTTTTGATTGCCAGTTTATAAATAGCCACGGATTTCTATTTGTAGTCTGGTGGTCCTCATTATAGGTCAAAGGTTCAAGTCCAGAAGCAAATCAGAAATCTGTATGATGGCCACCCCCATCCAGACCTAGAGGAAACCGCAGTTCAGAAATTAAATCACATCATTAATTGTGTCCTGTATGCAAGGCTTTTCCAAGAGTCCACTGAATTCATTTGAATCCCCACCACCACACATTTAAAGCTACAGTACCACAGTGAACTAGCTGTTAATTGCTTTAGAACAGGAAGGGCCATCTGAATCCTGTATTGTATCCTTGTTTGTGGAGCTGTCAGAAGACGTAATTAAGGGCTGATTCATAGGCTGTTAACAGTGTCAGCAGAAATGACTTCCTGCTGGTGTCAAAGGTTAATTGTAAAGATAACCGCTTACTGTGGTGTGGTATGGTAAAAGTGTAGTACTGCATTCCAAAGCAAGGTACAGCATAGAAAAACATACAGACACATGTATGGGTATCATATGTATCAAATGTAGGTCTAATTATTCAAATGGGAAAGGCAACGGCACTAATAAAAATTATTTAGAGAATGTATTGTAGCATGACAAGTGTTGCATTTAGGGAGAGACTTGAGTCAATATGTTGACAACTTGATGCTTATTTTATAAAAATGATAAGTTAAATGATAAATGATAAAAATAAGTCCTGAGTTTGCCAGAGACTTGTCAGAAGGTTGCTTAAGACTTATGTGGCTGCCAGTCGATTCATACTGCGCAATATTCAAATGTCCAGAGATGTACAGCACTCTTAAAAGCAGACATCTGCTCCTTTAAAATGAGGAAATCCATGAAGAATTTCTGCATTAAAAACAGCATCTACAAATGCCAGTTTGCTATTTTTCTTCCATTTCAAATTACATCAACCGTGCTGCTGGGTGCTGTGGGCTAGATTCTCCAATCCATTTACTCAAATTGTTATTAACACATTTTTCTCCAAAAAGAACACACATTACAATGGTTTAAAAAATGAAACAACTACATTACTACATATGTGAGCGGACTATTTCTGTTCTGGTATCATTATTCAAAGGTTTTGTTTTTCTTTTCTAAAAAGAAAATGTGACAATTCAGTTTTGTTGTGGTGGTGTTACATGGTTTCAATATGTTTCTTTCTTCCATTTATGAGGACACCGAAGTTTAACTTTGTCTTTTTTTTGTACACAGTTCATGTTGATGTTAGGGTAGGGTGTTGGATGGATCGCTAGTTGATGTCAGTTCTTATGAATTTAAGTGAAAACCATGTCTTAATTACTCATACATTTCTGCTGTATAAAATAGTTCTGTTGTGTTTTTAATGAGAACTTACATGGTGGAAGCTGAATAAAATGACATCTTAAAAACACAAATGTAGTCATATGTTATTTTTGTTTGTTTCTAAAGCATAAGTTTGTGAGCCTGGGAAAAGGTCAAGAGCACGTTTTTATAAACGGATGTATTTATTTTACATTACACACAGCCATCCTAATTTCATAAAGGACAATGGTCACAGGAACAAGTGAACATTTTCAAAGCATATCAGCAATTTACTTCTATTTTTTAAAAGAGAAATATCCACGGTAATGTTACAGTGAGAAACAAACACCTTGAGAGGGAAAATGCTTTGAAAATCTGGTCCTGTGTTTTTCACTCCTAATTGCGCCTTTCCTTTAAATGATCAGTGATTCAGTAGATTACAGAGAGCACACAAACCATAAACCCACACAGGGCAATTCACAGTAATCACTGGGAGTTTTATTATACAGGAATCGCATTGTTCTTTTTTTACATAATAGTGCTGTGCATGGAGATATTACAGATTTGCAAATGTCAGTATGCCAGATTCGTGGTCATTGAAGGAAATTATGAAATAGAGGAAATGCATGGAAGATTACAGTAGTTTTATAGTTCTGTATAGTTTATAGGCTGAGTAAAGCAGTCAAGCAGCTACAAAGAGGAGAAAGCAGGCAAGGTGTGTTTAAATGATTAAATACATTGTCTGACTGAAACGTCATATACATTTATACTGCCTGGAGGAGCAGTTTGGGTTAGTTTACAGCTATGGATAATTATCCTTACTAAATGATCTTTAGTGGCTATGCACAGGTGTTGGGAATACAATGGTTGTGTATGTAAGGGCCTGGACAGCTACAATGGTACTGAATGAACCATGGTTGGCACATTAACAGCTTTTGATATACCACTGGTATCACAATGGGATGAACCAATGCACTGGGAATCTGTTATAATATCAGTACCAGCTGTGGGAAACCATATTGGGACCACTGTGCAACCCTGTTCAAATCTATTGTGTTGCCTCCTACTACAAACAGTTTCCAAAGAGTAAAGGGCTTTTGTATTAAAAGCCCTCAACTCTGTTTTGCGGGGGTTGCTTGAGTTCAACCTTTGCTGGCAATGGAAAGCAGATACAGTCTAATTTTAAGGCTCAAATGATATTACACAGATTCTAGCAGAGAATTGCCCTATTATATTTAGTGCTGATTTTCCAAAACTCACTCTGTTTTTGGGAGTGTGGAAACAATGGAATCTTTTGTGAATCAGACCTCTTTGTCTCTCAAACTCAATCCATCATGAGATAAATGTTTTCAGGCCATGAACAGCACCAGAAGCCAAGAAATGGAAAAGCAGACCCTGGAAATGACCACAGTATTTCACACTATTTGTTATTATTTTGTCTGACTAAAAATCTACGAGACGTCCCGCATGTATCGGGTGTTTTTGGTGCAGTAGCAGTGTTCTGGCTCTTTGCAAGGCTCTTGCCTATCTAATAACTGGCTTGTCTGCAGTTTCCCTGTTACTGTAGTTTAGCTTCACTTCAGCTTTGCTTTTCATTTTCAGGGTCTATGAATACAAACTCTATTAACCTCACAGCAGTGTTTTTTATGCACTCTTAAAACCTGTGTAAAATGGTAACCCCTTATGTCAGTGGCTACCACATTTCTACTGTTTTAAAAAGAATAATACAATTGGAAAGCTTTTTACTATGTCCCAATTTGGGAAGTGTATATATATAATGCCTCACTGCGGCTGTGCTTTCAAATTTCAGGAGCTCAGTTAAAGGCCGGGTGTAGAAATGATCCTGCATCATACAAGTACTTTTAGACATAATCTCCAACAGTAGCTTCCGCTTAGCGTATCCATTGATCAGTTGGTGCTGGGTCCATTTTGTGGACACTGGTCCAGACACTGGTAATGCCTTCTTGAGGCTTTCGAAAAGTGTATTCTACCTGACGTGGTCCTTATACACATTTTAGGAGTGTTATATACATGTTGTGCATTATATGTCTAGTGTCTGCACAGTATACTCAGGGAATAGTATCCTATGGTGTTTTTGATATGGCAGCATATAACAAGAGGCTTGTGTCACACAAGAGATGCAGCCCAAGGCTTGCACGATACACAAAGGGTGTATTATTATTATTATTATTATTTATTTCTTAGCAGACGCCCTTATCCAGGGCGACTTACAATTGTTACAAGATATGACATTATTTTTACATACAAGTACCCATTTATACAGTTGGGTTTTTACTGGAGCAATCTAGGTAAAGTACCTTGCTCAAGGGTACAGCAGCAGTGTCCCCACGTGGGATTGAACCCACAACCCTCCGGTCAAGAGTCCAGAGCCTTAACCACTGCTCCACACTGCTGCCACATATAATGAAGTTCTGTAGGTAAATATTGCCAACAAGCAGGAAAGTTTCCTCTGCTTACAGCTGCTGCTGTACATAAATTGAGTCATGTGGGGAATTGATGAATTCATAAGGTTGCTTCGGTTCATCTTTTGAAAAAAAAAAAGTTCTTACAAGTAGCATAGATCATAGCAGGAGTTGCCACTTGGGAGAGATAGTCGTTTGAAGTTCGGGGGGGAGCGAATGAAATTGCAAATCAGGATGGGAAATAAAAGAAGCCATCTTGTATCTCTATTAGAAAAACAGCTGGTTAGACACCACTTGGAAAGTCTTTTCATGCTGTTTCACCCAAGCTGAGTTAATCAGGTCCCTGTGGCTCGGATCCAAACATGTAGGCTGGCAAGGGAATGATACGAGCTGTCACACCTCGTCAGCCTTTAAGACAAGAAAGATGTCTCTCTTCCCCTCGTGGAAGGAAGCATTGAAGGTGCAGGAGTAACATGCTTGCCATTCACTTATCAGAAAGGACTTTGACAACATTTTTCCAGTTTATAGTGTAGAAGGATAATTGGATAATGCAGACAAACTTCATCAAGATTTTAAAATCTATTTCCCTTTTTTACTGCCATCCTCTACGCTTATTCTTGACTGACCAGGTAATGATCTTCATTGATGAAGGGAAATGGAAGAATGAATGGAATCCCAGAGATAGCTCAAGATATGTCCCTGTCATATCTATCTTGTTAATGTGGTATGACTTTTTAAAGCACTGCTCATCCTGTGCCTCAGTGCTGGGCAAACCCTCTGTCTGTCTTATTGAAGAGTTTCTGAACATGGTATCATATACAATGGCAGCTATGGGCCTCCTAAACTGGTGTTCTTTTTTTGTAGCATTTGTTTAAAAGTGGAGTGACCTGGTGCATTCTGGGAGCCAGTTACAATAAGTGTGGGTTGTTGGCAATGTACAGATACATTTAAGATCTGCCCCAATCCTACCTGTTAACCTGTACCAACTCAATGGTGCAACACTGATAGTTTTAGTATCATCCTCCCTGCTCACCTTATAGTTACCCATTTGACAAAATCACATTTTATTAGGTAGAAAAAGAAGTTGCACAAATGAGTAACTGTGAGCCATGTAATTTCACCAACAATATTAACTTTGTATTTACAGATTACATCCAATTTTTCTAAAACTCTAACATAAATCTTAACGAAATTGGGATCATTTAAAAGGGCTGATAACCATAGCTTGGCATACTTTTAGCTAGTTGAAATTCTCCCCAAAAATTCTTAAAAACAGGAATCAATCAAAATGTGGGATTCACAAAGATTCCTAAAGCCTGTACTGGGGGGTTGAGAATTGGTGTTCCATCGCAACACCACAAACACCTGAGGACAGGCCAGTGATTGCAGATATAACTTGAGTTCTAACTTGACAGAGCTCTTATAGAGATGAACAAGAAGGAGAAAAGGGTGCTCCGTTTTCAAAAAGGAAAAAATAAACCAACTGCACTTACTCATTTAATAATAATAATAAAAAAAGAACCAGATCCACAAAATAAATCATTGTGAAAGTAAAGCTTTATTTAGATCCTCATTAGCCCAAACAGCTGGTCTGGAAAAGTCAGTTGCTGTCGGATTTAGCCAGGTCTGCTTGATAGGAATCAAGACAGCAAGATGGCGAGCAGTTGGACTTTCCTGGAAAACTTGTTTTTCCCAACAGTACAGTACAAACCAAATCAGATCAAAGGTTTTAAATCCTCAAGGAGAAAATAAATCCATCCCTGTAGTGAGGAACAGATCAAAGTAACAGAGATGGTATAATAGGACTGCAAATGAATATGTGGGGTGATAAAATCAGATACATGGTTCAGTGTATGTTCTTTAAAAAGATAGGAAATCAGTTTATGTACATTTTAAACTTCTCTTTTATTGCATATATTAGGAACTGCTTGGAAATAAAAAGGCATGCAATGAAGGAGCTGAAGTACATGACGTTGACTGCGTAAAATATAACACTATGTAACACAATTTTTGTTCCTGGGTAGTAAGTGTTATTTCCTAATTGCTTATGCCTCAAAAGTATAGAACATAGCTATTATTCCCCACAAACTTTGCTTTTGTGACCAGGACAGTGATATTTTGAAATTTACCTATTTCCAATGAGAAAACGGGCGAACTTTTCGTTCACATAAAGTCAGAAAAAAACAACATATGAATCCAAATTAACATGTATTTATACTAAAGTAATACAAAAATGACTACACAAGATTTAGAAGTGAGTAGTTTTTCAAGATTTACGATTATACTGTAAATCACTTTCAAGAATCAGCCCCCAAATGTAGTCTCCCATCATGTTCTCGTTATACTGTCCTTGGTAGCGGCGTTCAAAGTCCAGTATATCCTGGTGGAAGCACTCGCCTTGCTCCTCTGAGTACGCTCCCATGTTCTCCTTGAATTTATCAAGATGAGCATCAAGGATATGGACTTCGAGGGACATCCTACAGCCCATTGTGCCATAGTTCTTCACCAGTCTCAACCAGCTCCACATAGTTTTCGGCCTTGTGATTGCCCAGGAAGCCCCGAACCACTGCAACAAAGCTGTTCCAAGCCTAGTGAGCTTCTTGGGGAATTCATTGCACTCCAGGATCTTCTTTATCTGTGGTCCGACGAAGACACCGGCTTTGACCTTTGCCTCAGACAGCTTAGGGAAGAAGTCTTGAAGGTACTTGAAGGCTGCCGACTCCTTATCTAGAGCTCTGACAAATTGTTTCATAAGGCCCAATTTGATGTGCAGTGGTGGCATCAGCACCTTCCGGGGGTCCACCAGTGGCTCCCACTTGACGTTGTTCCTCCCCACAGAGAACTCGGTCCGCTGTGGCCAGTCCCGCCTGTGGTAGTGCGCCTTGGTGTCCCTGCTGTCCCAAAAGCAAAGATAGCAGGGAAACTTGGTAAAACCGCCTTGGAGACCCATCAGGAATGCCACCATTTTGAAGTCTCAAAATGCGTCTGTCGGATGCTTGCAGCCTCTTGATGCCATCTCAGAAAAATGCAGATATGTATCCACTTAGGCAGCTGGAACTAAACTGGACTGGTGGGCTTAAGGCCCCTGTATTTATACTACTATTTATACTACTGGAAAGTCCTAGAAAGTTCTAGAAGTTACTCCAAGTTTACTCAGCAATGAATCTATCTGGAATGTTCTGGAAAATAGGTAAATTTCAAAATATCACTGTCCTGGTCACAAAAGCAAAGTTTGTGGGGAATAATAGCCATGTAATGCTTAAATTATTAAGTCAGCTGTTGGTTAGTCTGCTGTAAATAGAAGCAAAGATTAGGCTGGGCTAAAATGTTGAACCTGCGATGGAAACTAAACATGACACAAGCCTTTACACTTGTTCAGAAGATGCTCTGTGTCATGCAGGTACTGTGCTCTGGTCTAGCACCATGAGTTCTGTCCCTTTTAAGAAGCATGCCCTTACTGAGCCACTGCAATTCCACTCTTGCACAGCACCTGGATTAACTCATTCAGGATCCAAGCTATTGAATTAGTCCTTGCTGCAGAAGTAACTATGTCCAGGGCACCTGTCACACTGATCAGTTCTATGGTGCCACGAACAGAGAGGGAGTAGAGAGAGAGTAGCAAATTAACAAGAATGTTTCCAGATCACACACTGCCACTGAAAATCAATAGTCGTGTTAATCAATATTGCTGAAGCCTGCTGGGAAGGCAAGAGTGTGACTTTAGTGAATTGCTCCCTTGATTAATTGAGTTTAGGTCAGGTGAGTTGAGAGGGAGGAGGGGCTGGTACAACATGACAGTGGCTGCTGAACCATATTTAGTTGAGTTGGCCCACCTTTGTTATATCTGACAGATCCTAACATGTTCCAGCCCATCATATTCCTCCATTTAGCTGCATAAACCATTCAAAATGTTCAAAGGATGATGCAGAAAACCATGGAAGATTCCCTGACCCACATCAAACTCTCTACAGCTTTCCATCTGCACACTATAATTACATTAACTTACACATATACACATAGCATAAATAACTGTTTCCAGGCTATCTGGTACACTATTAATCCAATCCGTCATTACTGCTGGCATACACCTATATACGCTTTGCATGTCGTAGGGTGTTTGAACTGGTATAACTTATTATTAAATAGCAAACTTCATAGCTTGAAATTAGCTATCCCATATGCAGAACTATTCACTTCATTATGAAGTTCACCTATGCAGCTGTTTTCTCACTCCGATACCTTAAGCAAAGCACGGTTGGATCACTAAATAAAACATTGAAAACTTTCTACTAAACTTATTATAAAAACAGCCTAACCTAAAATCACAATGGCTGTGTTGTAAAGGGCAATTTCAAGTTACTAATTTGGTCTTGCAGTTGATATTTAAAGCAGCTCTGGTTTTGCTAATGATGTCGTCCCAAACCTCTTGAATCCATTACTGACTTCTAATTCACCCCGAGCCAACTGTTATACAGTACATAATAACATGCCTTTAACAAATGAGGCTGTAACCGCTTCAACACAGGAATACAGCATTGACTGTGTTTCAGTTGTTCTCTCTCTGAAGCAATGCAGCTAGCTTACTATTGGATTTTCTAATAGGAGTTTGTAAAGAGACTGTGGGAGTGCTGTGAATGGATCACTCTCGAGTCCGAGATGGACGCGTTGTGCATTTTGTTTTGTTCTGGCTGTGTGGTGTTTAAGATGCTTCCACTTAAGCAATGACATCTGTTCTCCTGCTCTTCTCTTCCCCACTCCTGAGGTTCCTGGTAAACAAGCAGTGAGCTCTTAAAAACAGATCTGAATGTCAGGCAGAATTGATTGTGGCTGTTTTATTGATGGTTACCCAGATAAAACAGCGGCTTTTCAATCCTCTCAAATATGGCTTGCTCCTTACCACATGAAGGCCTGTGCCAAATGAGAGTGGAATGAAAGGAGCTATGCATTTATGGAAGAACATTGATGCCTGAGCTTGAGCATCATTTCTTCTGTGTGGTTATACTGGCATGTGAATAATTTTAATAGAGCCTCTATGAAGTGGCACTAAGAGAAACTAAATAACGACTGACACATGTTTCAATCAGGTGTCTTCAGGCTTTACAGTAGACAAAGTGTAATTATTTACTGTCTATCAAGGGCCCTCTATTGAGCATCACCGATTGGTCTAGCAGCAGATAAGTACAGTGAAAGCACCGGCAATCTACAACATACCTGATCTCTATATCTATATCTTATCTATAGATACAGTCAGTTCTCGTTAAAGCAAACTCGTATTAGATGAATTTCCTGAGGCTACAAATTTTCTACATGGTCTCGGCCAAATTTTAAATATATTATAGGTTTAAAACAGATTATTATTATTATTATTATTATTATTATTATTATTATTATTATTATTATTATTATTATTATTATTATTATTATATTTCTTTTTTGCCTACCCTTAGTTAAGTTATTTTTTCTGCACCCAGGGAGACTTGTCCATGATGGACGCTAAATAAATTGAGTGTAATATTAAATACAATATTCATACATAGGAATAACAAGGTCTGTGTTTTTAATTTCATTCTAACTGTTAACTTTCCTTACCGTACACGTTTATTTATTTTTTTCGAAAAGAAAGAAATAAAATCCCATTCTGCTCTATCTTGCATGAAATAAATTACCTTTATAGGGACATTTACTTCTGTATTGCTTACTGGTGCTCTTACAGTGCAATTACTTTGTTCTTTCACCAATGGGGCCCAGTCAGTGCTATGGTACATTAGATTTTTAATATATAGTGGCTACATAATTTCCTGGTAGCTAACAAATTAAACATAGCTAACAACAAAGCATACTGCAAAGTACTTTCAGGACCATCTTTATGAGATCTATTATATTAAGTATTTGCTGTAATTGGTCGGAAGAGCGTGGCCACATGAGTACATTTGCTTTTTATGTTATCATAGAACTACTTTTGTTCTGATCAATTTATAAATCCACTCCAAATTTCATAATTAATTTGGTGGATGAAAAGAAACAGCTGAGACCTTGGATGGATGATGAATTATCAATTGCAAAATATCACAATTAGATCTTTAAAACGTTAATGCAGTTTATAGAACATAATGGTTTTGCTCGCTTCATATAGTTCAGGTCATTAAACCTTGACCTGAAGCCAGGGAAAGTATCCTCTGTAGGCAAATAGGATTCTGAAAATCTGCAAAGTAATCAGGAGAATTTTTTTTTTCTCTCTGGAACCATAGGAAGCATCATTCGCCATTTTAAAGAAAGAAGCAGCTAAGCTATGAAAATGTAGCGCTCCTTGTTCTTTAATAAGGTGATGCAACTACTGTGCCAATAATGGCAGCTAATAGTCCCTGAGGTATTGGTAATAAACGTTGCCACAGTCAGGGTCTGCATGCTTTATTGTCTTGCTCTTGAGAGCAGTGTTTGGCAATGCTGGGTCAGCTGGTTGTCTGCCACTTCACCTGGCTCATGAATTCTTTCCATCATGTTTCGCTAGTGCAATGTTGCACGCTTCTGGGAAATGATTTTGCTCCAGATGGTTTAATAAAATAAAATAAATTACTGTTTTGTATAGAATTAGGAATGAGCCTGAACACAGATTGCAATTCCGATTTGTAACAAGGAATGACTTGTCTGAATATTGGTATAAGAATACAAAGTGTCCAAAAAAAACAATAATTGAAAACTCCTTAAAAAAGACATTTGTGCAAAGCTATTTCACCCAAAATATTAAATAGGTTACCTAGAAAAGATACTTTAAGAAAAAAAGTAGAGAAGGTGGAAAATCACAAAATGGGACAAACACAGAACATATTATCTACTAAACACTATGAAAGCCAAGCAAGAGGAAATGCACAGGAGCAAAGATAAAACAAAAGGGAAAGAAAGAGTGGTTGCATTTGGCCATACAATATAAAAGCAAAATAAATAGGTCAAGGGAGGGCTGGGAGCCTGAGCTGGTTGAATTGGGACAGGAACGGATGCCATGCTTAATGAAAATAAGAAGGTGGAGCAGCATGGTTCCGCTTTAAATAATCAGGCGATGTCTAACAAAGGCCAGGGTGTGCGACTGTGCTTTGGACAGGAAAATATCACTGGGCACTGCTTCATTTTATTTTTCTTCTGACTGATGTCCGTTTATTCCCTTTTCCACAAACCACACAATGAATTCAATTCACGACAAGCCTAATGCAAGCAACCTCCAATAATGTCTTCTGCCAGCCAAACAAAATGGCCGTGAAGATGTCCTCTGCTTCTGTAACTGTTTCGGCTGCCACGGTTTCTGTTGGGGTTAAACAGAGGTGGCAGCTGAAAAGAACTGTTCATGGGTTCAAGTTTAGGAGCTGTGACCCTGAAATGATAAGGTGAGGGGTCATAGAAAAGTCAGGAAGCCGTTGTTTTCAGTAACTCTGATTATTTGGTTACTTAAGTTGACTCTTGTTCCGTGGGGCACCCCCTGCATCTCGGAGAGGCCTGCTCAGGATCATCTTATTAACCACATCTGTACTGGCAGGAGCAGCAGCTCTTAGTTACTGAGATTGCAAAGAGGGAGAGAAAGCATTGTGTGGCAGCACTTAAGAGTTTTAATACAACTTTATGTTTAGAATCTGTGTGAGTCAATAACAAGGAGCAGTTTTGTACTCCTTTAGTGTCTGAGACAATATGCGCGGCGCAGGAGGATGATGTAAGGGGTTTAACTTGCTTTGATCAGTTTTTCTTTCCTCCATCAACAAATTCATATGCTGTGGAATGCACTGCCTCTGGATCTTTGATTGACCTCAAACCGAAACTGGTTTATTGTCAAACTGACAGTTGCACTGCTTGTTTCAAATGCAATCCTTGCTGGACCAGCTATTAATATAAATCTGGTTTTTGTTGGTGTATTTCAGGTGTGACTAAGATTTTTATGGTAATTTTTATGTATCTTGATTGTTCTATTAACATGCCACCGCTTGCCAAAAAAGAACATAAAATGAAATGCTTTTATGTTTTGTACTTGTGTATAATATACACAGGTAGACTTTAGACATGGTGTTATAAAAGTCTAATATTAAGGGATCATATTATATGACAGCTCTTAAAATAGATAGAAGTGCATGTTTCATACTTACCAAACGTCTTACTGAATGATCTTCAGTGGCAGTGTTAGTGGCACTACAATGCGGCAGAATGGTACCACCAAAATTGGATTTTGAGATGCCAATGCTGCTAAAGTATTTTTTTTTAGGGTGATACATTACCTTTTTGCATGGGTTGTTCTGCTACATAAATTATAATGAACCTTTTGATGTCATCTTGCAGTAATCATAACAACATATTCTGATGTCTCTTTGCTGTAGCTTGACTGTGAGCCAAATACATTTCTGCGGCTCAATCTAATTTGAAGCATTGGGTTTAGGGGGTTAAATAGCATGTCCATAAGTCAGTGTACCTTCTATTTTTACTTGTTTGCTGGCTTCTTGTACGTTGCCTCCTTATAACCTCATGTCCTCACTTTACATCTGTGTCCAGACCCCGTCTGCCCCTTCTATTGTTTTCTCATTCACTCATCCCACTCCTTTGTTTTCTTAATTCTTTCCTATTGGAAAATTACCAGTTTCTTCTCCTGTTTACTTCTATAGAACTCTGCTTTTAGCAACTCCTACACATTCCCAGAGCCCAAATTAATAAGAACCAAATGTGAACAGTTATGTTTTTTTCCTGGGCATTGAAGTCTCCCAGATGATGCTCTGCAAGCATTTTTTTATATATATATTAAAGAAAAGAAACGTTTCCTATATCCTGCAGCGAAGCTGTCATTATACTAGGGAACATGTGTAATACTGGCCCCACACATTTATCAAGCAAGCACCAGCTTCAAATCAATGGAACTGAAATTCTGTTATCAGCAAAGCTTACTTACAGCAGGTGTTGCATTCCACTATCCATCCCATGTGGGATTTCTTCACTTCTTAAACGAGATACAGAGCTTATAATGGGTTGAAGTTACGATGCTTTAGAATGCAATATACTAGCAATTTGGAGGCTGCATGGTGAAGTGGTTAAAACCCAGACACCCTCATTTCAAATCAGTTACATGCTCTTGAAAGAGCAAAGTCGATTCTCCTCATGGCACCTCGGGTTCATCCAGCTGCATAAAAATCTTGGTAGTTCATTTTGATGAAGCCTTTTAACCATTTCCCACTGGAAACCAGGGCAGCAAAAAGTGGTTCCCCCTCTGAATTTCCAGGGAAACTGCAATGGAGTGGAAGTAATTGGTGTGCTAGAAATTACCAACGCAACCTAGATGGATTTGAATAGTTTTCTCTCTGGAATCTACTGAAAACGTTTGCAAAAAATATAATTTTATAACTAACTAAAGCAAGATATGTTTTAATTACTTATTTATTTAAAACGGCCACATGCATTTGCATACATTACAAGACTAGGAGATCTCATCCAGAACTATACTATAAAACTAAACTAAAAGAAACGTATACAATTATTTGACAAACATTTCTCAGTGTCTTCAATTTACTAATTTACCTTAAAATATTGTTGTGTTTTGCCAGTCAGTGTACTGTATGTTCCTAAATAGGCAAATGTTGTGTAGCTCATGTAGAAAATTAGCAGATCAACAATATACAGGGTTGATATGTATCTAAAATTCAATTGGTGCATTGGATCAAACATGGGTCTTTTAAAAAAAAAGTCAGCATTTTTTTGCAAACAAACTCATAACAGATTTTCTCCTTGTGAGCTGGTTTTGGGTTTCCAAAGACATCCTCTGGGATTTGAAGATCATTCATTTACTTCATCATTTGCACTCTACTGGAGAATAGAGGAGAATTTATTTTAATAAGCTGGTACTCAATCACTTTACTGGCAGGTTCTGGGGACGAGCTTTCAAATGTCCCTTGCCACAGGGGCTTTACAAAGACTGAAACCCCTTTCTGACCAGCTCTCCGTAAGCACACTCCTGTTGCTTTAGTCATGCTTGTAATTTAACCTCTTCCTATTCATGAGTGAAATTGCACGTTGTCACCTTGAGTTTTGCAAGTACAGTAAGGGCCCTAATTAAATGATGAGCAATTGAAAGAATGTTTTTATAACTAATACTGTATCAAGTTTGATTTTCATGAATTTTTTAAAATGTGAGTAAAACCTGCAGTTTATCAAGGTGATTTGTCTGGAGAAGATATGTGAACATTCCAGGCTGTTATTGTGTTCACCATGTAGAGTGTGACAGGCAGGCAGATGACAGTATCAGTGCAACATTTTCTAAGTATTGAATGAAGACCCTCTGTGACAGGGTAGCGTCACGGCCCATGCTGGCTACCAGCAGGAATTAGACTCAGGGACAGAAAGCTGCAGGCGAAACACTGGTGTGCACGTTTATTTAAAGAAACAAAAACACTGGAACAAAACAGAGCATGAGGGCCAAAATAAAAGGTTTAAACAAAAGATTAAACAGTTGTAGACTGGGAATATGCCTTCACTACAAAGTAATACAAACAAAGGATTTTGCTTCTTTTTTATACATGTGGCCACTCCCCAATAAGTGTCAATTACCTGCCAACCTTACACACACGCACTATTTACAGCAGCAGGGCTTGTACCCTGCCACATGCTCATGTGTTAAAGCTTTGTGAATAGGATCCAATATCTCAATGGCCAGTAAACTTGCAAGCTGTTTGGCCAAAAATAAAATTCCATATTCCTTGAGGCCAAGGTCCCCTGAGACCAGCTGGCTCTCTACCACATAGGGTTCGTTACATGCAGTACTACCCTCACTTTAACAAAGCTCGTCCTGTGACTATCCACTTTTCAGCTGGTCGCTGGTCCAGAAGACAGTGCTGTTTGAGTAGCTGGTTAAGCTGGTCCAAGAAAAATACATGAATTGTAAAATTCTAAAGTCAACAGTTTTTTTGTTTTTGTTTACACACCTAAAATAATAAATTTTCTTTAAACCTTGGCTGGGATTTTATATACCAGCTCACCAGCAGTTGCTAGAATTTTCAGCAGGTAACTCAGCTTAGCTATCAAGAAGAGCTCATTGCAGGAGTTCTACTCACCTTGAAGGTTATCAGTGTTACAGTAATCATTGGATTCATTCACACCTTTAGAAAGAGGTTGCCTTTTTTAAATATATGGTTGTCTTGGTTTGTTTCAAACTATTCAGTTGCAGCCCAGAGCAAATTCCATGGCTCAATGACTGTATCTTAATCTTGGACCAAGAGTCAGGAGTGCTTCCTGCTTTCTTGTAGTATATAATTGATTGCGTTTTTTGTGTGTGTGTGTATGCGTGATTGTTTATCATTCTTAAAAGCAAGGAAGAGACAGGTCAGTGCAGGGGCTTGCCTACTCATAACGGACTCTGATTAATTAGTGAGTGCCTACATACCACACACAGACACATCACACATGAGCGCTCACCCTAATCGGTCAGATGAAGGAGCTTGTTTGCCAGGACACAACAGGAATGAGAACTATGCAAAGTTGCCACCAGCCTTCTGCACCTTTCCTGAGCAATATCCATGGGTCCCTGTTATCTCTTGCAAAGGGAGGCAGAAGTGCTCTAATGATTGAATCGGATTGGGATGGCAGCAAGGTCCTTGTCAAACTTCATGAGCCTCATAGCGATTCACTGGGTTTCTAAGTGATATTAGTTTTATTTAACCAAAGCCTTTACCCAATGAGGTAGAACAAATTGAGAGCAGGTTTATCATATAAAGTGAAGAAAGATATAATACATGGTCAGCTGATCCTATCATAGGCTGCGACCTATGCATTCGCAATCTGCGGCTGAAAAACTAGTCCATGTGTTTGTGTTTTCCAGGATTGACTACTGTAATGTCCTGTTTGCTGGTGTCTCAAATTGTATCCTTGCCAGACTTCAATATGTCCAGAACTCTGCAGCCAGAATTCCAGGTCTTCCACCAGAGAGCATATTACTCCTGTTTTAGAGGCCTTGCATTGGCTGCTTGTTAGGTTCCGAGTCGATTTTAAAATTCTACTGCTTACCTATAAGGCTCTTCATGGGCTGGCCCAACTTTATTTATCTGATCTTTTATCTTTTTATACTCCTACTCGCAACCTCCGCTCACATGATCTTAGATTGTTGAGTGTCCCTCGTGCTCACCTATGCACTATGGGCAACAGGGCATTTAGTTGCTATGCCCCAAAATTGTGGAATTCCCTTCCTATAGAGATTAAAGACTCTGCTACTTTGAGTGTTTTTAAATCAAGTCTTAAAACTTACTTCTTTAGAAAGGCTTTCTTATGATACTGTATTTCTGTTTGGCCTCTGTTTTTATGTTGTATTTTCTTTTTGTTAAGCGCTCTGAGACGAATGCTTTTAAGGGCGCTATATAAAATAAAGTTTATTATTATTATTATTATTATTATTATTATTATTATTATTATTATTATTATTATTATTATTTTTATTATTATTATTACTTTTATTATGGTTGGATTTTAATGTGCTTTTTGAGAGATTGACTACAGAGACTAATACCTCTCTTGGCAATCCCCATTGCAGAAATCCATTTGTTGAGCCAAATGAAGAATGAGTATCCCACCCAGTCATTCTGCATTAGTAATAAAGGGATTACATTTGGGGAGCCACTGCTCTTGTGGACATCTTTCATAGTAAAATATCTGTTTTTGAATAGAGGGTGGTTATCTTTTCAGGGATGCTGAAGTATTTAATAAGGAAGCAGGGGCTTAAACAGGCAACAGCACGGGTGGGTTGCATTGACTTGTACAACAGTTGTTCCCCATTGTTCCTGTGTGCTGTCACATCTCATGGAAATAGTATGGCTGCTAGAGTTATAATATTGATTTTGTTGTTTTAATTTCAGAAACAGATAGGGGTAAACCTTTCACTTGCTTCAAAAACAGACCTCCTAATTCCCCAAATGTGCTGTAGATTCCCATTCAATAACTTGGTTAAAGGAGTGATTAATGAAACCCAGTGCTGAGGAAAAACATAATAAAGCCAATGATGACAGCACATGTAGAGAGACAGAGACGAAGATTAAGAGATGTCAGAGCTGGAATGTGGATACCATAGAAACCAATATTACCATTCTGACCTTATGGTATTGCTGGGGAATAAAATGTTATTGTTGCTAGGGAAATTTGCCAACACAAGCATCGCGGACAAAAAGCAAGTCTTGCACCTAAACTGATGGCCAGGGTACAATACTGTAGCATTTACGCATTATGATTTTAATGTTACTGAGTTAACTATTTTCCCCCCCAAAAAATAATAAAGCATTGCTAGGGAAGATATTTCTTATTATAGTGCTGGGAAAACCCCATATTTTATGACTGAGTGTTTAAACATATGGATGAATTTTATCAGGCTGAAAAATCCATCAACTGTTACAATAAACTCAATGTGCAATGCGATTCCAAATTTCCACAGATAGCTGAAAGGAAATTTGAAGGGCAAGGTGTAACAGTTCAAAGTAGTGGATTATTTAATAGGAGTGTTTCTGTTATATTCAGTTACAGTGAAGTCCTTTTAGAGGGAAATCTGATCTAAGGAACACCTGATACAGTAACACACACGTGTTTGCTTTTGCCCCGTTCACTATTTGAAGGGGCCCTTTCGTGTAAATCTTTGATAACTCTAAAACTGAGTGTCTGACCTCCAACATCTTTACACAGAAGCTTAGGGGTGTATGATCACATCTGTGCAAATTCACACTGCTGAGCAAAAGCAAGATATAAGTCAAGGAACCTTGATACTGGCTAAGAAGTAAAATAAAAAACAACTTATTTCATGACAGCACAGGTGAAGAAATATAATTGAGAGTACTGAACACATGTGCTGTATATTTGTGTACTTGTACACAGACGTTCTGCAGTGTAGCCAGAGCTGAATCTCATATATTGCAATATGCATGTATAATAGATGTTTTCATGTAGCTTATCACATATATCATACAATAGATACTACATGCAATATTTCAATAGATGGCAAAATATATCCCAATACAGTACTGTGCAGACTGATTAGAACACCTCAAGATTTGTCATTTAAAACCTTTATATACTGCTATCCATATGTTTCTTTTCCATAAGATATCGAACGCTGTAAGAGATTGTAGGTTTTAGGTTCTTGGAATAGGATAGCTGATTCCAGGCGATAAGGTACAATACTTATATAATCCATTCTGTCATCGCCGGCATTCCCTCCCTCCGTAGTTCGAATGCTATTGGGTAGTTGCATTGACGCCGTCAGCTGCAATAAGCTATCCTATACTTACTGTAGTTGTTTGTGGTTTAACAGTGATTTGAACAGTGCAAAAATCATTCAGATGCGTGGTGTCAGAGACACTTCATAAAAAAAGTAAAAAAAACAGTTCTGCCAAGATAAACCACCTATAAAGTATAGCATGGCAAAATGATGGAGTGCATTAACCTAACTAAATAAAATAAGGATCTTCTATGCCAATAAGTTCTTTTTAAGCATTCATAATTCAAGGAATGTATTTTTGTTGGGCTCTTGCTGTTTGTGTAGGCAGTGGCTCTG